>NW_020174348.1:118555-312992 GCF_003031525.2 Neophocaena asiaeorientalis asiaeorientalis | reverse complement strand
TTTTTTTTTTTTTTTTTTTTTTTTTTTTTCCAGAGCTTTTTTATATTCTCCAACTGAAACTCTGTACCCATTAAACACTAGTTCCCCATTTCCCCCTACCCCTACCCCTGGTAATCACCATTCTACTTTCTTTTTTTTTCACCATTCTATTTTCTGTCTCTATGAATTTGACTACTCTAGGTACCTCATATAAGTGGACTCATACAGTATTTATTCATTTGTGACTGACTTATTTCACTTAGTATACTGTCTTCAAGTTTCAGCCATGTTGTAGCATGTGTCAAAATCTCCTTCCTTTTTATGGATGAACAATATTCCATTGTATGTATATACCACATTTTGCTTATCTATTCCTCCATTGATGGACATCTGAGTTGCTTCCACCTTTTGGTTATTTTGATTAGTACTGCTTTGAACTTGGGTGTACAAATACCTGTATGACTCCCAGGTATTTGTATTTTTTTCTAAATCTCTAATTGAGCATGGTAACCTGAATTTGTTGCATTAGTTATCTTTTAGACCTCAAGAGCAAAGTGGCATGGGGGTAATTTACATAAAGACATGAGTTTAACCAGAAGTGGAATTGCTGTATCAATGGTAATTCCATATTTAATTTTTGAGGAATCATCAAGGTAACTATATTTAAGTTGTCTCTTTAAGATGCAAACATCTGCTATAAAAGCATAATGCAAACACAACAATAATAGCTACATTTCTTAAGGATGTACATTCTGCAAGGGACTCTGCTAAATGTGTTATAAATATATACCATCTTATTTAATCTTTCTGAGAGGATTCCTCCCTAGGAGGAAAGTATTACTGTATTCTTTCTACACATAAGAAAACCAAGGCTCAGTAAGCTTAAGTAACTTGCCCAAGTCCACAGTTGGTAAGTACAGAGACATATTTGGAACCCGACACCATACTCTCAACTACCTGTAATCATCTACTACCGACCAAACTGTTATTTTTATCCAACAACATAGCACTGATCTTGTGGTTTAAAGAGAGCACGAGGAGCTCTATGGCCAAGTGGCTCTAGCTCCTGGCTTTGCTCCAAATGCTTATGAGGACCTTCTGCAGAAGGGGCTGCTCTCTTCCCTCAAGAAGTTTGTGTCCCTTCCATCCCCACCCTTTCATAAAAGGACTTTCTCTCCCTTGCTCTATGGAGATTAGTAGGAAATTCCCATCTGCTCCCTCGCCAGACTCTACAGAGACTATTTTCTCTTCAGGTTTTAGGAGGCAATTGTCTGAACCATGAGTCATAGTTTTCCCTGGCAAGGCTGCATTTCCTTCTCTCGACCACTATGTTTTTATCCTTGTACCAGCAAAAAAGCTCTGTATGCAGTTTCCATTTCAAGTCTTACACCAGCTGCTTTCGTTATCTCACAGGAATGTTTAAGAACAAAAAATGGCCTGTGTTTTTTTGTTTGTTTGTTTTTTTTAACATCTTTATTGGAGTATAATTTCTTTACAAGGGTGTGTTAGTTTCTGCTTTATAACAAAGTGAATCAGTTATACATATACATATGTTCCCATATCTCTTCCCTCTTTGGCCTGTGTTGTTTAATGGAAATACCCAACAAATTTCTCTTTCCTTTCACTTTTTAATTTCTTGGCTCCTTTTCTTTTTTATGAAAACCCAGAGGTAAAACAAATAGTTTTCAAAGCAGAAGATGACTTACTAATCCAGAAATGCAACAAGTGGAAAGCTGTGAATTTAAAAGTCCAAATATTACAAAAAAAAAAAAAAAGTTTTCTGTAGTGGTAAAAGCACAGGACATGGAGTTTTATAAACCTGAGAGCTAATGAGGGTTCTGACACGTTCTAGCTGTATGATCTTGGGCAAGTTATGCAAACTGGAGATAATCATACCTCAAACTCTTGAGAAATTAATGTCCAGAATGTATGACTTGGTTTAGCACAGGGCCTTGCCTGTGGAAGATGCCCAATGTTTAACTTAATTAAACGTGAGTAAAAATTGTAGAAATTCCTTACATAAAATTAAGCGAGCTTAAGGAGCGCCCTTCCCAAAATCTCATACAAAAAGCAAGTCCTTTGGGATAAAAATGAATGTCATTTTTACCAATGTCATATTGACAGATATTGGAAGAGGATATTCAGCATCTCTGATTACAAAGTGTAAATAAGACACTTCTAAAATTCCAACTTCAACATTCTATAAGTGGCCTCTGCAAGGTTATTTAAGAAACAAGACCAATTGTTTTGCAAATCTTTGAAATGTCAAGAAAAAAGATGGGTAAAACAGATTGTAGGAAAGGGTGAATAGGAAGAAGAGTCAGTCTTTATTCATCTCCTGTGATGGGCCTGAACTGTGCTCAGCTGTTTATATGTTACACTGGACATCTGTTGTGGTCTGCTTAGCATCTAGGACCACCACTGACAGCTGTGGGATTGGGGCCATGCCCAACTCTGCGAATGGGCCTCTGACCCAAGCTGAGCCACTGAGAGCACTGGTATCTCCATGGCCACAGTGACTGGTCAGGAGGAGCTGAGTGACACAAGCAGAGGCCATGAGAGTGACAAGAAGAACTCTGGCTGGAACGCTGAGGAAAAAGGAGTCTCTGTCTCTGGTAGCAGGTGCCTGGTTCAGTGTAAGCTTGGAACCAGGACTGCCACGTCCGGCTGCACAGCTTATGTTCTGCACACCTTTAGATGGTGCTCTTCTCTGGTGAGCCTGACATGTCCTACACTGGAAGAAATGCTGAGGAATAAAGCCAGAAAGGACAGCAGAAGGGAAAGATAGATGAAGACACATTCTTGAATATATTGCTTCAGTCATGCCTGAAGCCAGGTGAACTTCTAAAGTGTTTGTTATATGAGCCTTGAAATAGGGTTATAGGGAACTGGAAAATAAACTAGAAACCCACCCACTCCCTCACTGACCTCTCCTGCCTTTGAAAGTAACCCATGTACACATTCCTTCACGCTAACTTTTGTGAAGGTCTGCAGGTAGGTCTGCCCATCCTTAGACGTGAGGAGAGGTACTTATCTGACTGGTTTTTTCCTTGTTCTTCCTGTGTGAGCTGCTGTTTACACACTAACCAAGGTCAGTGATTTATGAACTCTCCTACAGCCTCACCACACCAGACACTGCTAAGCACTGGGCTTACATAGACAAACACGGTACAAATGTTATCCTCAAGAAGCTCATTTTCAAGGAAAGAAACAGATAAGTCTATGACTAAAAATGATAGCATGATGATAAATGTCATTTTAACATAATGAACAGTTTCCTATAGAAGCCCAGATTTGTCTGTCTGATGGTTTGAGCAGCCTTCACATAGAAAGTATTTGAACTTGGATTTGAAGAGATTGTAGCATTTAAAAATGAAAAGAATGGGAGAGAGAACATTTCAGAAAAGAGCCATCTGAACAAAAGAAGAGTCATGAAAACATGTGGCCTGTTCAGGGGATGTCATGAAGGACAGTGTAACAGGTATTGGGTAAGAGTGAGAAGGAAATGAAGTTGGAATTTAAGTTGGGATAGATGCTGAGGGCCTGGGGAGTCGGGTGTTTAAGGAGAGGAGTGGCCTGGTCAGATCTCTTTAAGACAGGAGACTCTGTCACAGCTGGAAGGGGTGGATTAGAGCAGGTTGGGGATGGAGGTCAAGAGGCTACTGAGGGTCTGAGCACGAGGGGATGTTGGCCTGAACTAAGACTGAGAAGGGGTCAGTTTATAGACACATATGATGGGAATTCAGTTCTGCATAATCCTCTCAGCCTTAATATGCTCTTTTCTCTTCATATTCACAACTTCATCATCATAGGGATTAATTTTTGAAATGAATGAAATTATAATTCTTAATCAGACTGAGAAACAACAGTTGGTGTTATTAATAAAACACCCCTATAACCCTAGAACCTCTTTTCAGCTCACCATAAAGCTAATGAGTGGTCTCTAAAGCAGGGACTATGGATGACAGATTGGGCACAAGAAGTCATCTGAAGAGATTAACATCCTCTATATACATGCAAGGTATAAATCTATTTCTATACAAGACAGAGTATAGTTCCTGTCTGATTACATTTCAACTGCTTTTTGTAGGAGCACCAAGAAGCCTTTCCCAGGAGCACCGAGAAGCCTTTCCCATTCAGTGGCAGGTATTGCCAAGCTTTCAACTAATGGGGTAGGGCATGTACCCTGCTCTCTGGCTCATCCAGCGAGGCTGTGACAGTTCTATTCAATGTCCCCTCTCTCACCTGCAGATGACTATCTCTTAACTCTGGAGAAATTCAGACTTTGGTGGCAGGTTGTATTCGTTTGCTAAAGCTGCTGTACAAAGTACCACAAATTGGGTGGCTTAGAACAACAGAAATTTACTTTCTCAGTCTGGAGGCTAGAGGTTGGAAATCAAGGTGTTGGCAGGGTCTGTTCCTTCTGAGGGCTGTGAAAGAGAATCTGCCCTGTGCCTCTCTCCTAACTTCTCGTGGTTTGTAGGAATCTTTGGCATTCCTGGGCTTCTGCTGCATCACCCTGATCTCGGTCTTCATCTCTACATGCTGAGAGATCTGTGTGCATGTCTGTATCCAAATTTTCACTTTTTATAAGGACAATTAATCTTATTGGATTAGGGGCCCCACCTTATTCCAGTAAATGACTTCATTCCAACTTAGCTAATTATATCTGCAACAACCCTATTTCCAAATAAGTTCACATTCTCAGGTATTGGGGGTTCAGACTTCAGCTGGAGAGGGACATATTTCATAATATCATACAGGGGAAGATGAAATATCTCCTTGTCTTCTCCCCTAGGTACTTCATTGTGTGGGGTGGAAGTTTATCAACTTTTCTGTCAGGTTTTGCCATGAAAGAGGGTCCCCTCTCCCACCTCAGCTTCCCCCAGCTGCAGTAAACAGGGGCACAGACAGCTTCAACTTTCCTTGAAATACTGCTATGAAGCCAAGATGAAAACCAGTCAACTAAAAATGCCATAAAGATCTTCATAGTCTGTTAAAATCATCCCTTCCATCATATTTGCTGTAAACTTTATAGTTTAAAGGACAAGAATATATTTGGGGAATGGGCCTCAGACCAATTGGCCTCTGTGTGGATCTCAGCATCTGTTGAGGAAGGGGGGCCACACTCGGGGAGGGAGATAATATTCAATATTAGATTCTTCCCCTGGGCTGCAACTTGAGCTCTCCTAAAATCCAACACAGTTGAATCCCATGGATTAATTTTCTACTGTACACCCTACCCCTGAAATGATAAATGTGGTCTGCATGAGAGATTCATTTTCTTTCTATTTACTTAACTTTGCTCTTACTTCTTAGGGCCTAATAACATTGGACTTATTAAGCCAAGCGTGCTCAGCCTCTCTGGGCTTCATTATAATGTTTTCTATGATGATCAACAAAGAAGGTTCCATTTTTAAATTGCTTCACCCTAAACCCTTGGTTTCACCCCAGGGTCAGTTGTCTTGGGGAGGCATGTGTGAAGGGGCGGTTGTGGACAATTTCATTCTGCGTTGCTATCTGTGTAGGACTTTTTGGGCACAAGTAAGAGCTTAAGTATGGAAGGTGTTTTTTTTTCTCTTTACAGACAATTACCATCTGTCTTCCCTTGCTAAAATATGGGAGTCTTTATTACAAAGCACTGCAATCTTTATGCCAAAGTAGAATTTCATAAAATTTGCACAAAATCCCAGATAGCGCAGTTACTCTCTTCTATGTCAGTAAAAACAACAGCATGGTTGGTTGGCCAAAAAGACAGAACTTAGCATGAAGCCATGGCTATCTCAAATGTATTTTTAGAAAAAAAATAATGGACTGAACACGTCATATTCTGACTCCATGTGCAATAAAGTTTCTGTCTTTCATCATACAGTTTCACAGACATTGCTGCCTGAACCCAGCCTCCCACCGGAAATCACTTTAGGTTTGGTGCCCCACACTGGACTTTTAGGCTGACTCTCACTTCCCATTCCCTGGTAGCTCAAGCAAATAAACACTACAATGAAAAAGAGGACAGGGACAGCATTCTATTTTTAGATGTCTTGTCAGAGAGCTGTTACCAGTTCCTAATGAACCTGTCTTCTCTCTTCTATCTTCCTTCCCTCTCTGATCATCACTTGGGAATAGAAAAACACAGTCAGCCCACAGGTGAGTGATTGAGAGACACTGAGACAGTACCAAAAAGACTTTTGAAGGTTCTGAGCAAGTGTGATGGACTATTAAGCTGTGATAACTTCCAAGGAGACATCATCTCACTCATCGGTAACACATTTTTCATCAACAAGTCTAAAAACTCTCCTGATTTTTTCTTCTTCCTTTTTTTTTCCTTTTGATTTGCTGAAAGTGATAAATGGTAATAACTCAGAGAAAATAGTAGTGGAGGGAAGCAGTGGGAGAACAATTTGCAACTCTGATTTGTTGATCTTAATAAACTGCTGTCATTGATCAACTTGGAGAATATTGTCCCAGTGGAACCCATTGTCCAAATGCACCTGGCTGTGATACTAAGTGGTAAGCTACCTGGTTGTGTGTGAAACACATTTTGCCTCCAATAGAGGATGGCCTATCAGTGACCTTGCCCACCATTAACTGACCAAAAGAGGAGAAAATATATTTTCGTAGATTTTTCCCCAGGTCTGATCATGCAGTAACAAGGTTTGCAGGTGCTCCAAAACAATGATCCTTAACTAGTTGTAATATTATTTCCCTCCTGGCCAAAATAACTAACCGTCTAGTTTTAATACCCTCTGCATATATCACATCTTTCTCAATACAGCATTTTAATTCCAAAAAAATAGACTCGCCATAGAGCAGATTAGAGATCTGAGTACTAAAAACTTCAATAGTTTACTCTAAGTCAAGTGGTTAATAAGTAGCAGAGGCAAGGTTCAAAGATATGCAAAACTTTAATAGGCTCAGACAATGTGTTATTTAGTAATTCTTCATTTCTTACAGGGAGATGGGGACTGTATTTAGTACACATTCCTATGAGGGACAATGAACATCCTCAACTCCCTGCACATTTCTTTATTCACTATTCATTCTACACATGTGAATTGGACAGCTTGTCATATGCAAGACATTCAAGACACTGTGCCTGCCCTTGGGGAGCTCAGTCTCATTGGAGAAGACAGCTAGAAGGCAAGATAATAACCGTAGTCACAGAGCTATGAGAGAGTGGCTGAAGTGCAGAGAATGGAGATGAGTCCTTCTTGACAGCCATGACTAGGTTCCCTATCTGGTAAAGCAAACAGAAGCGGCTTGAGCCTATGAATTTTAGTTCTATCACTCAAAGATTTCCCATTTTATCTGGTTTCCACCTCTCTTTAAAATTATAATTGAATGTAAAGTACTTTTCGTGCTGTTTTTTTAATAGGTTTAAAGCAAAAGGTCTGGATTAAAATAAATATAAGGATATCTATATAAGAATCCTTATATTTATGTCAGCACATAAATTATGTGACTTTGGACAAATTTCTTAACCTCTCTGAGGTTCAGCTTCATCAATTTAAAAATGGGCTAATGATATATCACTTATATGTGGAGTCTAAAATATAAGACAAATGAACTTCTTTATGAAACAGAAACAGACTCACAGACATAGAAAACAAACTTGTGGTTACCAAAGGGGAAAGCAGAGAGAGAGATAAATTAGGAGTTTGGGATTAGCAGATACAAGCTACTATATATAAGATAGATAAACAACAAGGTCCTACTGAATAGCACAGGGAACTATATTCAATATCCTGTAATAAACCATAATGGAAAAGAATATGAAAAGGAATATGTATATAAATGTGTATAGCTGCATCACTTTGCTGTACACCAGAAATTAATACAACATTGTAAATCAACTATGCTTCAATTAAAATAATACTAAAAATGGGCTAATGAAATGATTTATCTCTAAGATCTAAGTTATGAGATATTATATGTAAATCCCTAGCACAATTCCTCATACATAGGAAGTGCCAGACAAATGTTAGCTATTGTTGCCATTGGCTACATCGGCTACTCATCTCTACTCAAACACAGATTAAGCCTTAGTAAAAAGAAAATACATAAGACTGAAAAGAGGAAAGCTAAAGTTTTCATTAGCACGCATGTCTCCATTATGTTAACTACAAGCCGACTTTCATGTTGATGATAAGCAGGAATGAAGGAATTGATGGAAAAAAGAAGTTATTCTAAGATTAGAATTTCCTGGTACCATCAAAGGAATTCTTAACACGTAAGAACTTGAGAGTCATCTTTTCTTATCATTAGTAAAAAGAATTTGTTTTAAAATGTGTACCAGCAACCACAACTTAGAACGCTCTAATGAAATCAGCTCATTTCATAATAGTAGTTTAACGATGATTTAATTACAGTGTTTATTTCAGTACAATCTTTAATGGAGAAAGAAATGGTTCCACTCAAAAGTCTTCCTCAATAAATTGCATTTAAACAGTCTTAATACTCACGCTCATACAAAGATTGCCTGTGATTTTACATAGACAGTTTTTTTAAAAAGCAGTACTTGAAAGTGCTCTTGTAATTTAACCCCCAAATTCTGATTTTCAAATGGAGAGCAGGGGATTTACCAAATATGTGATGAAGAATCATGTTTTCATGTTCTTTCGTTTTGGCAGGAACTCTTGTTTCAATTGAAAACATTCCCTTACCATCACGGAAACCCAGAAGGCAATCATGAGTTAAGACCTGAAAAATAAAACTGAGAGAAAAGACTGGAACAACATGTGGTCGTCATTTTCAAGGCCACAGAGAGGGGAAGTGGTTTTCCACTGCTAGCTAAGCAAAGGCAGGCACACGTATCACATTAATGTGGAGGGTAGACAGTAAAAATACAAAGAGATGGAAGTTCCCCTTTCATTCATAGTGAAGCAGGTGCTGACTTGCCCTGCAGTTAGGACTGCTTAGTTTAGGATCCTGATGTCATTTTATATTTGAGGTAAAGGTTTTCTGTTTACATTTGTGGTCTCTCACAACCACTTGAAAGATATGGCCATCTCACTCACTTGGGTTCCTCTTCCCTAAAGATGAACCTTCGTATGTCCCCAAGACCACAATTAGATGTTTGATTGCAAATCACTACCCCTGAATTTTCAGCCTTACAAATTATTTTATCTGTCCATGTCTAGAAAGGAAGGAAGGAAGGAAGAAGAAAAAAGTGGTGTTTTTGTTTCAAAAATATATTTACAATGTCAGGTTATAAAAACAGTATTAACTTAGAGAAATCACTATATCATTTTTCCAGCCTCCTTTATAGCTTGTGGTCACCTTTCTTGTTTAATCTCCCTTCATCCACCCCAGACTTAAATCCTGCTTCACTCATGCTCAAGCAAATAAGACACATACCTAAGGTATCATAAAATTTACAAGGGATGGCAACTCACCTTCCCCCCATCTCATGGCAGCCATTGCTAGCTGATTACAGTACTCTCACCATTCAGCCCAAATGAAGCCTCAGGATCCTTCCAACTCCAGAAGACTAAGACCAGTCGATCTGGCATGAAATTTTTTTGTCATCTCCAGTTTAGAGCACAGTCCCCCTAATCTTGCATCTCCGTCACCCAATAACATTGCCTCCACTAGTTAGTGATCCTTGGTACATTTAATCTTTCTGAGATTTGCTTTTCTTACCCATAAAATGACGATCATATAATTACCCCAAGTTGAGTCTGTAATAAGATTATGTATATGAAAATACTAAGCAAATATATACAATAGTTTTTTAATTCTACTCCCTTTTTTTTTTTCTCCCTACGCGGGCCTCTCACTGTTGTGGCCTCTCCCGTTGTGGAGCACAGGCTCCAGACGCGCAGGCTCAGCGGCCATGGCTCATGGGCCTAGCCGCCCCGCGGCCTGTGGGATCTTCTCGGACCGGGGCACGAACCCGTGTCCCCTGCATTGGCAGGCGGACTCTCAACCACTGCGCCACCAGGGAAGCCCTATTCTACTCCCTTTAATTGTTCCCATTATAATTGGCTTTCTCCTTAAAAACATTCTGGTCTGCCTTACACACAGTAGTGCACCATTTAGCACAGGACCTGCACATAATTGGTTCTCCATAAACATTAGTCCTGCCCCACCCCACTGTCCCTTTATGACTCACTCCTAGTAATGTTACTCATTCATCAATTGTTGGTGTTCACAGTGTTTTCACACTATAATCTGTCCCAGTTAAATAAATTCAAAGCATAATGTCTCAAAGAAGAATTTCAAAACTATATCTTGACTGGTTTCACTAGTCATTCACCAGAAGGGTTTTCCGCCTTTAAGTAATTATTTCTGCTCTTATATCCAGTCACTGAGCACAGTTCACCCTCACTTTAACCTGTGGACCTCTCCATGCCTTTCCAATGTGGACCATTCCATGCCTTTGACAAGAATGTTCTCTCCACCTGGACAGCGTTCTCCAACTCACCTCCTGCAAGACCAACTACTCTCTGAGGATGTCCCTGGCTCTTCACTACCTTCCCCATTCCCAGAGGGATGACTCAGTCCTTCTAGATAACTCTTCACACTATATTATATTTAATGGCTCTTATCACGTTACTAGAGGTCCTTGCCCACTTCTTGGTCAAGATGTGAGCATCTTGAAGGCAGGGGTCCTAGCTCCTTTTCTTTGTTGTGTCTGTATCCCTAGTATTTAAAACAGAGCCCTACACACGGTTAATCTTCAAAAAAATTAGAAGGAAGAGTGGGGACTGTTAGCATCTTGAGTCTTCATTAGTTCACAGCACGGAAGGAATCATGGCAACCAGTGGAGAGCAGGCCGGTATCATAGAGTTTAATAATCACAAGCAGCTAAGTTTTACTGAATACCGACAGTTGCTGGCCACTCTCCTAAGCCCTGTGAGTAAGCAAAGACCTGAGGCCCAGGCAGTTAATTAGCTGCTTAAGTTTGTAGGGGGCACATCTGATCCAAACCAAGGTAGCCTGGCTTCAGCACTGGCACTCTCCATCATTCTGCTTTACTGCTGAGGGAGGAAAAGAGGAATACTGTGAGTAGAAATGACGTGAGCACAGCTAAACGGGGAGATAGGAGAACAAAGACAAATTTCACACATTCCACAATTCTGATTTTGCTAGGAAAAAACTAAACAAAATCTCAATGTACATAATCATCTTAGAAGATCTTCGAAGTGCAAGTTTGTGATAAAGCACAGTTAGCTAAAACGAAGTCTTGAAAATCATACCAAATACTGTATCTAAACAAGCATTTCACCCAGAGACAGTCATCTTGATTGGAACGAGCACAAGCAACGTTAACTCGAGGAAGGAAAGCCACAATAGGTTATGCACAGAATAATTAAACTAAGGCAAAGACATTGTTTTGTTTTCACTTAACTGATTGTTGGTCTTTCATAGCAGTTAGTTTATATTTATCATGATTCTAAAATAGAGCATGTGTATCACTGTCCAATGATGCTACAGAGTTTTGTATATTATTGAAAAATAGTAAACAAAAATCGGAAAGTACGGGGACCCTGAAATGTCATGCAAAACAAAAGTTCCCACAGATATACAAATTCAGAGATGTTGAATCTATGCAATCAAAAGTGATCCACAGCCTAGCTCTCTCCGAGGAAGGAGTACATAGTAAAGGGCCCACGATGACCAGGTGGAGCTTGCCATATTTGTCCTTGGTGCTACTTCTATCCCCTACTGACTGCTCTCTGGACTGTCACTTTTGAAGGAGGAGCAACTGGAAGATTTTACAACATTTAGAAAACCTAGGAGGAAAATTTCCGCTGAGATGTCTAAAGGACAGGAGCAACTTTGGATTCTTCCAGGTTTCAAAAATTGACCAGTTTCCAAAGGAAAGTGCTTTCACTACCATCAAAGAAATGCTGTAGCAGATCTTCAACACTTTCAACCTGAATGTCTTCCAATCTTGAAATGAAAGCAGTTTAGAGAGACTCCGAAGTGGACTTTATCAGCAAATGGAGAAGGCAGGAGTGTGTCTGGAGCAGAAAACCAGGCAGGAGGGCCAATGATTCTCACAAAGGGGAGGATATCAGACTTGGAATAAAGAATTACTTCTGATGAATCCACAACTACTTGCAAGCCCAAAAGTATAACAACTGTGCCTGGCAAGTTATTCATGTAGAAATCCAAAGGCATTCTCTGTTCATTGAGCAGCTTACAAGAAGATTTCAGGATCAAGAAATACGTCACTTACATAACTAATTTGGAGTTGATTACCAGTATCATTTTAGATGTCTCCTCAAATCAGTGTAATATTTCTGAGCAATTTTTTTTTTTTTAATGAATTAGGGTAATATTTTCAGTCAGTTTTCTGGATTAAGATTATTTTGATCATTTGCAAATATTAGTTTATTAATGAATTTTTACTAAAATAAATTATTTACTTATCCTTGAAATATAAATATTATACTTGATTTATGTATAAAATTTTACTTTAAAATTAAATGCCTACTATCTTTTAGTTCACTTTTATAATCAATGTCTCCCAAATTTAGTATTCTTTTTTTTTTAACATCTTTATTGGAGTATAATTGCTTTACAATGGTGTGTTAATTTCTGCTTTATAACAAAGTGAATCAGCTATACATATACATATATCCCCATAGCTCCTCCCTCTTACATCTCCCTCCCACCTTCCCTATCCCACCCCTCTAGGTGGTCACAAAGCACCGAGCTGATCTCTCTGCGCTATGCGGCTGCTTCCCACTAGCTATCTATTTTACGTTTGGTAGTGTATATATGACAATGCCACTCTCTCACTTTGTCCCAGCTTACCGTTCCCCCTCCCCATGTCCTCAAGTGCATTCTCTACGTCTGCGTCTTTATTCCTGTCCTACCCATAGATTCTTCAGAACCTTTTTTTTTTTTAGATTCTATATATATGTGTTAGTACACGGTATCTGTTTTTCTCTTTCTGACATCACTCTGTATGACAGACTCTAGGTCCATTCACCTCACTACAAATAACTCAATTTCATTTCTTTTTATGGCTGAATAATATTCCATTGTATATATGTGTCACATTTTCTTAATCCGTTCATCTGTTGATGGACACCTAGGTTGCTTCCATTTCCTGGCTATTGGAAATAGAGCTGCAATGAACTTTGTGGTACATGACTCTTTTTGAATTGTGGTTTTCTCAGGGTATATGCCCAGTAGGGGGATTGCTGGGATGTATGGTAGTTCTATTTTCAGCTTTTTAAAGTAACCTCCATACTGTTCTCCATAGTGGCTGTATTAATTTACATTCCCACCAACAGTGCAAGAGGGTTCCCTTTTCTCCACACCCTCTCCAGCATTTATTGTTTCTAGATTTTTTGATGATGGCTATTCTGACTGGTGAGAGGTGATACCTCATTGTGGTTTTGATTTGCATTTCTCTAATGATTAGTGATGCTGAACATGCTTTCATGTGTTTGTTGGCAATCTGTATATCTCCTTTGGAGAAATGTCTATTTAGGTCTTCTGCCCATTTTTTTGATTGGGTTGTTTGTTTTTTTGATATTGAGCTGCATGATCTGCTTGTAAATTTTGGAGATTAATCCTTTGTCAGTTGCTTCATTTGCAAATATTTTCTCTCATTCTAAGGGTTGTCTTTTCGTCTTGTTTACGGTTTCCGCTGCTGTGCAAAAGCATTTAAGTTTCATTAGGTCCCATTTGTTTATTTCTGTTTTTAATTTCCATTTCTCTAGGAGGTGGGTCAAAAAGGATCTTGCTGTGATTTATGTCATAGAGTGTTCTGCCTGTGTTTTCCTCTAAGAGTTTTATAGTGTCTAGCCTTAAATTTAGGTTTTTAATCCATTTTGAGTTTATCTTTGTGTACGGTGTTATGGAGGGTTCTAATTTCATTCTTTTACATGTAGCTGTCCAGTTTTCCCAGCAGCACTTACTGAAGAGGCTGTCTTTTCTCCATTGTATATTCTTGCCTCCTTTATCAAAAATAAGGTGACCATATGTGCATGGGTTTGTATCTGGACTTTCTATCCTGTTCCATTGATCTATATTTCTGTTTTTGTGCCAGTACCATACTGCCTTGATTACTGTAGCTTTGTAGTATAGTCTGAAGTCAAGGGGCCTGATTCCTCCGGCTCCATTTTTCTTTCTCACGAGTGCTTTGGCTATTCAGGGTCTTTTGTGTATCCATACATATTGTGAAATTTTTTGTTCTAGTTTCTGCAACTTTACCAAATTCATTGATTAGCTCTAGTAGTTTTCTGGTGGCATCTTTAGGATTCTCTATGTATAGTATCATGTCATCTGCAAACAGTAACTGTTTTACCTCTTCTTTTCTGATTTGGATTCCTTTTATTTCTTTTTCTTCTCTGTTTCCCATGGTTAGGACTTCCAAGACTATGCTGAATAATAGTGGTGAGAGCGGACATTCTTGTCTTGTTTCTTGATCATGGTGTATGATCCTTTTAATTTGCTGCTGGATTCTGTTTGCTAGTATTTTGTTGAGGATTTTTGCATCTATGTTGCTCAGTGATATTGGCCTGTAGTTTTCTTTCTTTGTGACATCTTTGTTTGGTATCAGTGTGAAGGTGACCTCATAGAATGAGTTTGGGAGTGTTCCTCCCTCTGCTATATTTTGGAAGACTTTGAGAAGGATAGGTGTTAACTCTTCTCTAAATGTTTGATAGAATTCGCCTGTGAAGCTATCTGGTCTTGAGCTTTTGCTTGTAGGAAGATTTTTAATCACATTTTCAATTTCAGTGCTTGTGATTGGTCTGTTTATATTTTCTAGTTCTTCCTGGTTCAGTCTCGGAAGTTTTGTTTCCTGAGGTAGGATTGTATTGCTATAAACTTCCCTTTAGAACTGCTTTTGCTGCATCCCATATGTTTTGGGTCATCGTGTTTTCATTGTCATCTGTTTGTATGTATTTTTTGATTTCCCCTTTGATTTCTTCAGTGATCTCTTGGTTGTTTAGTAGTGTATTGTTTAGCCTCCATGTGTTTGTAGTTTTTCCAGATTTTTTTCCTGTAATTGATATCTAGTCTCATAGTGTTGTGGTCGGAAATGATACTTAATACAATTTTAATTTTCTTAAATTTACCAAGGCTTGATTTGTGACCCAAGATATGATCTGTCCTGGAGAATGTTCCATGAGCACTTGAGAAAAATGTGTATTCTGTTGTTTTTGGATGGAATGTCCTATAAATATCAATTAAGTCCATCTTGTTTAATGTATCATTTAAAGCTTGTGTTTCCCTATTTATTTTCATTTTGGATGATCTGTCCATTGGTGAAAGTGAGGTGTAAAACTCCCCTACTATGATTGTGTTACTGTCGATTTCCCCTTTTATGGCTGTTAGTATTTGCCTTATGTATTGAGGTGCTCCTATGTTGGGTGCATAAATATTTCCAGTTGTTATATCTTCTTCTTGGATTGATCCCTTGATCATTATGTAGTGTTCTTCTTTGTCTCTTGTAATAGTCCTTATTTTAAAGTCTATTTTGTCTGATATGAGAATTGCTACTCCAGCTTTCTTTTGATTTCCATTTGCATGGTATATCTTTTTCCATCCCCTCACTTTCAGCCTGTATGTGTCCTTAGGTCTGAAGTGAGTCTCTTGTAGACAGCATATATATGGGTCTTGTTTTTGTATCCATTCAGCCACTCTATGTATTTTGGTTGGAGCATTTAATCCATTTACATTTAAGGTAGTTATCGATATGTGTGTTACTATTACCATTTTCTTAATCATTTTTGGTTTGTTATTGTAGGTCTTTTCCTTCTCTTGTGTTTCCTGCCTAGAGAAGTTCCTTTAGCATTTGTTGTAAAGCTGGTTTGGTGGTGCTAAATTCTCTTAGCTTTTGCTTGTCTGTAAAGGTTTTAATTTCTCCATCAAATCTGAATGAGATCCCTGCTGGATAGAGTAATCTTTGTTGTAGGTTTTTCCCTTTCACCACTTTAAATATGTCCTGCCACTCCCTTCTGGCTTGCCAATTTTCTGCTGAAAGATAGGCTGTTAACCTTACGGGGATTCCCTTGTATGTTATTTGTTGTTTTTCCCTTGCTGCTTTTAATATATTTTCTTTGTTTTTAATTTTTGATGGTTTGATTAATATGTGTCTTGGTGTGTTTCTCCTTGGATTTATCCTGTATGGGACTCTCTGTGGTTCCTGGACTTGCCTGAGTGTTTTCTTTCCCATATCAGGGAAGTTTTCAACTATAATCTCTTCAAATATTTTCTCATCCCTTTCTGTTTCTCTTCTTCTTCTGGGACCCGTGTAATTCGAATGTTGGTGTGTTTAATGTTGTCCCAGAGGTCTCTGAGACTGTCCTCAATTCTTTTCATTCTTTTTTCTTTATTCGGCTCTATGTTAGTTATTTCCATTATTTTATCTTCCAGGTCACTTATCTGTTCTTCTGCCTCAGTTATTCTGCTACTTATTCTTTCTAGAAACTTTTAAATTTCATTTATTGTGTTGTTCATCATTGTTTGTTTGCTCTTTTGTTCTTCTAGGTCCTTGTTAAACGTTTCTTGCATTTTCTCCATTCTATTTCCAAGATTTTGTATCATCTTTACTATCATTACTCTGAATTCTTTTTCAGGTAGACTACCTATTTCCTCTTCATTTGTTTAGTCTGGTGGGTTTTTACCTTGCTCCTTCATCTGCTGTGTGTTTCTCTGTCTTCTCATTTTGCTTATCTTACTGTGTTTGGGGTGTCCTTTTCACAGCCTGCATGTTCATAGTTCCCATTGTTTTTGGTGACTGCGTGGCTAAGCTTGGTTCAGTGGGTTGTGTAGGCTTCCTGGTGGAGGGGACTGGTGCTCGTTTTATGGTGGATGAGACTGATCTTGTCTTTCTGGTGGGCAGGACCACGTCTGGCAGTGTGTTTTTGGTGTCTGTGGCCTTATTATGATTTTAGGCAGCCTCTCTGCTGATTGGTGGGCTGTGTTCCTGTCTTGTTAGTTGTTTGGCATAGGGTGTACAGCACTGTGGCTTGCTGGTCGTTGAGAGGAGCTGGGTCTCAGCATTGAGACTGAGATCTCTGGGAGAGCTTTCGCTGTTTGATATTATGTGGAGCTGGGAGGTCTCTGGTGGACCAATGTCCTGAACTCGGCTCTCCCACCTCAGAGGCACAGGCCTGACACCCGGCCAGAGCACCAAGACCCTGTCAGCTACATGGCTCAAAAGAAAAGAGAGAAAAAAAGAAAGAAAGTTATTAAAAATTTTTTTAAAGTATTAAAAATAAAAAGTAAAAAGAAAAGAAAAGAAATAAAGAAAGAAGAGAGCAGCCAAAGCAAAAGACAAATCTACCAATGATAAGAAGTGCTAAAAACTATACTAAGAAAAAAAAAAAAAAAGGACAGACAGAACCCTAAGACAAATGGTAAAAGAAAAGCTATATAGACAAAATCACACAAAGCCCACTGCCTCGATTTTGGAATGATTTGTTGTCTATTCAGGTATTCCACAGATTCAGGGTACATCAAGTTGATTGTGGGGACTTAATCCACTGCTCCTGAGGCTGCTGGGAGAAATTTCCCTTTCTCTTCTTTGTTCAGACAGCTCCTGGGGTTCAGCTTTGGTCGGTTCAGCTTTGGATTTGGCCCCGCCTCTGAGTGTAGGTCACCTGAGGGAGTCTGTTCTTTACCCAGACAGGACGGGTTTAAAGGAGCAGCTGATTCGGGGGTTCTGGCTCACTCAGGCCAGGGGGAGGGAGGGGTACGGAATGCAGGGTGAGCCTGCAGAGGCAGAGGCCGGCATGACTTTGCGCCAGCCTGAGGCACGCCATGCGTTCCGCCCAGGGAAGTTGTCCCTGGATCACGGGACCCTGGCAGTGGCGGGCTGCACAGGCTCCCGGGAGGGGAGGTGTGGATAGTGACCTGTGCTTGCACACAGGCTTCTTGGTGGCTGCAGCAGCAGCCTTAGCGTCTCATGCCCGTCTCTGGGGTCTGTGCTGATAGCCATGGCTTGCGCCCGTCTCTGGAGCTCATTTAGGCGGTGCTCTGAATCCCCTCTCCTCAGGCACCCCAAAACAATGGTCTCTTGCCTCTTCGGCAGGTCCATACTTTTTCCCGGACTCCGTCCCGGCTAGCTGTGGCGCACTAGCCCCTTCAGCCTGTGTTGACGCAGCCAACCCCAGTCCTCTCCCTGGGATCCGACCGAAGCCCGAGCCTCAACTCCCAGCCCCCGCCCGACCCGGCGGGTGAGCCGACAAGTCTCTCGGGCTGGTCAGTGCTGGTCGGCACGGCTCCTCTGTGCGGGAATCTCTCCACTTTGCCCTCTGCACCCCTGTTGCTGTGCTCTCCTCTGTGGCTCCGAAGCTTCCCCCCTCCGCCACCCCCTGTGTCCGCCAGTGAAGGGGCTTCCTAGTTTGTGGAAACCTTTCCTCCTTCACAGCTCCCTCCCAGAGGTGCAGGTCCTGTCCCTATTGTTTTGCCTCTGCTTTTTCTTTTGCCCTATCCAGGTACGTGGGGAGTTTCTTGCCTTTTGGGAAGTCTGAGGTCTTCTGCCAGAGTTCTTTAGGAATAGGTGTTCTGTAGGAGTTGTTCCACATGTAGATGTATTTCTGATGTATTTGTGGGGAGGAAGGTGATCTCCACGTCTTACTCCTCCACCATCTTGAAGGTTTCCCCAAATTTAGAATTTTTATAACTTTCTTCAAAGGGTAATCTTCCAACTGCTTCATTTGACAGAGAAAATAGTTATCTTAAATGATCTTTACGATAACCTCACAATGCAGAAGGAAGCTGATAGTAGGGCTATCAGCTGATAAAAGAAGATTGTGACCATGATGACAAAATTGGCAATTTCTGTTCTCAATAAGTCCTAAACTTAAGCTGGGACAGGAACACACCTTTCACCCAAGCCATCATCCCAATCCTGAGCATGCCTTCCATCTATTCTGGACATTACACGTGATTTCACAGAAGGAGAACCAAGGAAAGCATTGGGATAAAGATGATGGCAGATAAGGAGAAGTGAGGGAAAGGGAGAAAGGTGGGGCAGGAATTCCTGAGATGCACTCCTACCAGACCTGACACACTGACAGGTACAGAAAGTTCTCCCCCTTCTTAGACTTCCTGCTCTCCACCTAAGCCCAGCAATGATAAATAATGCATCACTGATATGTATTCATTCAGTGTTGTCTTCAAGTCTATGTGAGGCTTGGGGCCACATTATCAATATCACAGTTTATTCAGGGATTTGGACACAGACACACAGAGAAGCAGGCCATGTGAAGGTGGATGCAGAGAGTGGAGCGATGTACCTACAAGGCAAGGATTGCCAGCAGCCACCAGAAGTTAGAAAGGGGCAAGGAAGGAGACTTCTCTACAGTCTTCAGATAGAACATGGTCCTGCCAACACTTCGATTCTGGATTTCTAGCCCCCAGAACTGTGAGACAAAACATTTCTGTTGTTTTAAGTCACCTAGTCTGTGGTACTTTGTTACGGCCCTTGGAAAGGAATACAGTCACCTTGGTTCTCACGCCTCAGTGACCACACACTGACTCAGATCATCTCATGGCCAGTGGTGGCCTCCCTTCAATTGTGAACTTCTCCCACAGTCTGTGGTCTCCCCTATTCCCACAATCAGATATCTCTTTGTTCATCTCTCTCACTACGCTAAGAGAGCCGATGCATCTTACTGACCCTGTTGAGTGAAGAGAAAAAGAGCGTCTCAGAAAAGTTCACTCCTCAGAAATGGTACCTCTGGGAGTAGCCATTTGGTTTTGTGATCTCTTACCGCTTCCACCTTTCAAAAGTTCTGTTGCTAAATTAAGAGTTCACATCTCTCCTGTGTATACATCAAAAGCTGTATGTGTGGGCTTCCCTGGTGGCACAGTGGTTGAGAGTCTGCCTGCCGATGCAGGGGACACGGGTTCGTGCCCCGGTCCGGGAAGATCCCACATGCCGCGGAGTGGCTGGTCCCATGAGCCATGGCCGCTGAGCCTGCGCGTCTGGAGCCTGTGCTCCGCAACAGGAGAGGCCACAAGGGTGAGAGGCCCGCGTACCGCAAAGAAAAAAAAAAAAGCTGTATGTGTCCTCAGAAACATCTCTTGGCACTTTTTTAACCATTCACTCTGCTCATTCATTAATCTTCAAGTGATCACACCCATTAATTTATTCCACAGATTTACACTTTACATGTGGAAAATCCTCCAGGTGCTAAGAGGCTCTAGTGAGGCGTGCATGGACCAAGGACAGGACCCCTAACTTGTAGAGTTTAGCCCACCTTTCATCTCCAGCATTATAGACTCAGGCACATCATCTCCCTCCACTTCCTTCCTTAGCTCCAGCCTCTTCTTCCAGTCCTCCTCATTAGGGACGACCACCACACTTTCTGAGAGAAAGTCTTGAACAGCAATAGCTTCCGCCATTGGCCAGAGTTGTACACGTTACACTGATCAAGAAGGAAGTTCTGGGCTTCCCTGGTGGCGCAGTGGTTGAGAGTCCGCCTGCCGTTGCAGGGGACGCGGGTTCGTGCTCCAGTCCGGGAAGATCCCACATGCCGCGGAGCGGCTGGGCCCATGAGCCATGGCCGCTGAGCCTGCGCATCCGGAGCCTGTGCTCCACAACGGGAGAGGCCACAACAGTGAGAGGCCCGCGTACCGGGAAAAAAAAAAAAAAAGAATGAAGTTCCTCTTTATCCGGGAAGCAATCTGGACCAGCTTACTAGGGCACTGGGAAGCTTGCTGAACTAAAAGGTATCAGCTTTTGGGGTCCATCTGTGGCTCCTCAAGCCCCTTCGTCCTTATTTGATTGAGCACAGTCTCAGCTCCCAGGACATTGTATCTTTTCCCAGGGTTTTCTTTTGCATATTTCAGTGCCCACTGGGTCTTTCCAGATCCAGGCAGTCCCACCATCAGAATCACCTCACACTCCTCTATGGTCTTGGGAGGGACTGCAGTGAGCACGTGCTCCTCCACAGGCACGGCATGGATGAACACAAACTCTTCTGGCGGTGGGAAGAAAGGTTCCTCCTTCTGAACAAAATATAATTCTACAACACAATTTTTGCAGAGGACATGGGGTAGAAGGGCCCGGTCAGCCACGGATTCCTTGTTGATACAGAATGCCACACCAAGGTCTTCTCCATTCTTGGAAAAGGAAAGTTCTACTTCTTCAACCTCAAAATTGGCAAAGCAGCCAATGACATCATTCTCCCCAAAAGTCTGGCCAAATTCCTCAAACTGCCCATTCTCTGCCTCGAGTCCTCGTCCACTGAAACCATAAGAGAATCCATCCTCACCAAGCTCTGGATGGGAAAAATCAACAGACCATCCAACTCGAAGGAGAGAAACCTCTGTGCAGCCTTCTTTCATTGGGAGATTCTGGGTTATCTTGGCCTCAAAGCAGACTTTCTCCTTTGTCACTCCATAGTGACTTCTTGCCCCAGACCAAAGGGTGTGGAACTTCTCTGAGAAAAGTGGCTGCCCTCCATAGCGGTCTTTGCTCACCTGAAAATGGAGATCCGAGGTATACGTGTCCAGGTTCACAAGAATCGGATCCTCTTCCTCACCTTTTGCCTCTTCTTCCGGGGGTGGTGGAGACTTTGAACCTGTTCCTCTGCGGCCTTGTCACCCGGCGCCTCGGATCCCGGCGTCTCGTCTCCACTCTGATCCTCTGGCTCATCTTCCTCCCCTTTGCCGGTGCCCTGCTCTTTGCCACCGGTCACCCGACCTGACTCGGCTGTGGCCTCCCCCGCCAGTTTCTCGGAAGCATAGGGCTCAGCCGCGGCCTCCACGGCTGCCGCCTCCGGGGGCTCCAGCGGCGGCTGTGTGGCCTCTCTCGGCACTTTTTTTTTTCCCTCTCCCGTTGCGGAGCACAGGCTCCAGACGAGCAAGCTCAGCGGCCATGGCTCACGGGCCCAGCCGCTTAGCGGCATGTGAGATCTTCCCGGACAGGGGCACGAACCTGTGTCCCCTGCATCGGCAGGCGGACTCTCAACCACTGCGCCACCAGGGAAGCCCTCTCTTGGCACTTTTTAAAGGCTCAGAAAGCTTTTGTTTATTTGCCAGTGAATTTAGTAGAGAATATATTCCACATATGGATTTATATACAGTATATAAAAATGCTTGGTGAAAAATTAAATACAATGTGAACCTGAAATATCCTATTAAAAATTACATTTCAAGCCAATTTAAGAAACGATTTTTGCATTATTTGCCACTTAGATTTTTAAAAGCATAACAAAACCTAATCAACTAAAACATTTAAAAAACAAGTGACCAGTTTATTTTAAGAAGGATGATGTTTATCTCACCATAACTTCTGTCAGGATAAGATAATACCTGTTAGATGAGGAAAGAGTTAACATGTCAATTCCTATTGATTAGCCGCAGAACTATTTTGTCACCAAAGTGGGTGTATCATACTTGTAAAGTATATATTTTAATAAATAATTTGTTGAATTTCATCTATAATATTGGGCCAGGCACTGGGCTAAGTGTTTATGTTTATACACACAAATACACACCAAACAAAATCTAATTTATTCCCACCTCAGTGCTGTGAAGTTAGAACTTTACAGATGAGGAAACTAGAGCTTCAAGGGATGAGTTCCTTACCAAAAAGTTCTCTTGAGTACTAACTGCAACTTGATCTTTGTATTTCTATGAGTTTTTGTTTGTTTTTTTGTTTTGTTTTGTGTTCGTTGAAGTATAGTTGATTTACAATGTTGTGTTAATTTCAGGTGTACAGCAAAGTGATTCAGTTATACATGTATATATCTATTCTTTTCAGATTGTTTTCCCTTACATATTACTATAAGAAATTGAGTAATCTTATCAATATCTAGTTCCCTGTGCTATATAGGAGGTCCTTGTTGGTTATCCATTTTATATTACTATGATTTTAAAAAAGATATTTAACAAATTTTGACAATACATCATTATAGTTTAGTTATCATTTTAAAGATTTTTCTGTTCAGTTCATTACCCATCAACATTATCTTCTTTTAAAATATACTCTCCCATGGGCTTCCCTGGTGGCGCAGTTGTTGGGAGTTCGCCTGCCGATGCAGGGGACGCGGGTTCGTGCCCTGGTCCGGGAGGATCCCACATGCCGCGGAGCGGCTGGGCACGTGAGCCATGGCCGCTGAGCCTGCGCGTCCGGAGCCTGTGCTCCGCAACGGGAGGGGCCACAGCAGTGAGAGGCCCGCATACCGCAAAAAAAAAAAATATATATATATATATACTCTCCCTGGTCTGGGAAGATCCCACATGCTGTGGAGCAACTAAGTCCGTGCACCACAACTACTGAGCCTGTGCTCTAGAGCCCGTGAGCCACAACTACTGAGCCTGTGTGCTGCAACTACTGAAGCCCGTGCACCTAGAGGCCATGCTGTACAACAAGAGAAGCCACCACAATAAGAAGCCCACACACCTCAACAAGGAGTAGCCCCTGCTCACTGCAACTAGAGAAAGCCCACACGCAGCAACGAAGACCCAACACAGCCAAAAATAAATAAATAAAATAAATAAATTTAAAAAAAATAAAAAATAAAATAAAATATACTGTGACATTTGTGAGGACTGTATCCTTAAGACCTTCAGCAAAACTCAAACACCAGTATCGTATATCTGTTCCCAGCTACACACAAATGGCAGGTCCATACAATACGGTAAGCCCCCTTTGAGGCTGATGCAACTTGGGAGCTAAACTCACACAGCTCTATCTGCACTCTAGCCTCCCAGCAGGTGGGTCCAATTCAGGTTTGCACCTTACTGAGGTCACACACATCTTGAAGGTGAAATAATCCCATTTTGATGTAGCTCTCAAATCTCCAAAGCCAAAAATGTTAAAGCCTAATCACCAAAGATCTTCAACACAGTATGTTTTTTAAAGAGCTAATAATGTTCCTATTAAAATGTTTCTGACGTTCAAGGAAATTTTTTATCACATTTGTTCTCTGAGATAGAGGGAACTTTAGTTCAGGAAGAGTAGAGCTGAGAATGTGAGGTTGCTTCCCTCTCCTGTGCATTCCCTGGAGTCCTTCCTACAATGCTGCTCCAGGGAGTTTCCCGTCTCCATTTCTTAAATAAGTTTAAACACTTGTGCTCCATAGCATTCTTCCCCTGGGTCTTTAAACATGCACAATCTCCCGGATGTGGAGAAAAACTTCCCTTGATTTTCCTGGAATAGGATTCTTTACCATCCCCAAGGAGTCGTTATGGGATTACCTGCCAACATTCTCAATGGTAGCTGTTTCAAATAACATTAAACACCATTTCCTGAGTAGCTACTCCTCACTTGGTGTCCTGCCAGGTTGAGATGGTGGGGTGGGGGTGGTGGGCAGCGAAGGCATGGATTCCCATGTTCAGAAAGCTCAAAGTGTGATGGGGAGGCAGACATACAAACAATCACTATATAGGTTATCATAGATGTAAAGCGTGAAACGAAGATCCAAAGAGGGAGAAAGAGACAGGGCAGAAGTAGAGGACAGCAGTGGCCACAGGAAGTGGTTAACAATGTCAAGTGAAGGAGAAAACCCAGGCAGAAAGGGTCTGAAAAGCATGCCAGCTTGGCTGCAAATAGAAGGAGGCAGATAAGGCAACAGCCGGAGCAAAAGGCACAGTCAAGGGAGAGGGAGGGTCTATTAGTTGCCATGAGTTGAGGGTGATAGATTCAACTGCTTTAATGTGACAGCTGTCTGGATAAATATGATGGTGATGGATGGATGTCAAAATAGCTTCAGATGTAATTAAATTAAGTTGAAGGGGAAAACATCTCCTCTGGAACCCAGGACAGATTTTAGATTCGTGTAAAGACCAGCCAATGTACTGTTTGTTTAGTAAATTCTGCCTCCCAAGATTTTGAAGCAAAATTTTAAATTCAGCATTTGAAAACCAGTTATGTGTGTAAAGGCAGTTTTCAATCACCTGAGTTCAAATCTTAGCTTCACTGCTTACTGGCAGTGGTAAAATCCTGGATAATTTACTAAAATTATCTGTATTCTAGTTTTCTCATCTGTAAAATGGAAATAATTAATATTACATCATCGTAGCTTTGCTGGAGGAGCAAATCAGTTAAATCACATAAGGTGTTTAGAATAGAGACTAGCAATAGTCAGCTCTCGATGTATTTAGCTATCATTGTAATTATTATAATTACGAATATCATTATCTGGTCTTATTTTGGTCACAGTTCTTATAAACATAAGTCAGTTTATTTACTTCATTTTACAAATGAAGCAAAATGGCTTCACATGAGTAAATAATTTGCTTTGAGCTCTACACCTCATCAGAATTAGAATAAAACTCCCAAACCTTTCTTCATACACACCTTAGTGTCTGTTAAATATGAACAGATCTTTACACCAAGGGCACCACAATGGCAAGACAGTCTGAAATTATTTTATACCTAAGAAATGAAGTAATAAAAATATATATACATGTTTAGGCTCAAGTTCTTCTTATATCACACCTGCCCTGGGTCACAAGGTCCACAAAAATTAGATGCAATTTAATTGTATTAGAGCAAAAAATACTAACAGTAAAAGAAATTAAAAGGAGGAAATGTGGAAACATAGAATTTTATAGAGAGTAAAAATATCATTCAAAATAAGGTGAAATAGAGACAGAAACAGATAATTCATTGCTGTAAGCCCTGTATTAGAAGAAATACTAAAAGAAGTTCTTAAGCATAAAGAGAAATGATAGATAGAAAATAGGAATCTATGTGAGGGAATGAAGAATTGCAAAAAATGGTAAATATGTAGTAAAGGTAAAGGTCTTTCCTCCTTATTTAAAATTTATTTAAAAGACAATTAACTTTCTAAAAAATGAAAATTTATTGTGGGATTTATAGTATATGTAGTAGTAAAATATATGGCAGAATACAGAAATAGCAGAACTAATGGAAAGGAAAAATGGAAGAATTCTGCTTTAATTTTTTTATAATATATGTGATGTGGTATAATATTAACTCAATGTAGATTATAATAAGTTAAGGATGTATATGATAATTCCTAGAGCAACCACTAAAATATAAAACAAAACTATAGCTGAAAAGCCAATATAGGACATGAAATGAAATTCCCCAAAGTACTTGATAATTCCAAAAATGCCAGGCAAGGAGGAAAAAAGATTGAAAAAGCAATTAGAAAACAAATAGCAAGATGGGAGATATTAACCCAACCACAGCAATAACTGCATTAAGTGTAAACTAAATACTTTCATTAAAAGGCAGAGATTATAGACTGGATATAAAAGTAAGACCCAATGATATACTGTCTACAAAAGATATACTTTATTTTTTTTAATTTTTAAATTTTTTATTTTTTACACTTCATATATAAAGAAAAAGATAGGCTAAAAGTAAAAGGATGGAAAAAGATGCACCATGCAGACACATATCATAAGAAATCTGGAGTAACTATATTAATATCAAAGCAGACTTCAAGCTTAACAAAATATTAGCAGACAAATCCACTAGCATATAAAAAGGATGATATATCATGACTAAGTGTTAGGTTCATCCCAGTAATACAAATATAATTTTAATCTTTTGGCACTGTTTTGATATCTTTTGCCATACAAAAACATTTTTCTATAATCCTGTTTTGGTGAACAGCTCTTCCTAACACCCAGGGTGTCCAAATAATCATCTAAATTTTATAAGTTGTTTTTACTGATTTTTCTATACACTTAATTCTTTAATCCACTGGGAATTTACTTTTGTATGTGGTGTGTGATAGCATTCCAACATTTTCCTCCAGATGGATTAAACAGGTGTACCAGCCATTTATTAACTAAGTGAGCCTTTTCTCACGGAATTGAAATTTCAGTTTGTCAAACATTAAATTCCTATATATGTTGAAATCCATTCCTGGGATCTTGATTGTCTTCTATTGTTCAGTTTGTTTGTTCCTATATCAATACAATGTCTTGTACTTTATTGCCTAGTAATGTATATCCTCCTCACTATTCCTCTTTTAATTAATTTTTTGGCTAGTCTTAGAAATTTCTTTCTCTGTATGGACTTTAAGATTACTTTATTCAGTAAAAAATTTTTCTTATGATTCTAATTGCAATTTCCTTCCATTCATAGATTAATTGGAGAAAATTTAAATTTGGAGGACATTAAGGACTCCATTCAAGAGCATGTTTCCATTTGTTTCATTTTTTAATATTCGACAATAAGATTTTATAACTTCCTTCTTAAAGAATCTGTATGTTTCTTCTTTATTTCTAGGTATCTTTAGTTTTGTTACTATTGTGAATGAAATTATAATTCTATTTTTTTAAACTGATTATTGCTTTTATAGAGAAAGGATTTATAATTTTTAAAAAATTAAGGCTCATATCTGGACTTTTTGAAATGTGGGAGGAGATCACCCAGCCCTGTAAAGGCAAGCCGGAGCTAACAAAATCATCAGTTAGGATTAATCAAGATCAGTCCAAATTTTGTTCTAAATTTCTGTCTCCTGGTGGCTCCCTTACCCGGCTATTCTCTGATTTGGGCACCAGTAAAGCAGTTTTTTCTGTTCTTGCTTGACTGAATTCTACTTGTCGTCTATTCAGTGCCACTCTTGCCCCTCAGACTAGTCTGAGAGGATGCTCCTTCTTGGGGGCTGGGATCCAGCACAAGACCAGATTCACCCTATCTCACAGGTAATCTGATAGATATCACTCATGCGATCTCCAGCCATATGGAATAAGACTTTTATACCAGCAATATAAAACAATTAACCATCTCTACAATGGTCTTAAAAGTTATCTATGCGGTAAAGATTATTTCTAATAGCAGATAAGAAATCATTACAAACTCTAAGGATGGCCATTTAAATGGAGTCACAAAGGCGGAAGACATTTAAAGGATGAATAGTTAAAGTTCTAGCAGAGAAGTAAAAACAATGCTTTGGATCAGCTGAAAAAGAGTGGTAATAGAGGCTGAGAGCGTGTCCAGGCAAAGATTACAATAGATGACTATTTATGATTAATGCCCAAGTGAGATAAGATAACTGGGCAAATACAGCTGAAATTTTGCACAATGCTGTGGAAAGAGATCTCAGCCTAGCTTTAACTAGAGTTTTGGTGCCTTTGAAACAAGAAGATTGGACAACATAATCTCTAGGGTTATGTATGGATCTAGCAGCTTGTGAAATTTCCAAATTGTGCTATGGGATTGGGATTGGGAGTGTGATCCCTGAAAATTCCAGGTGGTTGAAATAAAAAGGAAATCTAGAATTGAAAGTTATCAGAGTATAACTGTATCCTTATAGTGCCCTTTGTAGGTAATGGAAGAAGAAGGGGGCAATGGGGCACTTTTCCAGCATCTCTGCTCTCAGTGAATATCACATGAAGTATTGACATTCAAAAATGGGATTGCCAAGGAATGGGAGGGAAAAAAATGCAGGAACAGGGTGATGGATAGATGGATGGTTAAATGTCCAAACTCAGGATATTCAACCACTGGATTTAATTTCTCTGAAGATCATTGTGAAATAGTGTAGCTTATTACATTTTATGTATGGTTTAAAAAATTCTTGAGCTAATCTGCTACTGCCATGAAATGTATTTCAAGGCTTTAGTTTCCCAAATGGTGCTCATAGGGATGAAAACAACTTTAAACATTTTCCCAAGGAAAACAACACTGACATATTCAAATAGTGTTAAAGTTCCTTCTAAAGGCAAGAACATGTTAACTTTGAGTTACTTGAACTATCCCGACCTCTGACTTCTCCTGTACAAGTAGACAATTGACATTTTTGGATACCTATCATGCCAAGCAACGTACTAGGTACTTTTACACATTTTCATCTATACATTTTCCTATTCAATCCTCCCAAGAATCATGTAGTTTTGGCAAAAGAGACTTTGTTCATAGAAGTTAAAGTATGTCAAATTCTTACTGTAAGTAAGAGGTAGAGCCCTCTGGGAATTCACAATTTAGTTGAGTAGGCAGGAACCCCAGTAAAAATATCTTAAGGTAAGTGCCATCATAGACATCCATTAGACCAGTGCAGCTCCCAGAAGAAGCTCTGGGAAGGGCTTTAAAGAATGAGTAGAACTTTGACAGGTAAATATTGGGATGAAGGGGAAGAAGTAGAAGAGAAATTCAAAGGAGGAGAAAAGTTTCACATAGGTACACATGATGATCAGAAAATGCCTGGTGTGGTCATGAAATGGTGAGTTGCTGTAATTGGTGGGGGATAGGGTGGTATGAGATGTCAGTGTATGACCGGCTTAGAGGCAAGATGAGATATGACTGTAACAGGCAGCAGAGAACCACAAAGAATTTCAACCAGAAAAAAATGGCTGGATCAGGACTGTGTTTTAAGAAATACTTCCAGCAGGCTTCAACTAATGTATGGTAGTCTGGGTAGAAGGAGGAGAGACAGGAGGCAGGGAGGCTGGTGAAGTCTGCCTTGGTAATGCTGGCAGGACCTGAAGAGGACCTGCCCTAAGGCCCTGCCAACGAAAAGGGAGAAATGCACTTCCTACTCAAAATGTTCTCTCATAAGCTCCCTCTGCACTGATTCCTTGGAAAACAAGGTAGAATTCCCTAACTTCTTAATTTGAAAGGTTTTTTGTTTGTTTGTTCTTTGGCAAGTAAAAAGGAGCTCTTTTTGGGTCTCCTTTACCCGGGTTCTGGGTATAAGGAACAGAAGTAGAATGCTAGTGATCTCAACAGAATAATTCTATCAATAGAATTAGATTGGATGGGGAGACTTAATGATGACTCCTAAATTTTAAACCCGAATGACTAGGAAAACCGTGGTCTCCCTGTAGGAAATTAGATAATGATATGGGAGGAAAGACAGTATGCTTATTTTAAATAGATTCAATTGGAAGTTACAATGGGATTTTCATGCAGAAATATCCAGAAGCTGCTGAAAGGCCAGAACTAGTATTCATTAAAAAAAAACAAGAGAGGCTGAAGATAATAGAGTTAGCCATTATCTGCGTGGAGATAAAGCCATGTGGGGAGATGTCTGTGCTGATGAATAACATGGAGGCAAAGGGAAAAGATGGCCCAGGGCAGACCTGAGAGGAAATAGAGCTGGAGAAGAGGAGGCGTCTAGAGAGAGAGAAAGGACAGAAGGCGAGAAAAGTCTAACATTCAGAGTTGCAGAGGCACAGGGAAGAGAGGTGAAGGTGGTAAATGCAGTAGACTTGTGGAAGGGGAGGAGGCGGGAGGATGTAGATGCAGGGTCTGTGTTTTATGATAAAGGGTCGCTTTCTGCCTTCTCCTCTCGCCCCACTCCAGTCCATCCAGGACCTTATTCCTCTCTCGCTGCTTGGCCTGGGCACTGATGACATTGATGACTGCTTAGCCACCAGTGTTTGCTTGTAAATCAGTTTCCTCTTTACATCAAATTCTCCCCAAGAGCAAGAACTGTGTGGGGTCATCTACACAGTGGGTGCAGAACGGGGACTCAGGGAAGAAATCAAGGCAGCCTCCCTGAGGGAACAGTTTCTGGAGAGTGTTGGGAAGGAAAGTTAAATAGTAAGGTGTTATGGACCAGGAAGATGGTAAGAAATAAGGAAGCGTCTGATTATGAGAGTGGGCAGGGAGTTATGAGAAAAAGGAGAGAGAAAACTACGTCCAGAGAGAAGCAGAAAGAATAAAATGTGTAATTCTAGGGTGGGAGAGATTTGAAGATGTTCCTAAACTGTGGTGAAAGCCAGTGGAAAGGACAGGATGGAGATGCAAGAAGGTGTGGGTAATAACTGATGGAATGACTTTGAGAAGGGACTGGTGAATGCAGGAGAGGGATGAACTTCTGACCCAGGGCAGGGGGTGAGGGAAGGTGCAGAGAAATGGAGAGATGAGGTACCAGGTCAGAATGGACTAGGAGGAAGGAAACTATAGCTAGCCTAATGGAAAAACAAAAACAAAAAACCTTGAGGTTCTAATACTGCCATTTATCAGTCATGTGACCTGCGGCAAGCGCCTTAACATATTTTTTAAAGGTTCAGCTCCCTTTAGCTAAAATGGGGATACTACCTTCCAACTCCCCAAATCGGGTATATGGTCTTGCTTACTTGCAAGTGCTTTCTTGGCTTTTTGTTTTGTTTTAAATTTATTTGGGGATATTTCCCTTAGAAGGCAGAGAAGCTGGAAGATGGTCTGGATCTTATCAGCAAAGTAGCAAGTGGGTCACCAGAGCATGAAGGAGAGAGTGATGCCATAGGCCTGAGTGATCAGGAGGTTTCTGAGGGCTGGGCAAAGGATAGGGAGATGAACACAACGTGAATAAAAGGATTTGCAAGCATCAGTGAGGACCCAGGAGAAATGAGAGGGCAAGGATGTCTGATACTGAGGAATCATGCCTCTTGGCTGAAAAAGTGTCAGGGAAGGCCTGCTCACAATCGTCCTAGCCTAACCGCTCTCACAGGTGAGGGTAATGAGAGGCGGCACCTGGGGCTCACGCATCCCAGCAGGCTTTGGGATGGCTTGACTGCGCGCTTCCGGGGTCAGGGGTTAGGGTCCGTTAATTTCTACGAGGCGGCAACGGAGTCTCAACACAAAGATTAGGAAGCCGGGTAAGGAGCCTGGTGCACCTTAACTTGGGACTGGGGTGTGTTAGGGCCCCCGCCAGGCCGGCCCAGCCTCGGGCACCTGCCGCGCCTTTTTGCTTTTTTTTTTTTTTTTTTTTTTGGTAAATTGCTGCGTGAGGAGAGGCCCCGCCCTTCCGCGCCCGGCCGTCCGGCCTCCCCTCCGGCGCTCCTGGCGGGTGTTCCTTCACGGTCGGCGTGGAGGGCCTGGAGACGGCGGCCCATGGGACCCGTGGAGCTGCCCGCCTGGCTGCAGCCCAGGTAGGACGCTCGGCAGAGCAGGGAGAGGAGGGGGTACGGGAGGAGGGGCCGCCGGGGGTGAGGGTGGGGAACGGGGCGGTGGGTGGTGCCGATACTGATGAGCTGGGGGAGCACCGGCCAGCGCCCGAGCAAACTTAGGGCCCACACTCCGTGAGGCTCTGGACAGGTATTAGCTAATTCAGTTGTCTCGACAATCCTAAGAGTAACTTATTTCCCCCATTTTATAGCTGAGGAAATGGAAGGACAGGCTGCGTGTCCACCCTTCCTTTTGTGCTCTCTCTTGCCGTCTTTTTCTTTCTTCCCCCTCCGCCGACCTGGAGCCCTTCCCTTGACTTTCTCTACTTGCTGCAGAAACACCAATCACACGTGTAGATTTCAGGGCCCAGTTCCAGAAAAACTGATCCAGTGGTACGAGGGTAGAGCCTGGGATGTGTAAGTTTAACCCACACACCATGTGATTCTGCTGTAGGTTTGAGGGAGGAATTCCTCTTCCCCACTCATTTAGTAGTACTTGAGTCATCTGTAGGGGTGCCCAAGTAAAATCATCAAGCTACACTGTATCTGCTTCCCAACGTATTTGCCTTATTTCCTAGAGGTTTCACATCTCCAACTAGGAGAAAAATCTTGTCTACCCTGGGCAGGGCCACTCCCACCGCTTTTCCGAAACCAGAGGCAACGCTTCAAACGGTGCTTTCTCTAACTCCCTCAAACGTTTATCTGTCAGTCTTCTCTTAGTCATCTCCCCAGCAACCCATTTTAAAAGCCAACTTGACTTCCCATATCTGGCCCAAGTGACTAAACTGCTTTCTCTGTGTGTCTGGTGAAGGAAGCTATCTGCTCTTGCAAAATATAATAGGCAGTGGTGAGACACTGTCCCCAATCACATAAAGCATTCAGAAGTCAGGTGTGTCCCATGATTGAATTATCCACCACCTGGGAATGCCACCATTGCTACTCCCCTCTTGTTAACTATAAACTAGTTATCAAGTTCAAGTTCTGCACTTAGCAGGGACACATATCGACCACATCAGCCCCTCTCCATCCATATTTTCTTTTCAAAAATATTCAAAGCCTACTTTGCAATGCTTACTTTTATTCCTTGGGGAGCAGCAAGGTTAGAGGTTTATCAAAGATGAAAGTGGATTTTGAAATAGAACCATATTTGTCTTTAAACAAACTCAGGATGGTTACTTTAACAGATAGTGTGTGCTTTCAAAATCTGATGGGGTTTAGAGGGGTAACCAAGTAAAAGACTCTGATATGGAATAGTTGTCTCTTGCTTGCTCAGATTGGCCAGTAAGTTAGTGAAAAGATGAGTATAATGCTGAAAGGGTGATTATAAAGGAAGTGTTTAATATGTTTAAATGAAGTATTTTCCTGTATTTATTGTAGGTATAGGAAGAATGCCTATCTTTTCATCTACTACTTAATCCAGTTCTGTGGCCACTCATGGATATTCACAAATATGACAGTCAGATTCTTTTCATTTGGAAAAGGTAAAAGCCCAAAACAGTTTTGGATTTTTAGCTTTCAATCCTCGTTTTCACCTAGTCCTGGTTATAATAATTTTTTTAACTTCTATGAACTGCACCTAATAGCCTTCACTTCTCTAAAGTGTAGTGACCATATTTTTCAGTAAGCATACTTTGTTCTTACTGCAAAAACCAAAACCTTTTTGGAGGAGGGGGGGAGGTAAGATGAGGGAAAGGTATGTGGCTTCCCCCTGAGTAGGCATTTGCCCTGAAAACATAGACATGGCATTGGGGTGGTGCCATTTCACTCTTCCTTTTTGGTTCTGCACCAAACCTTAGCAGATTTGGTGTGTGTTGTGGAAATCCGTAAATTCCAGTAAAACATTTTTTGCAGAGAAATCAGGAATTAACCAATTCTTCTGTTTTTTATTCCCCAGGTTTCAGATAACTGGAAACTACTAACAAATGAAAGACAAACTTTATATTCCCCAGGCTTCTAGTTGATCCCTTTAAAGGGCAGTGTGTCCATAATAAAATGACACACTTTGTAGATGACTCATCACCTATATGGGAGTTAGCATTAATGGTTTAAGTCATAAGTTTCCTCCACTTTCCTAAAAAGTAAAGATTTTAAATGCATTTCAGTTTTCCAAGAAATGAATCACTGTCATTTAACATTCTGACTGTCAAAATAACATTCTTTTCACGTTCCATCCCCACACGGGTAAGTGTCATCACAGTTTACAACTGTTGCATGACTTGACAATTTGAGCAACTGCTGGTTTCAGCTAAAAACAAACATCTAGGATATATCTGGGAAAAGTCATGCTGTGCTCATTAATTCAGACTTATGTATCCTCAGAAAATTAATCTACTTCTGTGGCACCATAAATGTTGCTTTTTCATTACTGCAAATCTACAGATAAATTCTTGACTTTGTTAAGAACCTCCAAAGATACAGCCTGAGGCTTGAATTTCAACTATGAGTGTTGGGAGTCCTCAAGCAGAGGAAAACACAGGGTTTAGGAAAACTTCCCTTATATTTTTAGGAAAAAACATAACTTCTAGACCTTGGAAGTTAGCTGTGGCTTTGAGGGCATATTATAGGTCATTCACAACATGAGTAACAAGGCATGAACTCTTTCTTATGCTGCGTGGCCTTTCCAGTAGGAAAAGTGCCTTAGTCAGCAGTGTACTTATTTCTTAATTGTTATCCTGCCATTATAATTATAAAAGCTACATATTATTAAAGAAACACAACCCATTCATATGGAAGGCAGGCTGAAAAGAACTATGTGGGGTTCAGTACAGTTCCTGAATCAATGTATAAATTAAGTAGCTCAACAGCACTCGAGCACCTGGACTAGTAACGTCTGCTACTTTCTTCCTTCAAGGAGCCGCGTGACTGATAATTCTCTTACAGCAAGTGCAGGGCCATGGATAAGAGCATGGACTGTCTATGCCTCAGGAATCATCTGTGAAATGGGGATGATAATAATGTCTATCTCATAGAGCTGCTGAGAAGAGACACCCTTTGTGGTTGATAAATTATTATCATGTGAATGATCACTAGGGAGTGAAAACAACAAAGACTTCCCTAGAAGATTCTTAACATGGCAGAATTTCAATTTAAAATTTAAACCAACACATTTATCCTATTTAGACGAACATTTGTTTGCCTCCCATTTCAGCTCTCTCCAAATGCAGTATTTGTTTTGGGCCCTCTGCAGTGGGCCCAAGTTCCAGTGTTTAAAACTCACAGAAATTCAGAAAGCACTAACTACATATGTATGAGCCATAAATGCTAGATACACATAAGATGTTATTTGATATCATGGCATCATTAATCTCATTTCCATAAAGCTTCTCTGAAATAGTATTTTCTCATCTCTGTGTGTGGGCACCACAGCTTCTTTAATAAACTCACTTCCAGCCTGTTTTCACTGGTGTAGTCTAGAGTCTATCTGTTTACTTTTATGCTGGGATTGCTTTAGAATCTCATAAATGGGGAATAAATGCTTTAGCTTTGGCCATGGAGCCTTCTTTTTCAAGTTTTAAATCCTTTCTGGAAGAGGAGCAATTAAAATGTACAATGATATAAAGTGCTTTCTTTGTACATAGTCTTTGTAATTTAGTAATCTATTTAGGAAATTTCTCACATGTAGTAAGAAAAAGGAAGTAAGGAGTCTCTACTGTATTTCAAAGTGCTTTATAGATTTGGGTTGTGATCTATGTTTTACTTACCATGTCTGTCTTTTTAATTCACTGGACACAGATTCAATGGTTGACACTTTTTATGCAATTGGACTTGTCATGCGACTTTGCCAATCTATTTCCCTCTTGGAGTTGCTGCACATATATGTTGGCATTGAATCAGACCATCTTCTGCCTAAGTTTCTGCAGGTAGGTTTTAATCGCATTATTTGTATTATAGAATTTGTCGCATACTTTGTTCTATTTATAGCCTCTGTTGACTTCATGGCAGTGAAAAAGCCAACCTTTGCTAATTTGCAACCCACATCACTAACAAGGAGAATTACCTCATCCTAAAACACTGCACACTTAAAAAACAGAAATATAGATCAATGGAACAGGATAGAAAGCCCAGAGATAAACACATGCACATATGGTCACCTTATCTTTGATAAAGGAGGCAAGAATATACAGTGGAGAAAAGACAGTCTCTTCAATAAGTGGTCCTGGGAAAACTGGACAGTTACATGTAAAAGAATGAAATTAGAACACTCCCTAACACCATACACAAAGATAAACTCAAAATGGATTAAAGACATAAATGTAAGGCCAGAAACTATCAAACTCTTAGAGGAAAACATAGGCAGAACACTCTGTGACGTAGATCACAGCAAGATCCTTTTTGACCCACCTCTTACAGAAATGGAAATAAAAATAAACACATGGGACCTAATGAAACTTAAAAGCTTTTGCACAGCAAAGGAAACCATAAACAAGATGAAAAGACAGCCCTTAGAATGGGAGAAAATAGTTGCAAAAGAAGCAACTGACAAAGGATTAATCTCCAAAATTTACAAGCAGCTCATGCAGTTCAATATTAAAATAACAAGCCAATCCAAAAATGGGTAGAAGACCTAAATAGACATTTCTCCAAAGGAGATATACAGATTGCCAACAAACACATGAAAGAATGCTCAACATCATTAATCATTAGAGAAATGCAAATCAAAATTACAATGAGGTATCACCTCACACCAGTCAGAATGGCCATCATCAAAAAATCTACAAACAAATAAATAAAAAAAATCTACAAACAATAGATGCTGGAAAGGGTGTGGAGAAAAGGGAACCCTCTTGCACTGTTGGTGGGAATGTAAATTGGTACAGCCACCATGGAGAACAGTATAGAGGTTCCTTAAAAAACTAAAAATAGAGCTACCGTATGACCCAGCAATCCCCCTACTGGGCATATACCCTGAGAATACCATAATTCAAAAAGAGTCATGTACCAAAATGTTCATCGCAGCTCTATTTACAATAGCCAGGACATGGAAGCAACCTAAGTGTCCATCAACAGATGAATGGATAAAGAAGATGTGGCACATATATACAATGGAATATTACTCAGCCACAAAAAGAAACGAAATTGAGTTGTTTGTAGTGAGGTGGATAGACCTAGAGTCTGTCGTACAGTGTGAAGTAAGTCAGAGAGAGAAAAACAAATACTGTATGCTAACACATATATATGGAATCTAAAAAAAAAAAAAAAGGTAATGAAGAACCTAGGGGCAAGATGGGAATAAAGACGTAGACTTTATGGACTTGAGGTTATGGGGAGGGGGAAGGGTAAGCTGGGACAAAGTGAAAGAGTGGCACGGACATATATGCACTACCAAACGTAAAATCGATAGCTAGTGGGAAGCAGCCGCATAGCACAGGGAGATCAGCTGGTGCTTTGTGACCACCTAGAGGGGTGAGATAGGGAGGGTAGGGGAGAGGGAGACACAAGAGGGAAGAGATATGGGGACATAAGTATATGTATAACTGATTTATTTGTTATAAAGCAGAAACTAACGCACCATTGTAAAGCAATTATACTCCAATAAAGATGTTAAAAAAGAAAAAAAAAAGAATACAATACCTCGTTGCTATTGCTGTTATTTTAGGTATCATTTGTATCTAGCCCTTGAAGACCATTGTTCCTTTTAAAGGCAGGTTGAAGGAAGGTGGGAAAGTCACTGGTAGATATTTAGTATACTAAATCATTGCTGAATTAAGGCAAGAAAAACAAAAAGTGGTATTTTCCGTAAGGAGAGATAAAGGTTAAGTGACTATATGAGCATATGTTTAAAATTTACAGAAAAGGTATTTACATGAGTATAATATTAACTGTTTGCAAAATAAATTGGAAAGATGGATAACAAAATGTGACCAATTTGCATTGTAAAAATATTTGAAATATCAGAATCTGATTGTATTGCCAGCACCTAGCAAAGTGCTTATAACAGAAACATACACCTTAAATTTTGTTGATTGAAGGAGTGGCATAGATCCTTGTATTAAAATTTGCTTAAAATACCATAAAAGTTGAAAAGATGGAAATCGGAGTATAAACTTGAGGAGCCTATCAAGAACTCAGCATTGCAAGTTCATGGGAGATTTTTGTTTATTCAGTAAAAGTAGAGAAATAGTATTCATTAGGATGAAGACATTTTCAGTGTTGACATATCAAATGTAAAATAAAAATTGGGGCAATATTTAGAGTACAAACTAGTAACAGAGTAGTCAGCTAGCCAAAACCTAGATGGAAATGCCTTAAATGTATTTCCTTACAAAATAAAAAGGGGTACACATATGTCCCAGAAGAAGCATATTATTTAGGAAAAGATTTATTGGTATTTATTATTTGTTAACAACTAAGATGCATATAGCATCGTCTGATGCTAATTTTAGAGAACAGAAGTAACAACCCAGGTTAAATGAAAGTTGTATTCTGTCATATGGAATTATTTTGCTTGGAGTATGATCAAATTTATCTGAATCTAAGTCATGTTTTCTTTTGGCATACTTTTTTGGATTTTGTACTTTATTAGGCTAAATTGGATAATATTAATTTTATGGTAAAACAGCAGTTTCAAAGTTAAGAGCAGTGTTATTTTAGTTATTTCCAAAGAAGGAAATGCAAGTGAGAAACAGGACATTTAAATTTGTAAGAAAGAAGAGCATCTTGAATATGTCTAGAAAATATGCATATATTTTATGCTTTCCAAAAGTATGTAGACTTATCCAAAAATAGAAAGTATTATACAACTTAGAAATCTGATTTCTTGCAGTCCTAGAAATTCCAGAATATTTAAGTGTGATTTTAATCACTATTAATTGAAACTGTAGTGGCTTATGGAAGTATGATCACTGTAATCAGAATATATCCTGGTTTGGTAATTAAAAAATAATGGCAAGTATATACTGACACTTTTTATTTAAAGGTGAGGTGGCAAAGTCTACTGTTGATAGGGCTCAAATGATTTTTAAGTTTCTGTTGTCAGGAGCAATCAGGGGTCATCATAGTAGCGAAGACTGTTACCATTCTCATTCTGGGCTGATTATTGTTAATTTTTGTTGTGATGTTTGGCTTCCTCTTTTTATCTCTTTGAGATTTTACCTGTTCTCTGTTTCTTTTATTCATTTACTATCTTTTCTATGGTTTTCAGAATGGACATAGTATTGTAAAAAGCTTCAAGAACACAGCATCGGGTCCAAAGTTTCATTTTCTGCCCCCTTCTTTTATTAGAGTTCTGCAGATAATTAGAAGAATTCCCTCATTATGAGATGACTCTGAGGCCCCTAACTTTAAAATAACCAAACAAAAGTCTAAAGTTGTGTAATTATTCTTGGTTTTCCTGTTTCCCCACTTTTAAGTGAAGAAACTAGTTAAGAATGTGGCTAAGCTATTCGTACAGTAATCATAGCTGATTGCATATAGTATCTGGAAAAATGCATGGTGTCTAGCTGCTTTCAAGTAGGTTGAAAAACATGTCCACTCATTTGTGGTGTTATTTTGACATTAGCTTTGTGAGATTGCTAAGTCACAACGGAATTCTCTTTTTGGGAACTGGTCTTCCAAAATATCAAGATAAGTAATTCCCAAAAGCGGTAGGAACTCTTAGCTAGTTGAGCAATTAGAATCACATGTATCAAATGACGGTGGTGTGTGTTTAGGAGGGTATGTTTGTTTGCTGTGTTTTCTTCTGTACATTTGTAAATGTTTTATACACATCTTTATTTTGACAGGGAAGAGCCACTTGATTTTCTAATATTATAATTGGTAAAAGAAAGTGGGGGGAACCCATTGACAATAAGACTATAATAAGTTAACACAGAGATGTATAGTTTATGTATTTTTTAAAGGTACAATTTAGAGGAAAAGGGCAAAACAATAACAAATAGTTGTTTATATACATCCATTTTTGGAAACAATTACATGCCAGTTAAAATTATATCAGGAAATAAAGTAAACTTTTGGTATTTTTAATTTTGTAAAATGGGAAAGTAAAAAAGGTCCAAAAGTAGAATATAACTATAATTAAAAGTGATAAGTGAAAACTCGGCATCTCTCCTCTCTAACGCCTTGCTCCCAAATGAGCTTGCGTATTTTATTAGCTTGATTTTTAAAAAAAAGTTGAATTGGGAAACTATTTTAGTATATTTAATCAAAACAACTTGCTTTTATGGAGCAGAAGTACCACCAACCCTGAAATATTGATTTTGAAGGGCTTTCTTCTGACTTCGCTTGTGCAGAAGCCGGAGAAAGAGGTTTTTATTGATATAGCTTTAGGATGTTTCAACTCAGGGAGAGGGGAAAATATCCACAAAACTAACCTTTGTATTATGACATTAGGCTGATGTGCCTTTAGGAAACCCTCAGAGTTATCCACTTTACTCCTTTACCTTTTGAGAAATGCAAAGACTTCATACATAACTGAATTATAATGGCTAAATTCTGCCTCCTTACCTTTGCATCCCAATAAACATCGCTGCACATGTCTTCATTTTACACAATTTTTTAAATCTATAAATCAAAACACTGGGAGTTATTACCCCCAAATTATCGTGCCTACAGACTTCCATTTGTGAGCCCAAATTGCCAGAACAATTTTTATTTTTACTGATATCACGTCCTATTTCTGATAAGGACAAGCAGGGGACTGCTTGTCAAAAATCATTCCAAAGATTTCACAGTTCCAGATTCATAAGAACAATTATGAAGGATATACTCAAGGAGAGTGTCTTAAAATAAACCCTTTTAGGAAAACAGCAAAGTTTCACCCTAATTTCTTTTAATCCGTGACACAGGTGTTTCTTTGCATTGCTAGATTTAATTTTTTTTTCCATAAAGTCATATAGATTTTCTCTCCAGTTTTGAGTTGTTAGAGATAAAACTGTACTGCGGATAGTGTTGTGCTATGAGGTTCCCAAAACTTTGATGCTTCCTGAGAATGAATTATTCACTCTGTACATAATGAATTATTATGTACAATTCACCCTGTACGTAAGATTTTCGATTTTTCTGGTATTTTTCGCATTTGATCAGTGGAGTTCTTTAGTGTGATAGTTATAAATCTATATTCACAGTATAATTTTAAAGATGCTGAGATTAACTTTTTTATTCGCTGATAGTCTTGATTATATAGAAAAATGTATTTTCCTGTAAATATACTAATCACTACATTAAATTATGCTTATTTTTATCTCCAGTATAATTACTTAACACAAAAGTTAAATAACTTATCCACGTTCACATAAATTGTAAATGGTGGAGCAAAAATATGGATTTGGGCTAGTTTTCCTGAATGCTCAACTATTATGCTACATTTGTTTACAGTGTCTATCTCACAAACTAGGACATAAATACCATGAGGGTTGGGACTTGGTCTTGTTGATGGTGTTATACCCCTCGGGATTCAGAATAGTGCACTCAATAAATATCTATTGATTGATGAATAAGTAAAAATATATAAATAGTATTTAGATGCTTTTGTCTTACAGAAGAATTTGGTGATTTGAACATTTAAGGGTATGTTTCTGAACTTCTCAACAAAAGTTTACAGGACTTAAAATAGTTTGGGATATCCTTTTAGTAATATAATAGTCTTTGAGGCTAAAACTAATTTATTTTTAAGATTGTAGAAATTCTCTCTATAGTTGAAGTATGATTTTTTACTCCTTCAATAGTTTATAACTAATTTGCTAGATGCCATTTATAAAGTAACAGTTTTAGTCATTGCTTAATCTGGAGTTCAGGATTCCCAAATAGAACATAAAAATGAAAAATATTTTTATTTTGTAGTTACCAAATTTTTGAGTTAACCACATTAACACTATGTTTAATTTGGCCTAAGTTACAGTGTTTTTACTGTGCTTTTATTCTGCCTGTTTGAGTTGCACTAAACATTACAAGACCATTCATTAGTAATTGTCATGTTCTCATAGGATTTGTTTAAAATGACAAAGTGCTAAGTTTTCCCAAGTGTAAAGCTCTAAATAACTGGTCAAACTATTATATGTAAAGAAAAGTAATAAATTTTAAAAGTCTATTCTTCAAAATTATTTTGGTGTTGATTTAGAAAATCAAGTAAATTCTTGTTTTAAGGTTTAACTTTTCAGGAGAGGCTTTTTTTTTTTTTTAGAATAGACTATAACATAGACATTATGCGAGAGTGTAGCCTATAAAATAACAAAGGCGAAAATGTCTTAGTGTTTCAGAACAAGGAATTTAGAATGACATTGTCTAGACTTTGATTCCGTATCTATAGGCAAGTCACTTTCACTTTGTAAAATGCAGTGTCCTTTGTAAAAGGCAGATAATAACAATAGCACTTATTAGGGTCGTTATGGAGATTAAATGAGATGGTGTGTGTTTGGAACATGGCCCAAAGTAACTAATAAATATTGGCTTTTTACCAATTTAAGGATATTGCCCCCTAAATTCTCCCGTTGTATTACCATTGAATGGTCAAGTTAGATTTAAATAACCATCAGATAATTTATTAATTAGACTGACATCGTATGGGAGGAGGACCTTCACATACCTTCCTGTATGTATGTGGTTGTGTTTTGGGGGGCATGCTGATTGCTCATTTCTCTGCAGTCAGGTTACCATCACTAACATGCCACAGTCCCTCACGTGATGATTTTAAACAGAGTGAGTTTCTTCGTGCAGCTCCAGTCTCTCTCTTTTAGGAGAGTTTTCCCTCCCTACTCATTAGTTGAGGGGCAGCCTGAAATCGGAATGCCTGCAACTCTGGAAACCAGGAGACTTGGGATATATATGTTTCCAGGTCTGCCACTAGTATGGGCAAGTCACTTAATTTCTCTGGTTCCCAGTTTCCTTATTTGTAAAAAGGTGGGGTTGGGCAAGTATCTAGCAGGGCCCTTAGAGAGCCATCTTATCAAAAGGTAGCTTATGTTCTCTCTTTCAGTAGTCAGCCATGTAATTAGAAATATGTGTATATGCATTCATGTGTGTATCTCCTGAGATTTTTGTCAAAAATTATCGATAATTTTCCTAATTAGCAGGCACTGATCAAATGTAGGATTAGGCAGTGCCTAAATACTTGTTTGTTGCTAAGATCTTGTATCTGAAGGCTGCCGGGTGTCATAGCAGCAAGCTTGGATCATTCGGTAATTATCATTGCAGTTAAATCTAATTCGTTATATAAATATGGTTAAATCAAGAAACTAGGGCATTGTAAAGAAAGACTGACAAAAGAAAAACAGCCATGTAGGTAGCTTCCATTGATTGACTAAGGTTTGAATCATATCTAATTTCCTTAGCCAAGCAAGGGCCCTCTTGACTCACCAATGTGGTTATAAACACGCTGATACAGCTTCTACATGTGGATTTCTGATCATGTGGCCCAACGTTGGCAAATCCTGGATTTCTCTGCACTAGGTGATTTTCCAGGACTAACAACCTATGATTCTAAGTCATAGATTATCCCAGTCTTTAGTCCTTGATCCGCTTTAAATATAGACAGCTATTGAAAAATACAAAGCAGCCCTCATCTTTCCTTTATCACTAATATGCTCCCTCAATCTCATGGATATTTTCCTTCGACCATTGTGAGGAAAGTAAAATGTTCTATTAAAAACAAAAAACGCAGTGTACAAAGTATATTAATATGGCATAAGAAGGCACATTATATTTAGATTGGAAAGAGGAATGTATATTTTGAGGTCAGTAACGAGCTGAGCCATAAATGTGTGCATTCTTAATGATTTATAGATGCTTACTGACTTGGAAAAATATGAATTTGTTGAATTCTTTTCATTTTCCACTAGCTTATGTGGGTTAGGATTATATTATTTCGCATCCCCTTTCTCCCTTTCTCCCACCTCCCACCCACCCCCACCAAAAAAAACTAAAAACAAAGCAAACTCCCCCAAACCCCCAAAACTACAGGGGCCTCCCTGTTGGATGAAATGGAAATTTCTCAGCCTGTCATTCAAAACTCTTCACATCCCAGCCCCCAACACATTTTCAATTTTATCTCCTAGGATTCCCTTCTGTGCACATCCTCTCTAGCCCCCAGGGGTTCTCCTTACTCCCCAGCACACCGTGTGTTTTCACACCTATGCCTCTTTGCTCAGGCTGCTCCCTTGGCCTAGGATGCCCGTTCTCCTATCCAGTCTACCTGACAAACCCCTGTCCATTCCTCAAGATCCAACTGAAATGTTGCCTGCCTCCATAAATCTTTTCTGCATCTTTTTCTCAGACAGGTATCTCCCTCCCCTGTGCTCCCATATATAGCCCTTTAAATGACAGCATTATTCACACTGTGTTACAGTTACTGCCCCACATTCTCCTACCATTGCTACCCTGTGTAGCAAGGACCATGCTTTCATTATATATGTAGTCTTAGCATCTGATACATAGTGGACACTCAATAAAAGCTTGTCAAAGTGAGTAAAAACCATGTGTGCATGTATCACAAGAAGGGACATGTCCTGATTCCGATGAAATATGTTATCTTTTTATTCATTACATATAATTTGGAGAATGCAGAAAAACAAAAAAGAGGAAATGAAATTCGTCTGTAACCCTGCTCCGTCAGAGATCATGTTAACTGTGTAGTATATATATTTATACTTTTTTTTTTTTTTTTGGTACGCGGGCCTCTCACTGTTGTGGCCTCTCCCGTTGCGGAGCACAGGCTCCGGACGTGCAGGCTCAGCGGCCATGGCTCACGGGCCCAGCCGCTCCGCGGCATGTGGGATCTTCCCGGTCCGAGGCACGAACCCATGTCCCCTGCGTCGGCAGGCGAACTCTCAACCACTGCGCCACCAGGGAAGCCCTAAAGCATACTTTTAAGAGGAACTCTGGTTTTTAAAATTAGAAAATTACCTACCCGCTTAACAGATGATCCTAATTCTTGACTTTTCTCTTTCTTTGTTAGCTCACTGAGAGAATAATCATCCTCTTTGTGGTGATCACCAGTCAAGAGGAAGTCCAAGAGAAATATGTGGTGTGTGTTTTATTCATCTTTTGGAATGTATTGGATATGGTTAGGTAAGGAGGCAAAATAATCTCTTAAAGCCAAATTGCTTTCTACAGTGAAGCCAGTAATAGCTGCTTACATTTGGTTACTCTGAATGAGAGAGAAATACATAACCCCTTTTCATATTATTTTATCTTGATATGGAAATGTATTTTTAGTTCTTTCCATAATGGGCATATCAAAGATAATGGAAACCTACCACGGTATCAAGAGCAAATCATTGCATCAGGTTCCCAGCAGAAGACTTGGCATACACCAATTTGGAATAAACCTCGCAGCTGTTGCTAATGAAAGGCGTTCTTTGCAGTTGCTCTGGTATGTGTTACTTTAATAAGCAAAGCAAGACTTTTATTCTATCATAGTCACAATTTAAAAAGTTGGTTTCTTGGAATTCAAGAATATTATAAATACAGGGCCTTATCTCTCTGGGGAAAAAACACACCTTCACAAACATATTTGTATACAATTCCAGCAGGTTCAAATAACTGAAGTTCTTTCATGGACTCACTGGGAATCCTTGGACCTCAGGTTAAGAACCCTTGCTCCAGATGGTGTTATGTTTCCTTCTAATTCTAAAACTTTGTGTGTTATCTCTACCAGCAATGGTGTAAAATTGCTCAACCCTTTACTCAGTGGCTCACTTTGGAGAGGCTTCTAACTGCTACTTCAAGCTCTCACAAATGAGAACTATCCCTCCTGCTTGAAAGATCTGGATGTGGATGGGTAACAAAAGAACCTAGCATTTTAGCTGAGGTTATATAAATTCTTTATTATATTGTCAATAACTTGGCTGAGTTAAGATATTCTAAGTAGAATGAATGTAATGAAATATTTTGTTGAATTAAAGTGACTGTAATTCTTTGTTATATATAACTTAGTTATTTCTTACTTTTAACTGAAAGATTTGTGGACTTGGGGCAAACTTCAGGGAGTTTTGTAGCCCATGACTTTTTGTTTATGAGACATGGAGCCTCATTTGGGACTGTGGCCTTCTGATGTTTCATTCTCTGGTATGCCCAACTCTTTCAGTGTCGATTCAGTCTCAGATAAGCTCAGTAGACCCATTAGAGAACAAAGTGGTTTTGGCATTGAGAGTGGTATCGTGATGTGATGGAAAGAATTTTGGACATAGAAGTGGAAGATCTCAGTATGAACCTCACCTCCACTGCTATGTGATCTTGGGCAAATCACACAACCTTAAAAATAACAGCAATGTGATAATTCATGGACCTTAATATTTACCCTTTTAAACTATAAAATTTGTCGATTTTAGTGTATTCAAAGACATGTGTAAAGACATCACCACTATCTAATTTGAGAACATTTTCATCACCCCCAAAAGAAGCCCCAAATCCATTAGCAGTTGCACCCAATTCCCTTTTCCTTCCAGCCCTGGCAACCACTACCATACTGTCTGTATGGATTTACCTATTCTGGACATTTCATATAAATGGAATCATATAATATGCGCCTTTTATGACTGGGTTCTTTCACTTAGCATAACGTTTTCAAGGTTCGTCCATGTTTTAACAGGTATCAGTATTTTATTTCTTTTTATGGCTGAATAATATTCCATTATATTGATATACCAATTTTTATTTATTCATTTATCAGTTGATGGACATTTGGGTTGTTTCTACTTTTTGGTCAGGAATGCTGCTGTGAACATCCATGTACAAGCTTTTGTGTGCACATATGTTTTCATTTCTCTTAACTTAGGAGTGAAATTCCTAAGTACTGAACCTTTTTAAAGCTCATTTTTTTTCTCTGTAAAATGGGGGCAGAATTATCTTCCCAATTTACCATAGAATGACTTTTTGAAAAGCAACTTCCTCAACCTGATAAAAGCATCTGTGAAAACTCCACAGTAACATAATGGTTAATGATGAAAGACTGATCTTTCTTCCAAAGATAGGAATAAGACAACAATGTTTACTCTTGCCTCTTCTATTCAACATTGTACTGGAAGTTCTAGGCACGGCAGTTAGGCAAGAAAATGATGTAAAAGCATCCACATTGGAAAGGAAGGAGTAAAATTATCTCTACTGGCAGGTGACATCTTGTATATAAAAAATCATAAGGAATTCACTAAAAAGTATTAGAATAAGCTAGTTCGGCAAAGTTGTAGAATACAAAATTAATATACAGTTGACCCTTGAACAACATAAGGGTTGGGGTGCTGACCCTCCGCGGAGTTGAAAATCCACATATAACTTATAGTTGGCCCCTTGTATACAGGGTTCCTCTGTATCTTAGGTTCTGCATCTGGATTCAGCCAACCCCAGATAGTGTAGTACTGTAGTATTTACTGTTGAAAAAAATCTGCATGTAAGTGGACCCACTTAGTTCAAACCTATGTTGTTCAAGGGTCAGCTGTACAAAAATTAATTGTATTCTACACATTTGCAATGGCCTATCCTAAAATAAAATTAAGAAAACAAAACATCAAAAAATAAAGTACTTAGACATAAATTTAACAAAAGATGGGCAGAACTTGTACACTAAAAACTACAAAATACTGTGCAGAGAAATTAAAGAAAATCTAAATAAGTGGAAAGATATTCTGTGTTTATGGGTTGAAGACAATGTTTTTAAGATGGAACACTCCTCAAGTTGATCTACAGATTCAGTGCAATCCCTATCAGAATCCCAGCTGGCTTCTTTGCAGGAGTTGAGAAGCCGATCCTAAAACTCATATGGAAACCCAAGGAACCCAGAGTAGCCAAAACAATCTCAAAAAAGAACATAGTTGGAAGATTCACACTTCCCAATTTCAGAACTTACTACAAAGCAACCAAAGTTGCACACATCAAGAGTGTGATAACGGACATAAGGATATATTGTGGAATAGAATTGACGGTCCAGAGATGAACTCTCAAATTTATGGTCAATTGATTTTCGACAGGATGCCAAGGTCGTTCAATGGGGAAAAATAGTCTTTTGGTCAAACGGTGCTGGGACAGCTGGATATCCACATGCAAAGGAATGAATTTGGTCCTTTACTTTGCACCATACAAAAATTAACTCAATGGTTCGAAAATCTAAATGGAAAAGATAGAACTATAAAACTCTTAGAAGAAAACATAGGGGTAAATGTTTTTGATCTTGGGTTTGACAATGGATTTTTAGATTTAATACCAAAAACACAAGCAACAACAAAAAGAGATACATTGGACTTCATCATAAGTGATTTTTAAACATATGAAAAGATTCTTACCTACTCTTGTAATAGAAAAAAATCAAAGCAGTGAGATACCATTTTTCCCTTATATTGGTAAAGAACAAAAAGTTTGATAACATGCTATGTTTGTGAGTGCTTGCACTGCTGATGTATATTATATATAGTATATATACACATAGGTAAGTATATGCAAAAATATTTTGGAAAGAATATATGAGAAATTGGCATTGGTCATTGCCTCTGAGGAGTGGAATTAGGGTCCTGGAATGAGAGAAAGATTTACTTTTCTGCATTCATGTTTTCAAGGTTTTGAATTTTGTTTTGCCATATGTATGCATTGCCTATTCCAGTAGTTCTAAGTATGGTCCCTGGACCAGTGGCATCAGCGTCACCTGGAACTTGTTTGTAATACAGATTCTCAGGTCCACTGAATCAGACACTCTGGAGATAGGGCCTAACAATTTGTGCTTTAGCAAGCCCTCTGAGTGATGCTGATGTATGCTTAGGCTTGAGAAATGAAAAGATTTTGACTACTTCATCTATTTCATCATAAAGGCAGGTTTAAAACCAACTCCTATACCCAAAACAAGCTCCTAAGGCCAGTTCTTTAATTATTCACACAAGATGGCACATATTTTTTTTATTTTTAAAATTCATTACCTAGATATTTACAAGTCTGTCTGTCTTAAAAACTTAGCCTGTGCATAAAATGGGCTTGGCTTCTGAGTGAAATTGAAGTCACTATTTGAGGAAACTTGTAACTGTAATTTGCTGGGGGATAAGATTTACATTTTTCTCTCTTCCCTCTATAATTATCCGTGATCCACCCCATAAGACAAGCCAGACTGACACGGTTCCTCTCTCTCCATTATTTACCTCTTCTGCTTACATTACAGGAAATAAAGTAAGAAATTTGCATACTCTCCAGTTTTATCTGTGTATTCAATTACACAGTAAGGTATTCTCCTATTTCCCAGACATCAGCAGCAAATGATGTTTATGAGCAAACTTGTCTCCTTTCAGGTACACTTACAGCATGTTATCAGTCATTGGAATATCCTATGCTGTCTTGACATGGCTCAGTCAAACACTATGGATGCCAATTTATCCTTTGTGTGTTCTCGCTGAAGGTAAGAAAAGAGTGACTTTTCTGTATTGCTTACTGGCAAAAGCAATCCTATTATGATGATTCACAAAACTTTTTGATGATTAAGTTACTATTTTTGCTACTGTTCAGCTGACTAGGTGTTATCTTTCCTGGCATACTTCCCTTGATGCAAAGAAGCAAAACATTAAAATGTCAAGTTAAGGGGGAAGCAGCTCTGCACAATAGACAAAATATTGGATGAGGAATGAGGACATCTGAGGGCCTTTAACTTCATTAACTTGCTGAGTTTGGGTAAATCATTTAACCTCTCTAAGTCTGTTTACTCATCCAAAGGGGATTTAACATTTAGTGACTCAGTGATTATTTGTAATGCATAGAAATTCAGTTCCCCCTTGGCTGGACTAGCCTTCCCACTTACCGTCTACCATGCTGCCTACTCTCTGCCAGTGACAGTTAACTCTACCTTTAGACGAGTCATTGGTTTCTCAGGGAAGCGTTTCTCAATTTCCTCATCAACATTAATTCCCCCAATGAATCTCTTTTGTAAGACCTATCTTAGTTGTAATTAGACATTTGTGTGATTCTTTGATTAATGTCTATTTCCTTGTCTAGCCTCTAAGCTCCATGGGGATCTGGGGTTGTCTTTGTTTCTTTCTTCCTTTGTCTTATGCACCCAATATACATGCTCAATAAACAATGAATTATTAAATACAATGTGAAGTAGGCTAATTACTTAGCCTAAATGTAAACCTAAAGCTTAAAATCAAATAATTAAAAGCATCAATTTGCAAAGAGCTTGAGGGTATTTGGGGAATATATGCTTCCCTCTGTAATGGATTTAGCAGACTGGTAGGGAACTCTGAAACAGACATGATAAAAGTTTCTGAAAACCGAAGGCATAAAGAAATTAAGAGAGCACATGTTAAGTAACTAAGGGAAAACATACAGAAATATTTAACATAAAATGATGGTGATGTTGGCAATAATTATAAAGTATATATGATATAACCACACGTTGTCTATCTACCAGTGAGCAGAGAAAAGGAGCTTATATTATAGTAAATCACGTTAGACATAATTTAAAAATCTGTTTTGTTTCCAAATAGACTATGCCAAAAGAATCTAGGGAATAATCTTCTTGAAAACCATAAAAAATGGATTGGCCATTTATTTGAGAACAAAATCCATCACTCATTGAAACATTTATTTATTAAGTACATTCATTTGTTAGATAATATGAAAAATACTATAAAGAATATATAAAGGAATAAAGTACAAATATGACTAATATTTTCCTAAAAATAGGGATGAATAAATATATAGGAAACTTTTCTTTTTATTCCATAATTGTAAGCATTCTCCTTTCTTAGGAAAGCCATGTTTATATATAGTTGCCATAAAATGCATATTCTTTTATTAAAATTAGTTTCATAAACTTATTCTTGCAATTAAAAAACAAAGTCTGTCCAGAAAAATTTTGAAAGCACATATAACAAAATATCAATAATGATTAATTCTGGGTGGTAGAGCGTAGTAATTTTATCTTTATATATTTCTATATATTTCAAATGTCCCAAAGTATAAAAACATGTAGTTAAGAAAACCTGCTTGACTTTTGATAATTCTAATATCTTTTAATAACTATACTTTCCCATCTGATAATATAAGACAAAAACCAAGTTCATAATCAAATCAACTATACTAATAAAATGCCAGAGACTTAGGTGCTGCCCATGGAAATCTTAGATGGCATGCTTTAGTGTCAGTTGCAGACTCTGTGCCGAATCCACTGTCTGGTTCTAACAGCTGTGGGTGCCTGAGTTTTCCTCTGTCTTTTTAAAAAAAAGAAATTAAAAAATAATAATTTTAGACTCACAATAAGTTGCAAAAACAGTGCATTGTTTCCATGTACCTTCGCTCAGCTTACCCTGATGAGAACATCTTATATAACCATAGTACATTATCATTTTATTCCATGAAATGTTATACAAAGTCTATACATGGGACACAATTTCATAGAATGTCCATCTCTTTTTATTTGACATGAGCCTCCTCCCTCAAAATAATTTAGGCCAGCATTTCTCACATGAATCCTCAGAATTTTTATTAAGTACTGCTGGGATGGGGAGGAAGAAAGAGCTATTCCAAGACCAGTTAAGCTGAGGAAATGGGTGAAACCAGTTTCTTTATTGCAGAACTTGATAGAATCTCTGCTATACCAATGCGTGTTATGAAACTCCAAGAGGAGAATATATGAAGCATTTTCCATGTTCATTCATCTGTAACCCCTACTTGTGGCTAAGAGGACAGGTATTTTGAGATAAAATTTTTGGTACGAACTACTGTGTATAAAATAAATAAGCTGCAAGGATATATTATACAGCACAGGGAATATAGCCGATATTTTATATTAACTATAAATGGAGTATAGCCTTTAAAAATTGTGAATCACTCTGTTGTACACTGGAAGCTTATATTGTACATCAACTATACCTCAGTAAAAAAAGAAACACTGTAAACTATTTTTGTGTAGGCATAATAAAGTAAAAAATGGACAAAATTCAACAAATCACACTGCTATAATGGCCTTGCCAATCTGATCAGCGGATTTCTATATCAAACTATAGCTTTGGCAGAAGGATTCAGCAATTATCACAAAATGGTCATTATCAAATTCAGAATATCCTTCAACTATGCATACATATATACACATCTCTGTAGCAAGTTAAGGAGGGAAACCTTCATGATTCTTTTTTTCTTTAAACAGCATTTGCCATCTATCAGTCACTGCCTTATTTTGAATCATTTGGCACTTACTCCACAAAGCTGCCCTTTGACTTATCCATCTATTTCCCATATGTGCTGAAAATGTATCTCATGATGCTCTTTATAGGTAAGTGGCTTTTCTGTTTTGTTTTGTTTTTGCATTCTTTCTGTGCTTTTTGGTTTGTGCTGCCATCTACCTTAGTAGAAAGGTCTGTAAACATGGGAGAGATGGAAAAAGAAGGCTGACATGACGAACTAGACCTTGTTAGTAAAATATTTAGAAGTTATAATGCTTTTTGCAGGTCATCATGAGATCAAATATATCACTGTTTGCAGTGTATGAACAAAAACAGTTTTACTAGCAGAAAATGTAACTGCTTTGTGTATGAAATATAAAAGTTTTCACAAACACAAGCATCTACAAAGAAAATCTAGATGTCAAACTAAGTGAACTTGGCTATTTCTGGATTTCCCATTTATATCTGTTTTGTTTCCTGTTTGTTTGCCCTTATGTGCTAGCATTTCCTAGCAGGCAAGTGGGAGTAGGTGCTAAAGGCTCAAGAAAAATATATAGGACAAAAACTTACAGTTGAGAAAATCTAATCAATTAATTAATTTGTCCAGAAAATTGGGAAACAGACTTCTGTTGTTAAATTTTAGTTTCTCCAGCTCTAACCTTCACAAGTCCTTCACAAGTCCTTAAGGTAATTATTACCTCTAGAAGATAACAACTATCAGGTATGTAAGAACAACACATAAAAGAGAAGACAAATGTAAAATTTTAGGGGAAATGGAGAGAGCTAAAGAAAAGTTCCTTCCTTGCAATAAACAGAACAGTAAGGTGGAGGAGTTTGCTTTACTTCTCCTTCTGCAGAAAATCTGGACACTCTTTTAAGTATTCCTTCTTTGAGTTTCCTTTGCAAGTGCCTTCTCCCTGGACTCCAGGCAGCACTCTGTATTTCAAAACCATGGTTCTTTCCACAGAGATGGTTAATCAGTCTTAATTTTTGCCATTTCTTTCTCCACATCAGGTATGTATTTTACCTATAGTCATCTTTACTCAGAAAGAAGAGACATCCTCAGAGTCTTTCCCATTAAAAAGAAGAAAATGTGAAGCATGGCACTCTGATGTGACATAAGAAAGGAGAGGCTGTGGATTCAGCTGCAGTAAACACAGGTGGAAAAATACCTAGTATTTCATAAAAATCCATGACATGCAATAATTGCTCTCCTCCCCAAAACTCTTGACATATACAGCAGTCTGTGTTTCTCACATGTTGTTCTTAGTATGAATACTCTTCATGACCTGTTTCACCAAAGCTGTGAATTTTACACAAGTTAAGTTTATATTGCGTGAAGCCTGATTATTTTCCTGTAAGGTTAATGAGAAATAGGATTCTAACTGGAGTAGATTCTGTTAAGCTAAGAAACCAAAGTTGTTAACCTAAATTACATGTATTTACATATATTTCTTTTCACTTCTGAGTTCCCAAGTAGCAGCTGATCTGTGGGAGGGGAGTGATGTGTAATATGTTCTGTATTTTTCTAGAATAACCTATTTTATAGACAGATGTCCCTCTCCCCAGACCCACCTTAAACATTAGACACACTTAGAAATTTAAACATTTTTCCAAACCCTGAAAGAGTATTTGTTAATACTACACAAGTTATTTGGACTTTGATGGTTTAAAAGAGAGCCCTGAGGAAAACAGAATAGACGTTCGTTTTCACAAATAATGCCCCATATTCCTTTTTAAAAAAATCTAATCAAGCCATATACATACCTTAAAGGAGATAAAAGGTACAAAAATATAGTAAATAATTCAAATAAGGCAAGAAAATTGAGAACCAGTGATGCTTCAGATTATTACTGAATTATTATTGCTAATTGCTATAAATCATATATAAGTCATCACTTCTACTTTTGAAAAATGCTTCCTTTGGAGTTCTAAAATATATGTGAATAATTGACTAATAGAATAATTTCTGTACCTTCAGTATATCATTCACTTTTCTTGAGAGAATTATAGAATCTCATTATCCAGTAAGTATATAAAAAGGGTACTAAATATTTTGTGACAATAAGAACCAGGTAATGGAAATGTAATTGTAAAAGATGGGTAATCTTATTTCCGCTAAATAAAACATGAAAAGAAACAATTGAGTATTAATAAAGATAGTTGATATCTTTATAAAGTTAATATATTTGGAACTTTAAAATAAGTATTAAAATTATCCTTTTAAGAAGCTGTACATTTTATTTTGCTTTTGTTTTTATTGAAGTATAGTTGACTTACAATATTATGTTAGTTCAAGTGTACAGCATAGTGATTCAGTATTTTTGAAGATTATACGCCATTATAGGTTGTTATAAGATAATGGGTATAATTCCCTGTGCTATAGAGTATATCCTTGTTGCTTAACTATTTTATATATAGTAGTTTGTATCTGTTAACCCCATACCCTTAATTTGTCCCTTCTTCCATGCCTCTCCTCTTTGGTAACCACAAGTTTGTTTCCTATGCCTGTGAGTCTATTTCTGTTTTGCATATACATTCATTTGTATTATTTGTTAGATTCCACATATAAGTGATATCATAGTGTTTGTCTTTCTCTGTCTGACTTACTTCAGTAAGTATAATATTCTCCAGGTCCATACATGTTGCTGTAAGTGGTAGAATTTCATTCTTTTATGGTTAAGTAATAGTCCATTTTATATGTATAGTGCATCTTCTTAATCATCTGTTGGTGGGCATTTGGGTTGCTTCCATGTCTTGGCTATTGTAAATAGTGCTGCCTGCTATGAACATTGGGGTGCATGTATTTTTTCGATTTAGTGTTTTCGTTTTTTCTGGATGTATACACAAGAGTGGAATTGCTGGGTCATGTGGTAGTTCTATTTTTAATTTTTCTAAGGAACCTCCATACTCTTTTCTATAGTGGCTGCACCAATTTGCATTCCTACCAATAGTGTTGGAGGGGTTCCCTTTTCTCCACATCCTCGCCAACATTTGTTATTTGTAGACTTTTTGATGATGACCATTCTGACTGGTGTGAGGTGATGTCTCATTGTGGTTTTGATTTGCATTTCTCTAATAAGTAGTGATGTTGAGCATCTTTTCATGTGCCTGTTAGTCATCTGTATGTCTTCTTAGAAAAACCTCTATTCAAGTCCTGCCAATTTTTTGATTGGATTGCTTTTTGGGATGTTGAGTTGTATGAGCTGTTTATATATTTTGGATATTGACCCCTTGTCAGTCACATCATTTGCAAATATTTCCTCCCATTGAGTAGGTTGTCTTTTCATTTTGTTGATGGTTTCCTTTCCTGTGCAAAAGCCTTTAAGTTTAATTAGGTCCCATTTGTTTATTTTTGCTTTTGTTTTCTTTGCTTTAGGAGAAAGCAAAAAATATTGCTATGATTTATGTCAAAGAGTGTTCCACCTATGTTTTCTTCTAGGAGTTTTATGGTTTCCAGTCTTACGTTTAGGTCTTTAATCCATTTTGAGCTTATTTTTGTAATGGTGTGAGGAAATGTTCTAATCTCATTGTTTTACGTGTAGCTGTCCATTTTCTCCAGCACCACTTATTAAAGAGTGTCTTTTCTCCACTGTATATTCTTGCCTCCTTTGTAATAGATTAATTGACCATAACTGCATGTGTTTATATCTGGGCTCTCTGTTCTGTCCATTGATCTATGTGTCTTTTTTGTGCCAGTACCATGAATTTTTTTTTTTTACATCTTTATTGGAGTATAATTGCTTTACAATGGTGTGTTAGTTTCTGCTTTATAACAAAGTGAATCAGTTATACATATACATATGTTCCCATATCTCTGCCCTCTTGCGTCTCCCTCCCTCCCACCCTCTGTATCCCACCCCTCTAGGTGGTCACAAAGCACCGAGCTGATCTCCCTGTGCTATGCGGCTGCTTTCCACTAGCTATCTATTTTACGTTTGGTAGTGTATGTATGTCCATGCCTCTCTCCTGCTTTGTCACAGGTTACCCTTCCCCCTCCCCATATCCTTAAGTTCATTCTCTAGTAGGTCTCCGTCTTTATTCCTGTCTTACCCCTGTGTTCTTCATGACATTATTTTTTTCTTCTTAAATTCCATATATATGTGTTAGCATATGGTATTTGTCTTTCTCTTTCTGACTTAATTCACTCTGTATGACAGACTCTAGGTCCATCCACCTCATTACAAATAGCTCAATTTCGTTTCTTTTTATGGCTGAGTAATATTCCATTGTATATATGTGCCACATCTTCTTTATCCATTCATCCGATGATGGACACTTAGGTTGCTTCCATCTCTGGGCTACTGTAAATAGAGCTGCAATGAACATTTTGGTACATGACTCTTTTTGAATTATGGTTTTCTCAGGGTATATGTCCAGTAGTGGGATTGCTGGGTCATATGGTAGTTCTATTTGTAGTTTTTTAAGGAACCTCCATACTGTTCTCCACAGTGGCTGTATCAATTTACATTCCCACCAACAGTGCAAGAGGGTTCCCTTTTCTCCACACCCTCTCCAGCATTTATTGTTTCTAGATTTTTTGATGATGGCCATTCTGACTGGTGTGAGATGATATCTCATTGTAGTTTTGATTTGCATTTCTCTAATGATTAATGATGTTGAGCATTCTTTCATGTGTTTGTTGGCAGTCTGTATATCTTCTTTGGAGAAATGTCTATTTAGGTCTTCTGCCCATTTTTGGATTGGGTTGTTTGTTTTTTTGTTATTGAGCTGCATGAGCTGCTTGTAAATTTTGGAGATTAATCCTTTGTCAGTTGCTTCATTTGCAAATATTTTCTCCCATTCTGAGGGTTGTCTTTTGGTCTTGTTTATGGTTTCCTTTGCTGTGCAAAAGCTTTGAAGTTTCATTAGGTCCCATTTGTTTATTTTTGTTTTTATTTCCATTTCTCTAGGAGGTGAGTCAAAAAGAATCTTGCTGTGATGTATGTCATAGAGTGTTCTGCCTGTGTTTTCCTCTAAGAGTTTGATAGTTTCTGGCCTTACATTTAGGTCTTTAATCCATTTTGAGCTTATTTTTGTGTATGGTGTTAGGGAGTGATCTAATCTCATACTTTTACACCTACCTGTCCAGTTTTCCCAGCACCACTTATTGAAGAGGCTGTCCTTTTTCCACTGTACATTCCTGCCTCCTTTATCAAAGATAAGGTGACCATATGTGCGTGGGTTTATCTCTGGGCTTTCTATTCCTGTTCCATTGATCTATCTTTCTGTTTTTGTGCCAGTACCATACTATCTTGATTACTGTAGCTTTGTAGTATAGTCTGAAGTCAGGGAACCCGATTCTACCAGCTCCGTTTTTCATTCTAAAGATTGCTTTGGCTATTCTGGGTCTTTTGTGTTTCCATACAAATTGTGAAATTTTTTGTTCTAGTTCTGTGAAAAATGCCAGTGGTAGTTTCTTCCCAGAAGAGGGAAGAAAACGTCTCTTGCCTCTCCGGCAGGTCCAGACTTTTCCCTGGACTCCCTCCCGGATATGCGTGGTGCACTAACCCCTTCAGGCTGTGTTCATGCCGCCAGTCCTCTCCCTGCACTGCGGCCAAAGCCCGAGCCTCAGCTCCCAGCCCTGCCCGCCCCAGAAGGTGATCAGACAAGCCTCTCGGGCTAGTGAGTGCTGGTCGGCTCCGATCCTCTGTGTGGGAATCTCTACACTTTGCCCTCCGCATCCCTGTTGCTGTGCTCTCCTCTGCGGCTCCAAAGCTTCCCTCCTCCACCACCCGCAGTCTCTGCCCGTGAAGGGGCTCCTAGAGTGTGGAATTCCTCCTTCACAGCTCCCTCCCACTGGTGCAGGTCCTGTCCCTATTATTTTCTCTGTTTATTCTTTTTTTTTTTTGGCCCTACCCAGGTACGTGGGGAGATTCTTGCCTTTTGGGAGGTCTGAGGTCTTCTGCCAGCATTCAGTAGCTGTTCCGTAGGAGTTGTTCCATGTGTAGATGTATTTCTGATGTATCTGTGGGGAGGGAGGTGATCTCTGCGTGTTACTCTTCCTCCATCTTCCTGGGCTTTCTATCTTGTTCCATTGATCTATATTTCTATTTTTGTGCCAGTACCATACTCTTGAGTACTGTAGATTTGTAGTATAGTCTGAAGTCAGGGAGCCTGATTCCTCCAGCTCTGTTTTTTGTTCTCAAGATTGTTTGGGGGCTTCCCTGGTGGCGCAGTGGTTGAGAGTCCACCTGCCGATGCAGGGGACGCGGGATGGTGCCCCAGTCCGGGAAGGTCCCACGTGCCGCTGAGCAGCTGGGCCCATGAGCCATGGCTGCTGAGCCTGCAGGGCCGGAGCCCGTGCTCCACAACAGGAGAGGCCACAATGGTGAGAAGCCCGCGTACTGAAGAAAAAGAAAAAGATTATTTGGCTATTCGGGGTCTTTTGTGTTTCCATACAAATTAAAAAATTTTTTGTTCCAGTTCTGTGAAATATGCCATTGGTAATTTGATAAGGATTGCATTGAATCTGTAGATTGCTTTGGTAGTATAGTCATTTTCACAATGTTGATTTTGGCTGTTAGTATTTGCCTTATGTATTGAGGTGCTCCTATATTGGGTGCATAAATATTTACCATTGTTATATCTTCTTCTTTGATCGATCCCTTGATCATTATGTAGTGTCCTTCTTTGTCTCTTGTAATAATCTTTATTTTGAGGTCTATTTTGTCTGATATGAGAATTGCTACTCCAGCTTTCTTTTGGTTTCCATTTGCATGGAATGTCTTTTTCCATCCCCTCACTTTCAGTCTGTATGTGTCTCTAGGTCTGAAGTGGGTCCGCGCCGTTAGCTGCAGCTCGTGCCCATCTCTGGAGCTCCTTTAAGCAGCGCTCTTAATCCCCTCTCCTCACACACCAGGCAATGAAAGAGGGAAGAAAAAGTCTCTTGCCTCTTCAGCAGGTCCAGACTTTTCCCCGGCCTCCCTCCCTCCCGTCTAGGCGTGGTGCACTAACCCCTTCAGGCTGTGTTCATGCTGCCAGTCCTCTCCCTGCACTCCGGCTGTGTTCATGCCACCAGTCCTCTCCCTGCTCTCCTACCGAAGCCCGAGCCTCAGCTCCCAGCCCCGCCCACCCTAGCGGGTGAGCGGACAAGCCTCTTGGGCTAGTGCGTGCCGGTCGGCTCCGTTCCTCTGTATGGGAATTTCTCCGCTTTGCCCTCCACACCCCTGTTGCTGTGCTCTCCTCTGCGGCTCCAAAGCTTCCCCCCTCCACCACCCGCAGTCTCCGCCTGCGATGGGGCTCCTAGTGTGTGGAAACCTTTCCTCCTTCACAGCTCCCTCCCACTGGTGCAGGTCCCATCCCTTTTGTCTGTTTATTCTTTTTTTTTTTTTTCCCCATCCAGGTACGTGGGGAGTTTTTTGACTTTTGGGAGGTCTGAGGTCTTCTGCCAGCGTTCAGTAGGTGTTCCGTAGGAGTTGTTCCACGTGTAGATGTATTTCTGATGTATCTGTGGGGAGGAAGGTGATCTCCGCGTGTTACTCTTCCACCATCTTCCTGTGCTTTCTGTCTTGTTCCATTGATCTATATTTCTATTTTTGTGCCAGTACCATACTCTCTTGATTACTGTAGATTTGTAGTATAGTCTGAAGTCAGGGAGCCCGATTCCTCCAGCTCTGTTTTTCGTTCTCAAGATTGTTTGGGGGCTTACCTGCTGGTGCAGTGGTTGAGTCCATTACAGGTCTTTTGCCTCCTTAGGTAGGTTTATTGCTAGGTATTTTATTGTGTTTGTTGCAATGGGAAATAGGATTGTTTCCTTAATTTCTCTTTCTGATCCTTCATTGTTAGTGTATAGGAATGCAAGAGATTTCTGTACATTAATTTTGTATCCAGCAACTTTACCAAATTCACTGATTAGCTGTAGTAGTTTTCTGCTGGCATCTGTAGGATTTTATGTGTTTAGTATTATATCATCTGCAAACAGTGACAGATTTACTTCTTCTTTTCCAATTTGTATTCCTTTTATTTCTTTTTCTCCTCTGAGTACCACGGCTAGGATGTCCAATACTATGTTGAATAATAGTGGCAAGAGTGGACACCCTTGTCTTGTTCCTGATCTTAGAGGAAATGCTTTTTGTTTTTCACCATTGAGAATGATGTTTGCTGTGGGTTTGTCATATATGGCCTTTATTATGTTGAGGTAGGTTCCCTCTATCCCCAGTTTCTGGAGAGTTTTTATCATAAATGGGTGTTGAATTTTGTCAGAAGTTTTTCTGCATCTGTTGAGATGATCATATGTTGTTTATTCTTCAGTTTGTTAATGTGGTGTATCACATTGATTGATTTGTATATATTGAAGAATCCTTGCATTCCTGGAGTAAACCCCACTGGATCATGGTGTATGATCCTTTTAATGTGCTGTTGGATTCTGTTTGCTAGTATTTTGTTGAGGATTTTTGCATCTATGTTCATCAGTGATATTGGCCTGTAGTTTTCTTTCTTTGTGACATCCTTGTCTGGTTCTGATATCAGGGTGATGGTGGCCTCGTAGAATGAGTTTGGGAGTGTTCCTCCGTCTGCTATATTTTGGAAGAGTTTGAGAAGGATAGGTGTTAGCTCTTCTCTAAATGTTTGATAGAATTCGCCTGTGAAGCCACCTGGTCCTGGGCTTTTGTTTTTTTGGAAGATTTTCAATCACAGATTCAATTTCAGTGCTTGTGATTGGTCTGTTCATATTTTCTACTTCTTTCTGGTTCAGTCTTGGAATGTTGTATCTTTCTAAGAATTTGTCCATTTCTTCTAGGTTGTTCTTTTTTTTTTTTTTTGCGATATGCTGGCCTCTCACTGTTGTGGCCTCTCCCGTTGTGGAGCACAGGCTCCGGATGCGCAGGCTCAGCGGCCATGGCTCACGGGCCTAGCTGCTCCGTGGCATGTGCCATCTTCCCAGACCAGGGCATGAACCTGTGTACCCTGCATTGGCAGGCAGACTCTCAACCATTGCGCCACCTGGGAAGCCCAAGGTTGTCCATTTTATTGGCATATAGTTGTTTGTAGTAGTATCTTATGATCCTTTGTATTTCTGTGGTGTCAGTTTTTACTTCTTTTTCATTTCTAATTTTATTGATTTGTGTCCTCTCCCTTTTTTTCTTGATGAGTCTGGCTAAAGGTTTTTCAATTTTGTTTATCATCTCAAAGAACCAGCTTTTATTTTCATTGATCTTTTCCATTGTTTTCTTCATCTCTCATTCATTTATTTCTACTCTGATCTCTATGATTTCTTTCCTTCTACTAAGTTTGGGTTTTGTTTGTCCTTTCTTTAGTTACTTTAGGTGTAAGGTAAGATTGTTTGAGATTTTCCTTGTTTCCTGAGGTAGGATTGTATTTTTATAGACTTCCTTGTTAGAACTACTTTTGATGCATCCAACAGGTTTTGGACCATCATGTTTTCGTTAGTTACTTGGCCTGAGGTGTCTCAGCACTGGTGTGTACAGACTATTGGGCAAGGGTGGGGTGGGTCCTGGGGCTAATAAGCTGGAGGGAGGATTCCACAGTGGTGCCTGCCAGCACCAGTGTCACCATGGTAGGAGTTCCCACAAATGGCTTCCTACAGTGTCTATGTCCCCAGGGTGAGCTGCAGTTGCCTACTGCCTTTCTGCAAGGCTCTCCAAGATCAGTAGGTAGGTCTGACCCAGGCTCCTCTCAAATTACTGCCTCCGCCGTGGGTCGAGGAGGGTGTCAGATTTTGTGTGAGCCCCTAAAGGGTGAAGTCTTTATTTCCCTCAGCCCTCTGGGACTCCTGAAGGTAAGCCCTGCTGACCTTCGAAGCCAAATGCTCTGGGGGCTTGTCTTCCCGGTGCAGGACTCCTGGGCTAGGGAGCTCACTCCTTTGGGAGAAACTCTGCAATTGTTATTATTCTCCTGTTTGTGGATCATCCACCTGGGGTTATGAGATTTGGCTATATCACAATTCTGCTACCCCTACTCATCTCATTATGGTTCCTTCTTGATATATTTAGTTGTAAAAGATCTTTTTTGGTAGGTTCTGGTCTTTTTCATCAATGGGTGTTCTGCACATAGTTGTAATTTTGGTGTGCCTGTGAGAGGAGGAGAGCTCAGGGCCTTTCTACTCCCCCATCCTGTGCAGTCCTCTCAAGAATGCTGGCTTTGATTTCAACTCCAGCCCCAGTATTTCCTAACTGAATGACTCTCTGAGTCCCAGTTTACTTAAATGCCCAAGGCTGTTGTGAAGAGCAAATGAAATATGGTAAAGTAAACCTCTGTAAATTATAAAGGGCCATACAGAAGTAGGAATGCTTTTCTTTATTACATGATGGTTTACTGATTTATATTTTCTGAATGTAAGCTCCACAAGGGCAAGAATGTCATGTCTTGTTTACTTTGTACCCCAGAACCTTGTATGGTGGTACATAGTAGACACTCAGAGTTGTTGTGCAACTCTGACTTTATGGATTACTACTACTACATCCAGAAAAAAAAAACTATACTTTAAGAAATATATCAGATTAACTAGGTGATGTTTCAGTTATTTTGGATTTATCTCAAAGGGTGCTTCATGTTCAGAAGACACATATATAAGTTATTTTTTAAAAACTTACATAAATATCTTTCCTTAATGTGCTACTTGCTTCTAGAATGTAGATAATAATTTTTTACTTAAGAAATTTCCATTATCTTCCCAAGTCCTGACATACATGTTGTCAGGCCTGTTTCAAGCATTATAGCTACTATTTATTGTTAGTAAAACATACAAAAGTGAAAGCATTTCTTTTACATTTTAGAATTTATACAGCATATTTCTTTATTCTTTAAACTCTCACAACTACTTTGTTAGGTAGGTTATTTCTTTCATACAAAAAATAAAACCAAAGTCAGGGAGTCATCAATGTCATTTTTATTCAGTTCTATTTCTAATAGTTTGGCTGGACATTATTTCACAACTTAATAAATATTTTATGTGTCATACATTAAATAGATGAGACTTTAAAGTTACTAGGATTAGAATAAAGTGTTTCCTTCCAGAAAATATAAAAGCATATATCCAGCACCAGAGCAGTGATGATATACATTTATACATGACGATGATGCTGTGAGGTATCTTTCCATAAGAGTGGTGAAGGATGTGAACTGTCCCAGCCACATTCTGTCCTCTGGTTCCATTTGAAATGCCTGCAGCTCTGAATAGGCTGGTTGAGGTCAGAGACCTAAAGACCCAGCTTACAACTCTGGCCTTAATGAAGGCCCCATCCTCTTAACCACATGGTCAGCTTTCTCTTCTAAAACAGCAATTTGCTAAAATGTTTACCAAAAATCTAAAACTACTGCTTACTTTCAAAGTGACTAAGATGTTTTAATGTCCTTAAAGTTTTACTCCTTATATTATTATAATATCATCTTTGGTTAAAATCATTTTGGAGAAGTTAACTTGTGCCAATTAACTTCAAAAAAAAAGGGTGATTAACCACCTCTTGGTTACCATGGAGCCATTACATTACAAATAAAGCACAAAGATTTTAGGCACTTGCATGGATCTCAACATCTGTTCCAAATGTACACTCTTCAAGTGAAGAGTCACAGTGTTTGGACACATCTGAGACACACAACATAGCCTTAATCCCACACATTGATTTGTTAGTATACCCTAGCATGCTATTTGTCTTGGCAACTTGTGATTTCAAAAACTAACAGAAGATGACTTATAAGGAAACTTTTCCTTTTGTATATAGTTTGGAACGTCTGGTCTCAAAAAAGCATAGACTTCTGGTTTCTGGAGAACAAACTGAAATATCCCAAGGGAATATCTTAATTCTTACTGGAGCTCAGGTAACCAGGAGAAAGGGTCTTATTATGCCAGTGACCTGCATCTTAGAATAATTAGAGTTTAGAACCTTTACAGCTTCAAATTTAGATTTTGACATTTTGGACTCTTTATGGAGTCCAAATGAATAGGAATGAATAGGAAAATCCTATGAATAGGAAAATCTTATGACGCTTAAACACAAGACTGCTGAAAACAAAAAGAGGGAGCTAGGGAAGAGAGGATACAGGTAGATCTTATTTCCTCCCTTTTGTACTATTCTGTTTTCTTGTCAAGGCAGGAGCAATGACAAAGTCTGACTGAGAAGAAACTGGGCCAAACTGAAAAAGGCAGTCTGGGTCTGGAAGGCTGGGCTGATTCTTTATCCCTCTCCTTGAGCGTCAGCAAGTCTGCCCACTGATTTGGGGGGAAATGTGAGAGTAGTTCTTCAGTGCCCAATTCCTCTTCCCTATTCTTTACTGCCATTCACATCTGCTAGTTGGCCTGGGAATGTAATGTCCTTCAACCCGTGAAGACCTGCTCCTTTACATTGTAACTCCCAACTTCCCGATTCCAGAGGCTTATTAATATGAGGCAGGGGTGTTTCTTTTATCTGATTCCAGCAATCTATATTAAGCATGAATGAGGCTTAATACTTGGTAGGAGTTTTCATCTGAAAGTGGGTGCTGATGAGCCTGATGCAGTAGGAAGAGCATTGGACCTGGGGTTCTAGGACCTTGGTTCCAGGTGTAGTAGCTCTGCCACTTATTAGATGTGTTTTCTTCATTTAAAAATAGAAAATAATGCCTCTTCACAGTATTGTTGCAAGGGTTAAATAAGATAATACAAGTGAAACTCTAGTCACTTATATAGTCTGACAACTAGTGTAGTAAGTGTTAGAAGAATGTCAACATCTCATTGGCAGGTAGTATGAGAAAGCCACGGTGGGTGGGAAGGAGACAGAAGCTGGCTTCTCACGTAAATTTTCTACACTTCTGCTTCCTCCAAACTCATTCCCCTCCAGCTCAGCCTCTAAAGAAGTAATAGAGATGAAATACTTGGTGATGTAGTTAAGTACTACCTGAGAGCTCGCCTTCCTTTCCTCCTTTTCTGTAAGCATCTCAACACCCTACGGAGTTCAGCAAAAGAGCTGTGACCTGGAAACAGTGTGAATTACACAGTGAACCACAAATATTTGGAACCTGGAATCATAAATCCACATATTTGGAAAATAAAATTAGTAGAGCTGTTTTTAACTTAAGTGGTAGGTATGCTTGGTGACAAGAAGGTATTGTACATGCCACACAGGAATACTAAAAGCTCCATGACACTGCTGTGGCATGATAAGCACGAAGGTATATTATTCCAGTGGCACACATTTTCTCCCCAGTAATCCCATATACGTATACATCAGTATGTTTGTATGATTGGCTAAGGACAGCCCTGATTAATGGCTGCATGAAGGAACAATAATTAGCAATCAGAGCAAATTAAATTCCTGGCTGATTCTAAGCCCCTGAGTAAAATGCAACCCTTGAGGATGCTGTCACATTCCTTCCTTTACTTGGCATTAGGCCACCAGTCACCCTGATTAAGACAGAGGTTTGTACTTATAAAAAAAAGATCGATGTTTGGAGGAGATATTTGCCATTTTTTGCTTGCCTAGCATCCTATCACCTTTCTTCTGGGGGAACCCAGTTCAGGTGGACAGACATATGACCCCGGCCTGGTCACGTAGAACCCTCCCCACCCCACCCAAGGACTCAACATGACTCAAGCTGAATCAGAGTCCACCCCATGTTGCTTCCACCATACCTATGAGCAAAGACACCTTCCCCTCCTTATTTTGAATTGGGTAACTTTCACTTGCATTCAAGAGACTCAAGCATAAAAAAATTATAGCCACCACTTACAAGTCTGATTTAGCAATGTTTAACACTATGCTTATTATTTAAATGCGTATAGCAGTTCCAAGAGAGTGTTTTAGCAATAAGAATAAGAAAACATGTCTAACTTACTGAGTCAATGAATATCCTCTGGAGACTTCCTGGGAAACAGATCAGATTCCACTGTCACCGCTACAGTTTGGTTTTGCTAGCAAAACCTTCCCCATGCCTTAAAAGTCACATGCACAAAATTCACAGGATTATTTTACTAGTATTTAGTGGGGAGGAGATGATATAATTAGATTTTCACAAAAAATCTTTACATTGAACTCTAGCCAAGTAAAAGAAAATCCAAGTTCTTGTTTCAGTCTCAAATGGCCTGGGTACTGAAGCAGTGGCCCCTGTCCTGGCGTGCACGGTTCAAGCTGTCGGTTGTGTGGCCACCCTTTCATGACCTTCAGCTCTCTGCATCGTCTCAGTAAGCCCAGACACGAGTTCTGAAAAATTCCTTCTGTCTGTATGGTTTTCCTCATCCAGCTGAGAATGCTGCTGGCTACTGCAAAACTGTTTACCAACCATACGCTCTGGTCCATACAGCTTTCTTCGTAAACTCTGGGAGAACTCTCAAGGACAGCAGGGTGGCTAAGGGGACAAAAAATAAAGTGCACTGTTGCATTTGGTGGAGTTGCATTTGAAAAAGTCATTTAGATCAAAAAGGTGTCAACTTGGCTTGTTCTCACTTACCTAATCTTCAGCGTGGCTTGTTCTCACTTACCTAATCTTTAAGAATTCCTATTAAGCCTTAGAATTGTAATGGAAGAAAATGATTAATAAAGGTTGAGGAAAGGTTTTTTTTTTTTTTAAGTTACTTTGAAACCAGTTAGTGGGAAATTCTGCATAATTAAGACAAAAACTGACTTCTGGGATGCTGACAATGCTCTTTTTCTTCATCTGGGTGCTGATTACATAGGTATGTTCCCTTTGTAAAAATCTACTTGTGCACTTTTCTACACGAATATCACTTTTCCACTAAAAAAGTTTAATTGAAAGGTAAACAGGGCTTCCCTGGTGGCGAAGTGGTTAAGAATCCCCCTGCCAACGCAGGGGACACGGCTTCAAGCCCTGGTCCGGGAAGATTCCACATGCCGCGGAGCAACTAAGCCCTTGCACCACAACTCCTGAGCCCGTGCACCTAGAGCTCCCGTGCTTCCGCAACAAGAAAAGCCACCGCAGTGAGAAGCCCGCACAGCTCAACGAAGAGTAGCCCCCGCTCGCCGCAAGTAGAGAAAACCCGCGCGCAGCAACGAAGACCCAATGCAGCCAAAAATAAATTATTTTTTTAAAAAAATGGGCTCAATGGAGCAAGTATGACTGTACTAAACTATATTGAACACACACCTTAGCTGTCATGGGTCCCTCAGAGATCGATTTAAAGTAGGGAAGTTACATGTAACCCCTCTAAGTAAATTACTACATATCTTATTTTAGAATACTAATGTAAATATATTGAGATTTTAAAAATATATAATAGTGTGAGGGAATGAGGGTAAGCCAGAGCTACATAATAATTGTGTGTGACTCTAGTAAGTCCTTGAATACACGATCAAGTGAACATGTACTTCTTTGACCCAAATAACTATTTTCCTCATCGGTATCAATTAGTATCTTCATGACCTAAGACAGTATATGTTGGGAATAACCAATGGAATTATAGACCCATGGCCATTAAAAATTAGTCCAAACTCCTCAAGGAAAATAAATGGAGGAAATCCTAGCAGCAAGTCTCTAGGGAATGGTCAAGTGAAAATATGTCAGACCACTGCCCTGATCCTCAGTGAAGTTCTGTGGTTGATCAGAATCACCATCCTACACAGGCCCTCCCACCTACTTTGGAGGTAGGGAGAAGGACAAGAACCAACACATTAGATAATTCTCGCTTGTTAGGCAATCAATAGATTATACCATACTTAAAGCAAAATATGGTCAATTATCACAAGAGTAGGCCAGCAGGCAACTTTCCCAAGGTGAGACTTTTCAGTGCAGTAGCTTACAGCATGTCAGGGGCATCAACAGCAGCCACTGGTAGGATCCAGACCCCCAAGTCTCAAGATGTGGATGACAGTACAAGCTGTCTTGGACCACAGAGCCAATGCCCAGAAGACTTTTCAGATTTGAGTAAAAACATCTACATAATTTTCACAGAAAGATCATCTATATTTGTGGATCCCATAGTCATAGTTTAACAGTCAATAGAGATGTATAAAAACATGAAAATCATCTAAATGCCTGGAAGCATAGGAAATGTCCAATTCCCTTGGCAAAATACTATGCAGCCATTACAAATACTTATGAAGCCAGTGTAAGAATGGGTTAAAATGCTTTTAAGGGCTTCCCTGGTGGCGCAGTGGTTGAGAGTCCGCCTGCCGATGCAGGGACGGGTTCGTGCCCTGGTCCGGGAAGATCCCACATGCCGCGGAGCGGCTGGGCCCGTGAGCCATGGCTGCTGAGCCTGCGCGTCCGGAGCCTGTGCTCCGCAACGGGAGAGGCCACAACAGTGAGAGGCCCGCGTATCGCAAAAAAAAAATGCTTTTAAAATAATTTTAAAGTACAAAAGGCAGTATTCAAAGTGTGTATATACATTTTTCAATTGGCTATGATTATAAAAACGTTAATACTCATACACAGAGGGAGCAAAAACTTAGGAAAAACAATCAAAATTGTCATTGGGCAGTGGGATTCTGGATTCTTCTTTGCTTATTTTTACTTTTCTGAATTTTCTAAATTTTAAGTCATATTTTATAATAAAACATTTAAAAACCATTTAAATAACAAATCTAAAGGCAATGCAACTTTTTTAACCACTTTCTAATTCAAGAATGCCACACTGGTGACAGCTTCATATTACTTCTCTAAACTGAACCAAGACAAGCCCTTTCAGGAGCCGACATACGCTAGGATGCTGTTCTGCAGCACAGACAACACTGGATGGGCATAAAGCACGGAAGTGATACCTTTTAAAAGATCCCTGGACTTTGCTGAGAGGCCTTCTTTAGGGCTTTCCATGATGCTGAATAGCCAGTCGATGAACTAGAGTGAAAATGAAGAATGGTTATCAGTGAAAACAATCTATCAGTAAGACATCATTCAAACCCTTGGGCCTGCACATATGAGTATCTGGGCAGTAGTCCCTGGACAATACCTGCCTTGGCTGGGAGAGTGGAGCGGAGACAGGACCAGGCATAAGAGATGGGAAAGTTGGAAATGGCTCTCATCTAGTTAAATGACCCAGCAAAGTCAAACCTCCTTCCTTTGCTGATTACCCTGGGACTTGCTGTAGCTTTTAAGAGTGGGTTAGGCATGGGCCCAGAGGGCCTCCTGTGTGCCATGAACATTCTGTCTCATCACTCTGAGAGGCCCCAGAGAGGCTAAGAACCTTGCCCAAGTCCACTCCCAATGAATGGCACAGTCAAGATCTGAACCCATGTGCACCTGGCTTCAAAGCCTCACACTCCTCCTTCACATCATGCTGCCTGCCACCTGGTTCCGTGTGTATCAGGCCTAGGCTCCTAGGTGGGGTGGTAAATGGGGAAACACATCAGATGTAAAATATGTTTCTGTGGCTAAGAACAATTTGTGCCCAAATGGATATGAAGCAAAGTTGAAATGCAAGAGAAAAGGCATAAAACAATTTACTAGGTAGACCCAAGCATATTAGCTGCAAATAAATCCTGCAGATGAGGTAGAAACTCATAGTACTCATGAGTTTGACTGATCTCCCAGGTGCAGCCAAAATTGTTTTTGAATTAGATAGCGGATAATTTCATTGACTGAATGTTGCCAATCTCGACTCACTGAAAAACACATACACTAGTTGTAGGTACTAGGATTTTTAACTTTGGACTAAAAAAAGAAAATATTCCTAATTCCCTACTTTAATTAAAACTTTTTTTATTTTCTTTTCCTCAATTTTGTTTTATCATATCCTACTGGTAAGTAAATAAATCAGGTACTACAAATACATAATAGATGCAGGATGTCTATACTGTAGTCCAAAATGAACAGGGTATCCCAGGCCAGAAATAAGGGGATAGGATACCACATTTAAATTTATTTTCATTTAAAATGAAAAAGAAAACACAAAATTTGGGATAATAATACTAATGCTTATCAGGTTTAAGAAAACAAAGGCATTTTAATTGAGATGCTCAGTGAAGTTCATGGCTAAACTGTGGGTCCACAGCTCAGAAATATTTTTAAAGATTAATGTTCAGATTTTAAGATTAAGCCACACAAAGTTGGCTTTAAGCTTTCAACCTTGTAAAAATCCAGTTTTGATTAAATGGGATTCAAAAATATCTTTCAGTCAACAATTCAAGACAGGTCAGAGCCACATAATGAGAAAGGATGTACCGTATTTTCATATGCTCTTCACGACAGCTAGTAGCCTGGGGAAACTCAGTATTAAAAACCAAAAGGTACTTCCTATATTTTGGGTTTTCCTGAGGGCAAAGGTGATGACATTAGGCCTTTACAAATCTCCCCACGGTATCGCACAGGCCAGAAGCACCTGGAACACACCTATTGCATGGAATGAGCTGTGGGGAACCTTAAATATGGTAAAAGATGGATACTCCAGATTCGCATCTCCCTGGAGGATTTCCTGGACCCCTCCCCAGACATTGTTGATCACCCCCCTCCCTTGCTCATCACCACTGTATCCTTATCATACCATACTGCAACCTTGAACTTGCTTTCCTGTCTGTCCTCACTCTGAAATTCTGAGCTCTCAGAGACTTATTCATCCTTTTATCCCCAGGATCAAGAACACATGTGTCTTCAATAAATGAAGGCAAGTATAAGCTTTTCTTTCCACTTCATCCCTAACTGTAAGCAAGTTGTTGCTGTTATCACTGTTGTTTTTAGTCAGCAGTTACCCTGAGCCTGGGCTAGCCTCAATCGCTGAGGCTTTGCATCTGGCTGAGATTCAAGGCTGACTAGGAAAGCCTGTAGTGTGACTCAGGTTTCACTTAACTCCCACCTCAATTCTACAGCAGAAACTGCTGAAGAGAAAATGGCCGCCTGCCCTGACAAGCAGGTAGCTGCCAACCTCACCTTCTGGGTCTGTTCCTTCCATGGCTCTTTCTGCAGCAAAAGAGGCATGCTACTGGGAAGGAGAGTGACAGCCTCCTGCACAGTGACCCTGTGCAAGGGACTCCTGCCAAGGAACCTTGATGCTGGCCCAGCTGGACCATTTTCTTGATGCCATGGCAACCAACTGGCACTGAGGCCAAGGAGCAGAGGGGCAGCGTGGTCTGCCCATGCAACCACTGCTGCTGCAAATATCAGCAACAAGAAATCCAAAGCCTACAGTAGAAATAGGAACAAGGTCAGGTCACATGCTTTAACAGTGCAAAGTAACACATGTTCACATACACAGCCCCCATCATGAGGCGATGTTATCTTCCCCTTCACTCAAACCTTCTGCCTGCCCCACCCCAACCCCAGAAGAGAGACTGGACCGAATAGCAAACTATTTCCATGCTTAATGAAGAGACATTTTGGGGTTTCAGAAAGTTTGAAGGATCCTCTTTTGTGAGGACAGAAGGCCCAATAGTTTCATTATTAGCGTTCTAACATTTCAAGAGAAACATAATTTATTTAACACCTAATCATACTGAGATCCAAACATTCCTCTGTTTTGGTATTTTCAAAGAGATTTAAAAATTAAGAGAGATACAGACAGGGATATTTAGGTTTATTATTATGTGGCCAAAACTGATTTTCAAAAATATGTATAGTGTATTCTGTATTTAAACAGAAACAACAAATGACTCTCCACATGCATTAAAAAAAATCTGTTTAGAATCCATGCATTTAGATTTTATAGTCTAATCTAGACACTTGTAGAAATGGTGGTAACAAGGGCTACCTCTGAGTTACTGTACTACTGTGATTTAAATTATTATTCTTTCTGTTTATCTGTATTTTCTAAGTTTCAAAAGATTTTGTAAGAAAGCAGAGAAGGTTAACACAAACTGGAAATCAGAATAAAAGAGGAAAGATTATGCTAACTCAAAAAAATTTTTTAAGTGCCCCTCAACCTCTTAAAATGCCTAATCTCACTAATGAAAATTTCAAAAAGACACACAACTCTGCAGAAGAGCTGGGCAGAATATCAAACAACATCCCAGGTTATGCATATTTTGCTCACACAGCAAACAGGAGACCCATGAAACATAGCTATGGAAAAAATACTAAAAAAAAATGCACATTGGGCAGCTGAGTCAAGAAAATGAGGAGAGTAGGAAAGTACTGTCCTTCATTTTTTAATCTTTTTTTGTTTTACTCACCCAGTACTAGTGGTGGTTAACCTTTTTTGGGTCATAGGTCATTTTGCAGGTGGGGTGAAAATTTCCCTCCAATATATGCATGTTAATTAAGTATTGGCACAAACACAGATTACTTGCATACACTTCAGGAACCCCTCCAAACCAGATGTTTGAAGCCGTGCTCTGGGCCAGTGCGGAGGCCAGAGCCCTGTACCCCATTCTTTGTGGGGTCCAGCCCAAGTACACAGGATCCCAGTTTCCCCCTCCAGCTAGAATCTTTTGTGTACTGCCTGTCAAGGAACGTGTTCTATTGAAAATATTTTTCAAAGGGCAGCCATGGGCATCTCCTAAAGCCTGGTAAGAACATCTGTTTCCTTGTGACGTCAGATAATTGTCATCCTTGTTTCCCAAAAATAAAAGGAAGGAAGGAAAGAAAGTTTCAAGCAGCAACATGTTCCTCTTTTGGGAGAGTAAATATCCTCTATATTTTAAGGAAGCCACAAATGACTCCTCTACATTTTACCTCATTAAGAGCCACGTTCTGAACAGATGCTGACTGGTAAGCAACATTTCTGATATAACCCATCAGTTCCAAGAGCCACTCCATTCTCTTCAACACACCTGGAACAAAAGGATATTTCTTACCAGACCACAGTTTTCCTTTGCAATGTACAACTGATCAGCGATTACCGTCGTAACTAAAGCAGAACACCCACCGAGGACTCTGTGCGACAGTTTCAAGTCCTTTTATGGTACCTGAGACTTGTGTTCACCCATGAGAGAGTTTTTGATACTATTCACATCAGATGACCATATTTTGGTCTTTATTTTTAAAAGCTAATTTATTCTTCAAATCTGATAAAATGGTAAAATGCATTTGTTGGAGTTGCTCAACATGAAACACACTAGGAGAAACTGGGCATGCCAACTAGTTAGTAGTGTTAAATCCTTGATAACTAGTTGTTTTTATAGTCCTCCCTTGCTTAAATATTCCCAATTTATGCAAAAATCATAGAGAATACCTATCCTAAAGACATTAAAAACAAACAAAAACCAAAACCCAGCTACTACAGGCTAACTGGAGAACAAACATCAACATAAATATTAATTTTTCCTTTAAAAAAATGAGGATTTTCAGCACAGCAGAGACTACTTGGAAACATCTTAAAATTTAGTGCATGAGAGGAAAATGGTAACTAAATTTGAACGCCAGCTAGTTAGGACCAAAGGCAAATATCACATTTGTTTCCTTCATGTATCTTCATGTTTAATAGGGAGTACCTGCTAGTTTTCTGCCTGATAAATACACTTTCGAGTTAGAGTAAAAAATCTCATTTCTCATCACAGGTTCACTTTTCACTGGGCTGGCGCTACTGTGGACATGAGACAACTCTCTCAGTTGCCAAAGAGGAGGATGAATCAAAATTTCCTACATAGTCTTGTAAAGAGTATTACAATCGTATTTGTCAGTTTTCTCTCAAAGCCTTCAAGATACAACAGATGGGGATGATGGGTCACAAGGGCTTCCCAGCCACGTTTGATCTGCTGAAGCCAGATGCCTTCAGGGCCTGAATGTAGACTTGAGAAATTACAAGCATATGACCAAAGGCATGGAGGAGAAATGAGGGAGCTCCCTCTTTAGATGATTATTAAAGTACAAAGTCTAAAATGGTCTAAAAGTTGCACCATTCATTAGCAGAGCTTCATGCCTGCAGCTTCTGGCTTGAGGATGTAGTAAGGGTGTCCAGATTTTATTCTTCTCACTCCTGAGAAGTTCTTCTATAGAATAACTAATTTGTTGTTGCTGCTTTCTTTTTCTCTTTGTAAAATGACCACCCAAAAGCCGTTTTCATGAAAACATCAGGGAGAATCAATCAGCATCCATCTGCTTGAGAAAGGAAGCAGGCAGAATCAACCTGATAAACTTGTTTATGTCTCTGAGGGCCTGGAGGGCCAAAGACAAGATAAAAGTCACCAGTAGAATTCATTCCCACCTCCAAAGAGTTGGTGCTGTGAGCTGTAATTGCTGGTTTCTATCCAAGGTGCTACTCATTTGGGGTAACAAGGCCTCGCCTGTGTCAAGAAGCACTAAACTAGTTAAGCTGAGGAAACAGTTACAACCTAAAAGATGGTAGGTACATCTTTCTGTTCCTGATGTTCGCCTCCAGCTGGCCTTACCGGTGTTGGCGTGGCTCACAATCCGTGCCTGGTATAAGCTGTGCAGTATCATCCAGGCCAGTGTGTCTTTTTCATGGTGCCGAATAGCAACACTGAGCACATCAGTCAAGCCCATCAAGGGGAATCGTCCTTGAGAGACCAAGTATAGTCTGACAAAGGCAGCCTTTTCTAGGCTGTTCTGCAAAAAAGCAAATTGTTCAGTTACTATTAAATTAACTGAAATTGTTATAGGACCTCGGGGCAAGGGCAAAAGAGAAAGGGTGAGTTTGAAGTTGATTACCATTCCAAATGCTAAAACTGTTCGTTTCCTGCACTGTGTGACCTACCTGCCTGCGTGCTATATTAAAATGTACCTACAGACATATGGTTGTAATGTCACCTCCTGTTTTCTCATAAAAACCATAAATGATTTCAGGGGTTAATTGGTGAGGATATTTAGTAAAGATACACAAATAATAATAATGATAACTAACAAATACAGTACTTATTATGTGCCAGGCACCGTTCTAAGCACTTAACCTGTGTTAATTTGGCACTTCACAAAGGGTGGTACACAGACCTATGGGGCACCCCAAGACCCTTTTAGAGGGTCTGTGAGGTCAAACTATATTCATAATAAGACCCCAAACTGTAGTAATGTTCATTGTATTTTTCATTGACACTTGCAATTTTTTAAAAAGCTAGTTTCATTTAAAATATCCTTTAAACAATAAAAATTACTAGTTTTGTTAAACCTCTGCCCTTGAGTACATCTTTGTAATATTCTGTATGACCAAATGGGAAGTATGCATAAAAGACTTGTGCTGCATCCCCAAGTGTGATGGTCATCTCAAGGAGAAAGTTGTGAGAGTGAGTTGTGAGCTGAAATAGCCACTCTACCCATGGAACGCCATTTAGTTGAAAAGAATAACTGATGGACAAACTACGGTTATGAAAACTGAGTATTTGATTATTTTTTAAAAGTGAAGGAAGCAAGACTGTCACTTCAAGGAAAATACTTGACAGTATTTATTGCCAATGATAAAATGTGAGCTTTTAAGTGAAAATTCGATTTTTGGAAAATCTGTATCTGCAACTATGACTTTAGTAGCAGATACGTAAAAGACTTTTCTGATGAAGTTGCTGGTGATACTGACAAATGTGATGTTTTGATATTTTATAATGAAATGTACCAACATTTGGAAGATTTTCAAAATTTAGTGACTCAGTATTTTCCAAATGACCAATATATCTTACAGATCTTGCAATAATATCTTACAAAATCATGCATTGGTAAAAGACCCAGAGTGCAATGGACCAATGGATTTTAATGTAACAGAGTATGTGAAGTTCACTGATACGGTTTCAGATTCCACATTTCAACTAACCTATAAGAAACCAACACTTGCTGAGCTTTGGTACAGTATCAAAGAAAGACATCCCCAACTATCAGAAAAGACTGTTAACACACTCTTCCCCATTCCACCTACGTATCTGTGTGAGGCTGGATTTTCTTCACATACTTCACCCAAACAACATCACAACAGATTGAATGAAGCAGCAGCTGTGAGAATCCAGCTGTCTTCTATTAAGCCAGACAATAGAGACTTACAAAAATGTAAAGCAATGCCACTTTCTCACTAATTTGTTTTTTGGAAAATAGTTTTTTCTTACATATGTTAAGATGCAATGGGTTTATTATTACTTTTAAGTAAATATTTTTAAATATTTCTAGTTTTAATTTCTAACATGGTAAATATTGACAGATATAATCCACATAAATAAAAGCTCTTTGGAGTCCTCAATAGTTTTTAAGACACTAACGTAGTCACGAGACCAAAAAGTTTGAGGACCACTGAATTACGCATTTAATTCTAACACTGAGCAATAGATTACTATTATCATCCCTCCTTTACAGATGAGGAGACTGAAGCACAGAAGTTAGGCAACTTGCTTACTGCCACAGAGAGTAAGAGCTGAAACCCACGGAGTCTGAGCTCTTCACCTGTACCTTCTTACCTGTGTTCTTTCTAGAAATGAATAGAAAACAAGGGCTCAGCGGAACACATTAACTCTTTTGGGGACACCAGAACAGGATTTAGAATGTTCTGGTGACAATCTTCTGAATGGCACTTTAGAAACCCAAGTGAATAACAGCAACTTTTAGCTCTAGGTACCCCAAAGTACATTATATTAATTACTTCGAACAATGTAACATGAATATAACAAGTTGTAATAAATTACATGAACGTAATAATTATGATAATAAGTTATTACTGAGTACTTGCCTTGGGTCAGGCACTTGCCCAACAACTTAACATGGATTAAGCCATTTAACTCTCAAAACAACCCTAATAGGCGCTATTATCTCCTTTTTATAGATCAGGAAACCAAGGCAGAGAGAGGTTATGACACTTCACCAATGTCACGTTGCTAGTGAATGAGAGACTGGCTTTCATACCAGGGCAGTGAGGCTCCAGAGTCCACTCTCTCAAGCATTTCCTTATACCGCTTATCCTTGCCTAAAACAAACATCTCCAAAAGGCCGATATTCCAAATATTCTAACAGTGCTTCTCAAACCTTAGGATGAACCACAATCACCGGGAGGGACTGTTAAAACACACACCACTAGGCCTCCCTCCAGGGTTTCTGATCGAGTAGGTCTGGAGTGAGACTCTAGAATTTTCATTTCTCATCACTTGCAAGGCTGATGTTGTGGGTCCGTTGGCCACAGTTTGAGCATCACAGCTATACAATGCAGAGGATTCAAGAATTCAACTTAACAGGCCAATCTGCCATATAGTGAAATAAATGATAAGATGACCACCCATGATGTGAGGGCTCCCAGTCCTCTAGACCTTTGGTATTACCTGGTATGCAGGGATGCCATTTGAATAAGTAGGTCCCATTGGGATGTACTTTAAAAAATTATTCATTTTTTATCTGCAATTCAAATTTAACAAGGTATCTTGTATTATATTGTAAATCTGGCAACTTTACTCTTATGCTGCTTTTCGCTTATTCATCCTTTGATTCGGTATGGGTCTGAGAGGTACTTGTCAGTGATAATAGTGTTTGTTTTTCAATCAGCCACCTTTCTTGATTTCAAAAGGATAAGTATCAGGTGAAGAAAAATAAATGTGCCTACCATGCCCCAGAAAGGTCTTTGGTCAGAATATTTCCATTCTTGTGGATTTTGTATTGAAGATGTCCTGTACTTATTTTTGCTCATCAGTAACACTAAAATGTTCTTGACAAAGTGGGATTAATTAGGTTAAAAAGTTATTCATTCATCTATCCATTTATATACTACTACATATCCAATCATACTAGGCTGGACATGAGACCCCACAGTGAAAAAGATGGTTTCCTGAAATTAGCCAGTAACAAACAAATATGAAGCAAAGCTAGCTTCAGCCAAAAGGATACTATAATCATCTCAATTGTAATTTCCACCTCAATAATAAAAAAACACATAGATATGTTATTACCTCAGTAATCTGGGCAACCCGATTGGCTTCATCGTCTGTCATTTCCGAGAGGCATTTTGCTACACTGATATACAGCTCTAGATCATTTCTCTGGTAAAGAAAAATCCAAAGCATGTCAAAATACAGTGTAAAATAACACGTATATTCTCAATGTTCTGACAAAATCATTAGATTTGCTTATCTCCACGAACAGCAGCTGATGAGATTTTAATTTTAACCAAGCCAAAACTTGTGACCAATTTTTATCATTTAAAAAACACCTTTCGGGCTTCCCTCGTGATGCAGTGGTTGAGAGTCTGCCTGCCGATGCAGGGGACACGGGCTCATGCCCCGGTCCGGGAAGAGGGCCCGTGAGCCATGGCTGCTGAGCCTGCGCGTCTGGAGCCTGTGCTCCGCAACAGGAGAGGCCACAACAGTGAGAGGCTCACGTACCACAAAAATAAAATAAATAAAATAAATAAATAAATAAAAAACATCTTTCTTGTTATTGCGTGTATTTTGTTTGACTGTACTATTTTCTTCTTATCAGAACCCATCATTCCGAATGGATTTTTAACTTCTTTGTATAACTACATTTCAGAAGTCTGTTGGGGGAGAGGCAAGGCTAGTATTAAGTCACTTGATGTAAATAGTGGGTCAGACAATACGCCCAAGGACTCCCCAGGTGTAAAGTATAAGGGTTTCTTTTTTTTTATTTTTAAAATTTATTTATTTATGCCTCCGTTGGGTCTTTCTTGCTGTGCCAGGGCTTTCTCTAGTTGCAGCGAGCAGGGGCTACTCTTCATTGCAGTGGCTTCTCTTGCTGCGGAGCACGGGCTCTAGGCGTGTGGGCTTCAGTAGTTGTGGCTCATGGGCTCCAGAGTGCAGGCTCAGTGGTTGTGGCATAAGGGCTTAGTTGCTCCATGGCATGTGGGAGCTTCCTGGACCAGGGTTCGAACCCATGTTCCCTACATTGGCAGGCGGATTCTTAACCACTGTGCCACCAGGGAAGTCCAAGTGTAAGGATTTCTGAACGTGCTCATCTTCTACGGGCATTTGCTAAAAGGCCTAAGAGCAAACTTCCTGGTGCCGCACTGGTTAACCTGCTTCTGAGCGTGCTCAAAACTTTGGTTCTAAATATTCAACCTCAATTTAGATCTTGGAAGCAAACATTCTTAGTGAAGAATGTGGTTATTTCTTGCTAGCCTTCCCACCACATTCTTAAAACATATACCTCCCTGCTTTGCCAAAAGGCTTTAAAAAATCCCAAACATAAATTGTCAGGAATGTAAATATTTTTGTTCCTCACCCGAATCTTATTTGGCAGAAGGTCAAAAATTTTCCCAGTAGCTTTGCTGAGCAGGCTCCAGAGATGGTAGGCAGGGCTGGGCTGTTTCATGGCCTGGCTCAGACCCTGTAAGGCACTCGGGCATAACTCAGGTTTGGAGAGTGGGGAAGCTGCTTTAAAAACTGTCACCATCAAGCTTTCAACAAAACCCACGATCTGTTCATCAGAGACGTGTTTTATCCACGAAGGCACAGATAGCAGGAGGTATTTCTTGATATTCAGCTAAAAGCAAAACAGAAGAGGTCAGATGTAAACAGGCAAGTCTGGGTTTGTAATGCTCAAAACCTCTAGGTCATCACTGTGTTTGAAAGATAAAAGGTTCAGGTGAAACATAAAAAGTTCAGGTTGTTTCCTAGACCCTCATTTCCCCACAGCTTCATGGTCTAATGGACCACCGATGCATGTAATTTTAGCGGCTGCGGTGACTTCTGATCCAGGGTGACTCGTGTGGATATACGGTATCTGCCAATCCATCTGTGAACTACTCAGCTTAAACCTTGGATCTCTTCAGCAAGGGGAATAAAATGCTACTTCTAAAAGAACATGACAGTTGCTATTCAGTCTTAAAAGGTCACATTCTCTGGCAAGAAAAGCTCCTGAAGATGAAGGCTCAACTGCTGGAAATCAACTAAACAGAATATCTATTATTATTCATTTCTTCTTCTGAGGAAGAATAAAGAAATAATGAGGGGAACTGGCATTCTGGGGCCATCTCTGAGCAAAGAAGAACCAGCCAAGCGTGTGGAACTGACCATAGCATCTTAAGAGTTCAGGAGTGCTAAGAAGGGGCATAGTTAATGATAGCTGTGAGCCACAGACTTTGAGAAAGCAGGCTTCAAAAATTCTTAGAAACATTAAGTATGATACTAAAGGAGCAGCAAGTCTAAAAGAAGTGCTTTAAAAAATAAAATCTGACAAAAACCAGTATATTTCAAAAAAAGATCAATGTAGCTTCATGAGTTACAGAAGATTTCATGTTAAAAAACATGCCATTTCAGATCATTTTTTAAATGAGCAGGTACATAATTTAAAAAATGAATTTACAAACTTAATTTGTTAATTAACAAAGATAATAAGAAAGGTTCCCAATCAAGGACAAATGCAAAAAAAAAAGAAATAGGACAGATCTAAAAGAGAAATGGAAGGATAACTAAAACCTAGAAAAATGTCTGAGATCAAAAAAACAGGCTGTTAGAATTATAGATGATTCAAAAGGAAGGAAGCATTAACAGAACAGTGTTCAAGACACAGGCTTTTGAGTCAGCCAGACTCTTCCATTTATTTGCTATGTAAACTTTGCTTAACCTCTATTTGCTTCAGTTCATCAACCTATAAAATGGGAATAAAATCTACTTCTCAAAAGTGAAATAAACCAGACACAAAAGATATAATACTGTACAATTCCATTCTAAAGAATTTCTAAAGTTTATATGAAATTTAAATTTATATGAAAGTTCTTTAAAGAAGGCAAAATTATAGAGACAAAAAGAACAGTAGTAGCCTGAGTCTGAGATTGGGAGTGGGGATTAACTGTAAGTAGGCACGATGGAACTTTTTGGAGTGATGGAAATATTATTGGTGATGGATGAAAATATATAAATGTACTAAGACTCATCAAATGATACACTTAAAATAGCCATATTTTATGGAATATAAATTATAACTCAAGAGAGCTGTAAAAAAAAAAAAATTGGCCTGTCAGGGTTGAAGAGAGATCAAATCTGATTTCTGAAAGTACTCATTGAGTGCTTACCAGTAGCAGGTACATAACCAGTGCTCATTAAGTGGTAGCTAAATGGGAGCTGTTTGGAGCAGACAGGTAATAACAGCTGATGGAAAGGACGCAGACCTCAGTAACACTGACCTTCAATTAAAAAGAATCAGGAGATGTAGGAAAGCTTAAAAAAAAAAAGACGTACAGAGTAGAGACTAAAGCCAAAAGACTGAGGAAATAATAAGAGGGTTTTGCACTATCCTCAAAGAATTAAAGCTTCCTAGAATAGAAGAATAACGAAGAGGAGATCATTTAGCTTATAATTAATTGGTAAACCTCTAAGGAATCATGGAATGTGGTTTTTTTGGGGGGTCCTACCTTGAAATGTACCCAAAATTATACATCTTTAAATAATCTCACCTTATTCTTCCTACCTACCCTTAGAAAGTAGGAAGGTGCCCTGGAAGGTGCTGGCCCCCTCTATCATAAATACCAGGCTAGATCACTTCTCCCTCAGCACTTTACTCAAGCTGAACACCATTGGCAGAGACGTTCTACTCTCTCCACATACACCTTCCCACTTACATTCCCTTGTGTCTCTAACTTGATGCCTAATGAAATCCTACCAAGCCTTCAAGGCTCGCCTTAATTGCTGCCTTTCTGTGAAAGGGAGGGATCATTTATCCAGTGTGTGTGGATTTGCCTTTCTTTTAATACCTGCTGAAACGACTGCATATCATATAAACAAACTCAGGTTCCAATAACTGTACAACTTTCTACCTGTATGGTCTTGAGAAAGGAATTTTAATATCTCTGATCATCACTGTCCCTTTTTCTTGTACATGGTAGCTGAAAGCATGAATGGTGATGGCTATGGCAGAGTTCTGTGTCCCACAATTTTCCAATTTGCTGTCCAGCTATTGTCAAGTCCTCACTGTGAAATCCCATTTGTCCACTCTTGACTTTGAGAGCTCAACACAAATGAATGTTGATCTCCCCCAAAAGAACCATATCCTCCTGTTGCTCAACATCCTTAATTACTACATACACTCAGACCATGGATCAGTGGTGGCATCACCCATATTCCCAACAGTGCAGCGACATTCTGGGATGACTGAGCCTGGGTCACCATAATTTCAAGACACAGTTGCTGAATCTCTTCACCTGAAAGAGAAGAAAGGAAAAAAATATCTCTAATGTAGCTGCTTCTCTTAACTCATATTCAGTCTTCAATGTCTCAAATCAGACATCTAAATGTAAAAGAACTTGTGTGTGATGTCTAAAGGTAATGGAACTTCAGCAAACCATAAGGTATTTCAAGAGACGTTTTTAGTTACGAAACAAAAGAATGTACCCACTGTATCAGAGGCTTGAGTTTTGGAACTGGCAAGGATCTTGAAATAGCTCAGGAGAGTTCTCTTGTGATGTCTAGACAAACCTAAACACTCAAATACTATTAAAAATTTGAGAAAATTCTAGCTAAAAATCTCGTTTCTGTTTTTCTCTCCTCTCCATCTTACATTTAGCACATAGACAAATCTGGAAGGACTTAGAGATGTATCCACGTTCTCTAGTGACCCAGTCTTTTTAAGCCTGATCCCAGTCGGCAGATGCATCTTCCCAACCAGACCTTTTCTTCTTTTTACTAAGGATTTTTACTAAAACACCAACATCTTCAATATAGCACACAAAAGCAGGGGAGGGGCAGGGGAACATATTTTTCTGGAAACATAGTATGGTGAGATCTGGAAGCATAGTATGGTGAGATCATATCTTATATAGGATTAGGTTCAAATGAAAGCATTCAAATGAAAATTGTGTTCAGTCAAAATAATCTTTGATTATCCCTTAAACTGTACATAAAGTATAGTATACAAATCTTTTTGTATATCATATGTAAGTAAGCACCTACTGTAAAAGAGCACTCATGGCAAATACACACGCATATACAATTTATAGCACTGTTAAAGTTGTTCTCCCTCTTTTTTTTTTTTTTGGAGGTGGGGGGGCAAATACATGCATCTAAATTTGCCTATGCTAATACTCTAACTCCATACTAGAGGTTGCTGTGGACAAACTGAGATGTGCATTCCCTTTGCCTCTCACCACAAAGTACCTGTGGTAAACAGAATAATGGCCCCCAAAGATGCCTATATCTAATCCCTGGAACTTGTGAATATGTTCTCTTGTATGGCAGAGGAACTTTGCAGATGTGATTAAGGTTAAAGACCTTGAGATAAGGAGATTATCCTCGATTACTGAAATAGACCCATTAATCACATGAATCCTTAAATATGGAAAACCTTTCCTGTCTTCAGAGAACCAGAAAGATGACAGCATGAGAGGTCTTCAGCCCTCTGTTGTTTGCTTTGAAGATGGAGAAAGGGGGCCACAAGCCAAGGAGTATGGGCATCCTCTAGAAGCTGGAAAAGGAAGGGGAATGGATTCTCCCTGTCTTAGTCTGTTTGGACTGTTATAACAAAACACTACAGACTGGGTAGTTTATAAACAACAGGAATTTATTTCTCACAGTTCCAATGGCTGGAAGTCCAAGACCAGGGTGCCAACATGGTTGGGTTCCGGTGAAAGCCCTTTTCTAGGTTGCAGACTGCTGATTTCTTGCTGTGTCCTCACATTGTGGAAGGGAACTGGGGAGCTCTGTGGGGCCTCTTTTATAAGGGCACTAATCCCATTCATGAGGGCTCCACCCTCATTACCTAATCACCCTCAAAGGCCCCACCCTCTAATACCATCACATTGAGGTTTAGGTTCTCAACATATGAATTTTCAGGGAACACAAACATTCAGGCCACATCACTCCCCTGGGCAACTAGGAAGGAATGCTGTTCTGCTGATATCTTGATCTTAGCCCAGTGAAAACCATGTTGGACTTCTGACCTACAGAACTATAAGATAATAAATTTGTGTTGTTTCAAGCCACTAAGTCTGTGGTAATTTGTTACAGCAGTAATAGCAAACTAATACAGCATCCCATAGGGCATTTCCTTGAAACCTGGAGTTCTGAAAATGCAGCCTGATAACCATCAAACCAGGCTTTCTGGGACCTGCACCACACGCCCAGCGACATGCACCATCTCAGTCGAGTATTGTTTTGATGAGTGCATCTGGTCTGTGTCTTCAAACCTCCTTCCCCTCCCCCTCAGCTATTTAGAAAGTGACTCAATGAAAGTAACCCAGCTGTCCCATCCAAGAAGACAAACCTCAAGTACCCAGACATCCATCCAGTCACTACCAATTGTGACACACAATTTTCTATTCAGGTCACATCCTAAAAGCAGAGTCTGAAGACCTAAAAACATGATATTTACCAAAGTTTAGCCTCATAAGTGGAGAGAGGAGTGCAGCCCAGTTCACAGGAGGATACTGGTAGCTTTCTCCAACAGTTGCTATGGGTTTCATCACAACTTTGAGAAGGGAAGGAGGCACAGATTCAGGACCTACAACAGAAAGGAAAAAAATAATAAAATACTTCAACAGCATCATGAAACTGGAACATGCCAACTTTCCCTCCTTTCTACTAGTTTCAAAGGATTTGGTATCACAGCTTCAATTGTGTTCAACCTTTCAATTCTCACTTGCTAGAAACTTTGCTCCCTCTGTTCTTCTCTCTCTTATTTGTCTCCAGTCTTTCCCTCTTGCCTGGATAGGAGTATTCCACATTGCTACTTAACTCTCTTCCATGTTCTCTCATGTCTTTTCATCGAGCTTCCTACAAAGAGTAACTTACTCTACGTTATTGCCTTATTGCTCACTCACTCCTTAATCCACTTCTAGAAAAGGAGACAATCACTACCACTCAGGTCCATCTCCTTCTCAGGAGAATTGTTTACCTTCAGTCCCTGTGGCTCTAAATGGTACATTCTGTCCCATGTGATCCCTGCTTCTTCTTCTCCTCAGCCTGTACCATGGCTGACTGCTCCACAGGTGAGCACCGGATATAACAGCTAATCCATAGGTTAACCAGTTATCTGTTATAAAGCACCATGTTCTTTTCTTTTTATTTTTTATTTTTCAGGTGGGAGGTAATTTGAAATTGAAAAAAATGAGACACTCTAGCAGTTCTAAGTGCAGCCATAAGGTGAAGCCAGGGTTGGAGTAGCCATTGAGGGCCATATAGAAGTGAAGTTACAAGGAGGTCAGAAATGATGTATGAAAAAGTAGCAGACCAAGAAGGAGAAGTAACTGCAGCAGCAGGATCAACATAAGCAGCAGAAGGGAAATCAGCATTAGCAGAAAGAGAAGCAGAATCAGCAAAAGGAAAAGCATCAGCGGGAAAAGGAAAAGCAGGGGTGGAATCAGCAGATAAAGCAGCAGCAGCAGACACTGAAACAGGGGAAAGCAGAGATGGGGGCAGAGTCAGCAAAAGGAAAAAACAGCTGCAGAAAGGAAAAGCACGGGAGAAGGAGAAGCACAGGAAAAAGGAGAAGCACAGGAAAAAAGGAGAAGCAGAAGCAGAAAAAGCAGCTGACCTGGAGACCCTGAAAAGTGCAGAAGCAGAAGTAGGGGCAGAGTCAGCAAAAGAAAAAAGAGCTGCAGAAATAAGAAGCATGGAAAAAGGAAAAGCACAGGAGAAAGGAGAAGCAGAGTCAGAAAAAGCAGTAGAAAAGTAGAAGTATCAGCAGATGCTGAAAACAGGGAAGGAGAAGTAAGTGGAGAGTCAGCAAAAGGAAAAACAGCTGTAGAAAGGAGAAGCACAGGAAGAGGAAAAGCAGAGGCAGAAAAAGCAGCAGAATCTGCAGACCCTGAAAAGTGGGGAAGGAGGAGCGGGGGCAGGGTCTGCAAAAGGAAAAACAGCCACAGAAAGGAGAAGCAGAGGCAGAAAAAGTAACAGAATCAGCAGACTCTGAAAAAGGGAGAAGCAGAGGGAGGTCAGAGTCAGCAAAAGGAAAAACAGCTACAAAAAGGAGGAGCATAGGAAAACGGAGAAGCACATGCAGAGTCAGCAAGAAAAGTAGAACAATTAGTAGAAGTTGAAAAACAGGGAGAAGCAGAACCAGAAGCAGAGTCAATAAAAGGTCAAACAGTCAAGAAAGGAGAAGCACAGGGAAAGGGAAAAGGAGAAACATATAAAAATGGGCAAAGAGTTTGAAGACATTTTCCCAAAGATGGTACACAAATGGCAACAAAGATACGAAAAGATGTTCAACATTACTAATCATCAGAGAAATGCAAATCAAAACCACAATAAGATATCACCTCATGGCCATTAGGATGGCTACTATTTTTTTAAAAAAATGTGTTGGTGAGGATGTAGAGAAATTGGAACCCTTGTGAACTTCTGGTGGGATTATAAAATAGAACTGTTATGGAAAACAGTATGATGGGTCCTCAAAAAAATTAAAAATAGGCCTACCTTATGACCTAGCAATCCCACTTCCAAAAGAACTGAAAGTAGAGTTTTGATGAGATATTTGCATGCCCAAGTTTGTAGCAGTACTATTTTATTTTTTGACAGTAAAACAGTTTATTTTTTTTGTTTCGTTTTCAAAATTATATAATAATTTATTCACATAGTTCAAAAAGCAGAAAAATCATTCTTATTTTTTAGGCAAATAAAGCATATTATAACTCTCCGTTCTACTACACCTTATTTTTCTCACTTATTGATGTGTCTTAGAGTCCTTCCCTATTAGTACCTTTTTTTTTTTATACAGCAGGTTATTATTAGTCATCAGTTTAATACACATCAGTGTATACATGTCAATCCCAATCGCCTAATTCATCCCCCCACCCCCCAACTTAGATTATTTATTTGAGAATTTTCTTGTTTCTTGAGGTAGGCTTTTATAGCTATAAACTTTCCTCTTAGAACTGCTTTTGCTGCATCCCACAGGTTTTGGATTGTCATGTGTTCACTGTCATTTGTCTCTCGGTATTTTTTTATTTCCTCTTGATTTCTTCAGTGATCTCTTGGTTATTTAGTAACAAAGTGTTTAGCGTCCACGTGTTTGTGTTTTTTACTTTTCCCCTGTAATTCATTTCTAATCTCATAGCATTGTGGTCAGAAAAGATGTTTGATATGATTTCTATTTTCTTAAATTTACTGAGGCTTGATTTGTGACCCAAGATGTGATCTATCCTGGAGAATGTTCCATGCAAACTTGAGAAGAAACTGTAATCTGCTGTTTTGGATGGAATGGCCTATAAATATCAATTAAATCCATCATCTATTGTGTCATTTAAAGCTTCTGTTTCCTTATTTATTTTCATTTTGGATGATGTGTCCATTGGTGTAAGTGAGGTGTTAAAGTACCCCACTATTATTGTGTTACTGTCGATTTCCTCTTTTACAGTTGTTAGCAGTTGCATTATGTATTGAGGTGGTCCTATGTTGGGTGCATATATATTTATAATTGTTATATCTTCTTCTTGGATTGATTCCTTGATCATTATGTAGTGTCTTTCCTTGCCTCCTGTAACATTCTTTACTTTAAAGTCTATTTTATCTGAAATGAGTATTGCTACTCCAGCTTTCTTTTGATTTCCATTTGCATGGAATATCTTTTTCCATCCCCTCACTTTCAGTCTGTATGTGTCCCTAGGTCTGAAGTGGGTCTCTTGTAGACAGCATATATATGGGTCTTGTTTTTGTATCCATTCAGCAAGCCTGTGTCTTTTGGTTGGAGCATTTAATCCATTCACGTTTAAGGTAATTATCGATATGTATGTTCCTATGACCATTTTCTTAATTGTTTTGGGTTTGTTTTTGTAGGTCCTTTTCTTCTCTTGTGTTTCCCACTTAGAGAAGTTCCTTTAGCATTTGTTGTAGAGCTGGTTTGGTGGTGCTGAATTCTCTTAGCTTTTGCTTGTCTGTAAAGCTTTTGATTTCTCCATCGAATCTGAATGAGATCCTTGCCAGGTAGAGTAATCTTGGCTGTATGTTCTTCCCTTTCATCACTTTAAGTATATCATGCCACTCCCTTCTGGCTTGTAGAGTTTCTGCTGAGAAATCAGCTGTTAACCTTATGGGAGTTCCCTTGTATGTTATTTGTTGTTTTTCCCTTGCTGCTTTCAATAATTTTTCTTTGTCTTTAATTTTTGCCAATTTGATTACTATGTATCTCGGCATGTTTCTCCTTGGGTTTATCCTGTATGGGACTCTCTGGGCTTCCTGGACTTCGGTGGCTATCTCCTTTCCCATGTTAGGGAAGTTTTCGACTATAATTTCTTCAAATATTTTCTCGGGTCCTTTCTCTCTCTCTTCTCCTTCTGGGACCCCTATAACGTGAATGTTGTTGCATTTAATGTTGTCCCAGAGGACTCTTAGGCTGTCTTCATTTCTTTTCATTCTTTTTTCTTTATTCTGTTCTGCAGCAGTGAATTCTACCATTCTGCCTTCCAGGTCACTCATCCATTCTGCTGCAGTTATTCTGCTATTGATTCCTTCTAGTGTAGTTTTCATTTCCGTTATTGTATTGTTTATCTCTGTTTGCTTGTTCTTTAATTTTTCTAGGTCTTTGTTAAACATTTCTTGCATCTTCTTGATCTTTGCCTCCATTGTTTTTCCGGGGTCCTGGATCATCTTCACTATCATTATTCTGAATTCTTTTTCTGGAAGGTTGCCTATCTCCACTTCATTTAGTTGTTTTTCTGGGGTTTTATCTTGTTCCTTCATCTGGTACATAGCCCTCTGCCTTTTCATCTTGTCTATCTTTCTGTGAATGTGGTTTTTGTTCCACAGGCTGCAGGATTGTAGTTCTTCTTGCTTCTGCTGTCTGCCCTCTGGTGGATGAGGCTATCTAAGAGGCTTGTGTAGGTTTCCTGATGGGAGAGACTGGTGGTGGGTTGAGCTGGGTGTTGCTCTGGTGGGCACAGCTCGGTAAAACTTTAATCCGCTTGACTGCTGATGGGCGGGGCTGGGTTCCCTCCCTGTTGGTTGTTTGGCCTGAGGCAACCCAACACTGGGGCCTACCTGGGCTCTTTGGTGGAACTAATGGCAGACTCTGGGAGGGTTCACACCAAGGAGTGACAAACTGGATAATCTAGATGACAGGGACTTCCCAGAACTTCTGCTGCCACTGTTCTTGTCCCCGCAGTGAGCCACAGCCCCCACCTCCACCCCGCCTCTGCAGGAGACCCTCCAACACTCGCAGGGAGGTCTGGTTCAGTCTCCTCTGGGTTCACTGCTCCTTCGCCTGGTTCCCGATGCGCACACTAGTTTGTGTGTGCCCTCCAAGAGTGGAGTCTCTGTTTCCCCCAGTCCTGTTGAAGTCCTGCAAACAAATCCCACTAGACTTCAAAGCCTGATTCTCTAGGAATTCCTCCTCCCGTTGCCAGACACCCATGTGGGGAAGCCTGACGTGGGGCTCATAACCTTCACTCCAGTGGGTGGATTTCTGTGGTATAAGTGTTCGCCAGTCTGTAAGTCACCCACCCATTAGTTATGGGATTTGATTTTGCTGTGATTGCGCCCCTCCTACTGTCTCATTGTGGCTTCTCCTTTGTCTTTGGATGTGGGGTATCTTTTCTGGTGAGTTCCAGTGTCTTCCTGTCAATGATTGTCCAGCAGCTAGTTGTGATTCTGGTGTTCTCACAAGAGGGAGTGAGAGCACGTCCTTCTACTCTGCCGTCTTGGTTCAGCTCCTCTGTAGCAGTACTATTCACAATAGTCAAGAGCAACCCAAATGTCCATTGATGGAAAAATGGATAAACAAAATGTGATATACACAGAATGTTCCATACACAGAATGGAACAGTATTCAACTTTAAAAAGAAAAGAAATCCTGTTATATGCTACATGTCCTCAACCTTGAGGACACTGCTAAGTGAGATAAATCAGTCACAAAAAGACAATACTATATGATTCCACTTATACCTGGCATCTAAAATAGTCAAATTAATAGATATAGAAAGTAGAATCGTGGTTACCATGGGTCAGGGAAGGGGGAAAGGGTAGGTATTATTGCTTAGTGGGTACAAAGTTTCAGTTTTGCAAGATGAAAAAGTTCTGGAGATTAGTTTAACAATGATGTGAATATACTTAACACTATATAAATGTATACTTAAAAATGGTTATGATGGTAAAGTTTATGTTATATGTTTTTTATAATTTAAAAACAGTTTTTTAAAAAAAGGAGAGACTTTTGGTTTCCAGTTCTGCATGTAAGGAGCTTGGAAGTTACCACTCTGGTATAAAAGTAAAAAGCTGAACAGACTGAAGAATCAACAACTCTTCTTGGATCCTTAAGAAAGGGAAGAACACAGGGCAAACTGCTGCCTCCAAGACTAGAGAGACAGACAGATGAATACAGGGAGTCATGGCTTATCAGAGCACAGACTCATGAGTGGATGCTGCAGGAACAGTGCTAGGGTAAGAAAATCTGAACTACAATTGATGCAATGCTGGAGGCTCTGTGTGGACAGATCTATGCCCACAAATTTGATAACCTAGATGAAATGAACCAATTCTTTGAAAGACACAATCTGCCAAAATTCATACAAGAAGATACAGACAATCTGAACAGAACTACATCTATTTAAAAACTGAATCAATAATTAATAACCTTCCAAAAGAGAAAGCAACAGGCCCAGATGGGTTCACTGGTGAACTCTACCAAACATTTAAAGAAGAAATTATACCAATTCTCTTTAATCTCTTTCAGAAGATAAAAGCAGAGGGAATATTACCTAACTCATTCCATGAGGATGGCATTACCCTAATAGCAAAACCAGACTAAGACATAAGAAAACTACAGATATTTCTTATGAACATAGATGCAAAAATCTTTAAGAAAATATTAGCAAATTAAATCCAACAATGTATAAAAAGAATTTATACACCACAACCAAGTAGAACTTATCCCAGGTATGCAAGGCTGGTTCAACATTTGAAAATCAATTAATGTAATCTATCACATCAGTAGACTAAAGAAGAAAAATCATATGAATATATATCAATAAATGCAGAAAAAGCATTTAACAAAATCCAGCACCCATTCATGATAAAAACTCTCAGTAAACTAGAAATAGAGGGGAACTTCCTCAACTGGATAAAGCATATCTATAAAAAAAATAAACTTCATCAACTAGATAAAGCATATCTGTTGTAAAAAACAGCTAACATCATACTTATTGATGAAAAACTAGGATTAGGAACAAGGCAAGGATGTTTCTTCTCACCATAGCATTTCAATATTATATTGGAAGACCTAGCTTACACAATAAGACAAGAAAATTAAATAACAGATATACCGATTGGGAAGGAAGATGCAAGTAACTAAGATTAGAAATGAAAGTGATGACATTTCTATCAACCTTACAGAAATAAAAAGGATTATAAGAGAAAACTATGAAAAAGTTGTATGTAACAAACTGGATAATCTAGATGAAATGGACAAATTCCTAAAAACACACAAATTACCAAAACCGACTCAGGAACAAATAGAAAATATGAACAGACCTATAACAAGTAAAGAGACTGAATCAGTAATCAAAGACCTCCCAACAAAGAAAAGTTCAGAACCAGACGGTTTTCCTGGTGAATTCTACCAAACACTTAAAGAAGAACTAACACCAATCCTTCTCAGTTTCTTCCAAAAAACAGAAGAGGAGGGAATACTTCTTAGCTCATTCTATGGGACCAGCATTAGCCTGATACCAAAGCTAGATGAAGACAACACAATAAAAGAAAACTACAAACCACTCCTTGTTTCGTATATAGATGTGTAAATTCTCAACAAAACACTAGTAAACTGAATCCAAGGGCATATTAAAAGGACTATACATGATGACCACGCAGGATTTATCCCAGGAATAAAAGTTTTATACAACATAAGAAAATCAATCAATGCAATATATACCACATTAACATAATGAAGGGAGGAAAAACATATGATCATCTCAACTGACACAGAGAGCTTTTGATAAAATCCAACATTCTTTCATGACAAAAAAATACTCAGAAAATTAGGAATAGAATGGAATTATCTTAATATGATAAAGCACATTTGTGAAAAAACCCACAGTGAAAATCATATTCAATGGTGCAAGACTGTAATCTTTTCCTCTACAATCAGGAACAAGACAAGGATGCTCACTGTCACCACTTTGTATTGGATGTTCTAGCCAGAGCCATTAGGCAAGAAAAAGAAATAAAAGACATCCAGATTGGAAAGGAAAAAGTAAAGCTATCTCTGTTTACAGATGACATGATCCTATACACAGAAAAAGAGAAGTTAGTAAAGTTACAGGGTATAAGATCAACAAGCAAAAATTAGTTGTGTTTCTATATCCCAGCAATGAATAATCTGAAAAGGAAATTAAGAAACAATTCCACATGCAATAGTACCCAAAAGAATAAAATATCGGGAAATAAATTTAACCAAGGTAAAAGACACACACACTGAAAGTACAAAACATTGCTGAAGGAAGTAAAAGAAAATCTAAATAAATGGAAAGACATCTTGAGTTCATGGATTGGAATATTTAATATTGTTAAGATGATACTACTCAAAGCTATCTACAGATTCAACACAATATCTATCAAAATTTCAACAAACATTTTTGCAGAAATGGAAAAGTTGAATCTCAAATTTATATGAAATTGCAAGGGGGCCCAAATAGTCAAAACAATCTTGAAAAAGGAAAATTTAAAGGACTCACACATACCAATTTCAAAACTTACTACAGAGCTACAATAATCAAAACAGTGTGGTACTGGCAAATATAAGGATAGACATATAACAAATGGAATAGAATTGGGAGGCCAGAAATAAACCCAAACATTTATGGCCAATTGATTTTTGACAAGGGTCCTAAGACCACTCAATAGGAGAAAGAAGGGTCTCTTCAACAAATGGTGCTGGGACAACTAGGTATCCAGGTGTAAATAATGAAGCTGGATCCCTACCTAACACCACATACAAAACTTAACTTAAAATGGGTCAATGACAATATAATAATTAAACTGTAAAACTCTTAGAAGAAAACATAGAGGTAAGTCTTCATGACCTTTGATTTGGCAATGTATTCTTAGGTATGACCAAAAATATGAGCAACAAAAGGAAAAAAGATGAATTGGACTTTGTCAGTGTTAAAAACTTGTCTGTCCAAGGATATTATCAACAAATTGATAAGACAACCTAGAGAATGCAATAAAACATTTGCAAATTGTATATATGATAAGGGTCCAGTATCTATAATACACAAATAATTCTTACAGTTCGACAACAAAAAGACAATCTAATTTTTAAAATGATCAAAGGACTTGAACAGATAATTCTCCGAAGAAGATATACCAACAAGTAGTTGAAGATGCTTAACCTCATTAGTCATTAGGGAAACACAAATCAAAACCAAGTGATCACTTCACATTCAATAGGATGATAATAATAATGATAATAATAATAATGGAGAAGGAACAAATGTTGGCAAGGATGTGGAGGAATTGGAACCCTCATACATTGCTAGTGGGAATATAAAATGGTGCAGCCACTGTGGAAAAACCGTTTGGCACTTCCTCAAAAAATTATATGGAATTACTATATGACCGAGCAATTCCACCCCTAGATACATACCCAAAAGAATTGAAAACTGGTATTCAAACAAAAACTTGTACACAAATCTCCATAGCAGCACCACTCATAATGGCCAAAAGGTAGAAACAACCCAAATGCCCATGAACTGACGAATGGATAAATAAAATGCATATCCGTGCACTGGAATCTTATTCAGTCATAAAAAAGGAACTAAATATTGATACTTGCCACAACATGGATGAACGCTGACAACATTATGCTAAGCGAAAGAAGCCCATCACAAAAGGCCATATGGCATATGATGCCATTTAAATGAAATATGCAGAATAGGCAAATCCACAGAGACAGAAAGCAGATTTTGGCTGTTAGGGGCTGGGGGAAATGGGGGAATGGAAGCAACTGCTCAGGGAGTACAAGGTTTCCTTTTGGGGTGATGAAAATGTTCTGGAACTAGACAGTGGCCTAATATTGTGAATGTACTAAACGCCACTGAATTGTACACTTTAAAATGGTTAAAATGATAAATTTTATGTTATGTGTATTTTACCACACACACACAGACACACACACACACTCACACACACAAGCACGAGAAGAAGAGAAAGGGATGAAGCAGTCTTTGATGAGAAAAGCAGAATCCATGGAAGAGATCGATACAGTGCAGCCCTGGGCAGGTAGACAGAAAGCAAGATAAAGTCTTGATGCCTGGTATCTTTCTGCTCCTGATACTCTGAGGGTTGAGAATAGTTTCTGTCCTTAGATTTCTGGGAAACCTGTGAATCCTTGCAGTAAATACTGAGTCACTTGAAGCGAGTCATTGTTTTCTGTAATAAAAAGCACCCTAACATAATTGCTATCACTGCCTAAACTCATTTACTCATAATTTCACAGACTACTTATGCGTTGATGACTAGTAAACCCATACTTCTAATGCAGGCCTTTCTCTGGTGTTTCTACAGCTATCTCAAGAATCAGCATATTTTCTTAGGTAGCCACCAACAAACCTACCTCTGTACCTTTGCATCTGCCAACTTGGGAAAGTATAATAAAACTAGTTGTGTGCCTTCCAGTGCTGTTTCTCTACCCTCCAACCAACACTTTTTTGCTTTTTGAAAATGTTAAAAGCTCAACACACCTGCCACTCTTCTATGCTGTGTTACCAGTAACTGATGCTTTATTTCTATTCCACCTTGTGATGTAGTACTAGGATTATAGGAAATATTATCAGGGAGTTAACCATTGCTATTACAAGTAGAAGAATCTCTGACCAAAAAAGTAAATATATTCTTAAACACATTCATTTATTCAACTGAGTATCTATTAGCTACCAGACAGTGGAGACAGTGTTGAACAGGCAGAAGAGGTCACCATGCTCAAGGAGCTTGTACTCTAGTGACAGGACAAACAGACAAGGAAAAATCAGGTGTGATAAAAATAAAAATGCTATGATAGGAATTAACTGGTTGGGTATTCACATAACTCTATACTGATTATCCACATGTGGCAGCTGTCCACACACAAAGTTGGCTGCAAATTGGAGTCTTTGATTTCACAAAACAACGACAACAAAATTTAAGCTGCTCTTGGGGGGCCTTTTGGCTCACGATTCATAGAAATAGCCTAATGAACTGGCAGATAGTATAGTAAATATCTGGACATAGAATTACTCTTCACTGGGCTTCCCTGGTGGTGCAGTGGTTAAGAATCCGCCTGCCAATGCAGGGGACACGGGTTCGAACCCTGGTCCGGGACGATCCCACATGCAACGGAGCAACTAAGCCTGTGCACCACAACTACTGAGCCTGCGCTCTAGAGCCCACGAGCCACAACTACTGAAGCCTGTGTGCCTAGAGCTCGGGCTCCACAACAAGAGAAGCCACTGCAATGAGAAGCCCTCACACTGCAACGAAGACCCAACACAGCCAAACATAAATAAATAAATAAATTTATAAAAAGAATGTTCTATATTCTAGAAATGCCATTACCAGGTAGGAAAAGCTTATTATTCTAAAAAAAAAAAAAAAAAAAAAAAAAAAGAATTACTCTTCACTCCTATTAAGGACATAAATCCAATTCTATATTGTAAATCTTTAATTCATAAGCAGATTTCTGTTAAATTTTTTTCTCAGATCAAGTGTTTTTAAAACTATATAAAATTATATTCCAGGTCCTTCTATAGAATTCACTACAGAAAACTTGCAGTTTCCAGAGGATCTAGAGAATCAGGAAAGACATTCAACCTGTCCTCTAATACCAGGACCCAACGTAAAATATGGCCATTTTCTAGATCTTTTATTGCTTAGACAACAAGCTCTCTCTTGACAGGACAACAGAACTTTCACCAGTAACTGCACTTTACTATCTAAACACTTTACATGTTGCTTCCATACTCTTTAGAACTGACCTAATTAATATACAAGCAAGTGTCAGAAACAAGGAGAACTTGTAAAATGGAGCACAGGGGCGAAAATCAAGTAAGTGCTATAATGCAATACATTTCCCACTTTTTAAAAAAGCAGAGAATCAGTATGGACTAGCATAGCTAGAATCACACAAAATTTTCCACTATATTTGCAGGGAACTAATTCTGAAACTAACTGGAATGAAAGAAATTATAGCAGCTGTTAGGAATGGAGAAAATACCTGGTAGTTCTAAGCATTTGCAGGGAGGTATGGAGAGAGAGGGAGTCCCAAAATGGGAGAACAGAGTCACATGGTTCCCTCCTCAGAGATCTTTAAGCATTGGACACAAGAATCCAAATCTAGGCTATGGGAATGATCAGTTCCCTTATTACAGTGCTCTATCTTTCACCCAAGTGCCTTAGACAAAAAGAAATACTGGAATGCTTTATAGACAATGGATTTGGACCTGAGAAGACCTAACAGTACTTGTTAAAAGGATCCAGATGTCTTAAAATCCGGTACAAAGTTGCTTTAAATCCCTCATCCAGTTGACAGCCTCAAAGAACCCTGATATAAATGGCATATCCGAACATAATGCATTACAACAGGACCCATTATCACACATACTCTGGCTACAAAAAGGATCAGATCTCAATGCCACAATGCACATGTGTAACTCCTATAGGAAAAGTCTTGTAACAAGTAGGCTAACAGCCACTGGTGTGTCTGTTCCCCATCACCAGCATGTCGCTTGTATGGTGTGGATATGTCTTTACCTTCTCCATCATTAGCGTTGTTTAGAAGCAATATATGTATATACACATATATAATATATATATTATATGATTACACACACACACACACATATATATATATATATATATGTTTAAAGTGGTAGATCAACAAATACTTGAAAACTAATACATGCCAAGTACTCTGTACTAAGCATTTAGGATAAAACCCACATGTTCTTCCTGCCCTTGAGGAAATTACAGTCTAATGGGAAAGACAGACTTTAAACAAAGAATCACAAATAATTACGCAAATAATTTCACATATGTAAAGTACTATGAAAAACATAAAGTATCACATAAGAAATCTACACTAATCTGGGAACATCAGGGAATCCTGTCTTATCCTCCACTGACGAAAGGATGTTTAAAACAAGATGGAAAGGATGAGTCGAATTTTTCTAGACAAAGTCCTTAGAAAACACAGGTAGACATAATGACAGCATGACATATTTTGAGAGATTAACAGATGCTTAGCCCCTTGCCAGAAACCACTCTATAATCAAGACAGCTGTTGAAAACAGTTGATGATTCCAATATGTCAGTCAGATACTAAGAGTTGGTAGGATGTTCTTTCTTAGGACCAAGTACTTCAATATCATCCAGTGTTATCAGAAACAAAAACATCCCTGAGCCCCTTAGCACCAGGAAGGCTGCCAAGCAGGGTGGCTGCTCAGTGGAAATCAGGACCTGGGAGAGAGGAAGGCAGCTTTAGCAGGACTGTGGCAAATACTTTGAGAATAACGGGAGTCAGGTTTCTTAAAGTCAGAGAAGAAAGTTACAAATGAGAAGAAGGAAATGCAGAAGGAAGCCTGTGATGTTGAATTGGAGATATTGATGTGAACTCAAGTTTTTCAATATATATAGCTAGATATAAGAATAAATATAGACAATGTGTGAGAGAGAAAGAGGAGAGGGAGGGAGGGAGGGAGAGAGGGAAAGGAGAGAAAGAGAGAATTTCCTAACTGTCCACTGAAAGGGCCTAGGAGCAGTGATTAGCACAAGTAGCAACGCAGTAATTTGTACCCAAGATCTTGGCTTCTAAATATCTTTCTCCACGAGAAGAAACTTGAGTTACCTGGCTATTACAAGGCTGAGGATAACACAAGATGAACCTAGAACATCTTTGTGTGCCACAAAGAAAAGGAGGTACTCAAAGAATGATAAGGTTATCTCAAAAGGACACAAGAGTCAACTTAAAGAGGCTCTTACTGATCTAGTCTGGAACAATTTGAGGATCAAAATAATGAATAGCTGAATAATAAATAATTGAATAATAGGAGTTCAGCAGTCCATATTGAAAGGAAGAAAGAAAAAGAAAGGAAGCAAGGAAAGAAGGAAGGATGGAAGAGGGAGGGAGGGAAGGAGGCAGCTTTTCCTTTCAGAAGAAAGCCTACCAAAAAGTGTAAATGGGATAATGGAATTTTAAGAATCACCTATTGGCAATCATCAGAGTAATAACTCAGTCAAGAAAACATTAATGGGTACCCAAACTAATGGGTGAAAGTAGGATGAAAATGGGATATTCATAAAGTCTCAAAATATCTCCACATAAACTATTTCTTGACGATAAAAGGAAAGGAGGAACTTTAATGAGGAGACACCTGGAAGAGATCACCTTATCCAAGTGATCAAAGTTAGCATCACTTTGGTGGAGGAAGACAGACATCATGTACCACCCGAAGGGATGCAGTGAGCAGAGCAGGCCTCCATGGCTGTAACATTCTTGCCAAAGGTGACTGACCTCTCATGTGAGGAACACCAGGCAAACCCAAACAGAAAAGTGCTCTGTAAAACAACTGGCTTCTAATCCTAAAACATGTTAAAGTCATGAAAGACAGAACAACCGAGGCAATGTTCCAGACTGAAGGGGACCAAAGAGATGACAAGTGTGACATTCTGGATTAAATTCTTGTTGGCTTTTGGGCTGTCATGGAAACTTGAAGAGGGTCTCTGGGTGAAAGGAATATAGAAATGATCTGGCTGTTTTCACTTTTTGGTAAGTTTTAAATTATTTTAAAATAAAAAGTAAAATAAAATTTAAAGCACATCTAACATTTAATAAAAAAAAAAGAAACAACATCTCAAATAGTAAATACATACAAAAATGTTCATTCCTTCTGACAATGAATGCAAATTCAAGTAGTCTTAAAGTATCATTTTATACCTGCTTGGCTTTTATTGTAGTCATTTGTTTTATCTATCTGATGGTTTGCTTTGTAATATGATAACTAGAAAGGGTTTATTCTTTGTTTCCTAAGCACTGTTACATAAAGTGAAGCTGTGAGAAAAGTGTGGAACAGATTCTCGTTCAGAGCCCCCAGAAAGAACCCACCCTACCAACGCCTTGACTTCTGACTTCTTGCCTCCTGAACTGAAGGTTTCCCCTGCCTGTGGCAGACACCAGAGTGTCACCACCAGGGATGCAGGGATGCAAAAAAGGACACAGGCAGAAAGACACAGAGAATTCCCAACCTGAGCTTCCTCAAGTGCCTTCACTTCCATTGCTGTTCTTGCCTGATTGGAAGTTGTGCCAGTGTGCCTTCCTTTCCTCTCCTTGCCAACACCTTTGACTATCCCGGCACCCAGAGCTGCATTCACTGTGATTGAAGGTCCATGTTTTATATTCTGTCTTCACAACGAGCTCGTCAGCCTGAGGATGGCTCATAAACTCATAATCCTTACAAAAAACTCTAGAAAGAAGATTCAATTATTTTCTCCACTTTACAGAAGCAATTGAGGATTACAGACTTAAGTAGCTTGCCTGAAGTGACATAGCCAGCAGGCAGTATAAGTGGGGTATGAACCCAGGCAGTCTGCCTCCCATGCTTTTAACCTCTATGATATGCTGCTGTACTATGATACTCAGACAGGGGCAAGGTACTGAAATCTGCTACAGTCCTTTTGAAGAGCAGTGAGGCCATGCCATCTCTGTAGTCATCAAATCCTCAGACTCTTGGCCACTAATAAATTGCTGACAGTTTATCCTAAGGAAAGCTATATGCACAAGGATGTTCTCTATAATGGAAACATTTTAAATGATCTATAGGGAAATGGGTTAGTTATGATTCATCGACTTAACAGAACATTCTACAGTCAGTCATTATCATTATTAATGATAATCATTTTTAATGATAATTATGGAGATATATGGAAAACAGGGAAATGTTTACAATATAATATTAAGTTAAAAAATACAAAGTTTATGTATACTGGTAAATATGTAAACATTGTGTGTGCATAACAGGAACAAATTAAAAAGTAAAATTTTTAAATGATAATAGCTGTTAGAAAGTCATGGGATAATTGGTGACTTTTTTCCTTTCAAATATTTTTATGATGTTTACAACAAAAAATAGAAATTAAATACTCCCCAAACATATCATATTAAAACCTGTCTAGAAAGTGATGCAAGGATTCTTTTCATGCTTCCTCAATCCTTCTTTTCAGGGGATGAGTGGTGATTATGTCCATTTACATGGAAACTTGTTAAATTTTTTAAAAAGACAATAATATACATTTTATGATTCAATATAATATAACACACACACATCTAGAGGACATACACTGGAATATCTACTGAGGCTATCTCTAGGTGGTGAGATTAAGAGGATTCTTTCTTTTTCTTCATACCATTTTTGAACTTAGTGTTATACACATGTATTCATTTCTAATAACTTTTTAAAAAGAATTGTATAGGTAAACTATTACCAAACTAAAATACTTTAAAATAACATACTTTTGGTAACCAACTCCATAATTTCATCAGAAAAATAGGACAGCTTTCTCATATCAGTTATTCTATATTCTGCTCTCTTGGCTAGACTCATCAACAATTATATCTCATGCTAGTAATCCAAAAATGATCAACTGAGAATCTACCTATCGATAGTATATGTACAAGCCCAACACTTATACACTTAAATCGCTGACCAATGAATCCATATCGAGAAGGAAATGCCATTCATACTGACTTTCTTACAAGGATTTAAATATACTTTCTGTGAATTAATACTTCTTATTGTAAACTTTAAAGCCTAATAGAAAAATTAAAGCTTAGAAAGTCACATTCCCCTGCAAGAGAATGATAAGAAAAATAATCCTAAATGATTAGGTAGAAATACCTAAATGTTATCACCAAAAATAAATGATTATTTTTATTAAGTACTTTTAATACATTTTAAGTGTTTTGTTTAAAAAGTAGGTACAATCTTGATGAAATCTGAATATGCCATGAGGTTGAGAAAAAACAAAGATCAGAAATCAGGAAAAAGAATAAATGTACAGAAAAGAAGCAAAAATCAGAGTCAAAATTTAGAGGCCCTTAAGATAAAAAATAATTCCATGATAGGCAGAATTAGATTATAAGCAAACTTTAAGCATAGCACAGCCAAGAAATGTCCATAGAATAGATTATGATGATGACAAGGGTTAAGGAATATTATATCTGCTAGAAGGTGGGGCTATTAGGGAAGAAGAGAAAATGTTATAGGGTATAGCAAAAAAACAGTTATATTCAAAACTATTAACTGCAGTCTTAAAATTGGAAGGAATTTTATCTGTTTGGCATGGTTTTAAAATGTAGGCCTGTATGAAGGAATAGATGCTATGAACATATGGTATGTTCTGTTGTATGAGTACTAAAGTGAGTATCTAGAATGAGAAAAGCCCTAAACATTTGAAGCAGATTAATATATTCACTATCTCAAATCTGATTGGCTAAAACTGAGATCATGACATCCAATCTCAACCTGGCATATGTGTGAATCAGGGATAACATCACATTTTTCTTCCTCTTGTGAGTTACTAAATGGCATACAGAGGCAACGAAGCCATGCTATCCCTAAAGTTTTCTCTCTTCTGCCTATGCCAAGCATGATTTTTATCCTCTCAAGCCATTTCTTCCTCTAAAGAGCTCACCAAAGTTGTCATCCTTCCTATCAGCAGCGCCACTGGGCTCTGATGAGTGACACCCAGACATTTAAACTCAAAAGCTGCTTCAGAAGGGAGTTATTAAAATTCAAATGAGCTGGGCATACTGAAGAAGAAAACACTTGTTTGCATGCACACCTCCGTATTTGGCCATCCCATTTAGACCCATAGAGCAGGGTCTGGTTTTGTTTTTGTAAATGGGCTTCCGAGGCGGAGGTCAGCCTCCCACGGCCTCCACTCCTCTGGGGTCATCATTAGTAATGGGTAAGGCTGAATGGATTTTCCTCTGAATCTAGTCAGTAAACCTGACAAGAAGGCAGCCCTCTCCCACAACCTGAGAATGCCAAAAATGTGACTGGTAATATGGCATTTTTAAAATATTTCATTTATTTGTCTTAAAATAGTTTTAATAGTAAGATTTTACATAATGTTTCTGATGTCAATTTCACCTGATTTTTCAGTTTTAGAACAGAATACTTCCTGTTGTACCATGACTGCATAATCATAAAAATATTACATTTAACAAAATTTTCCACAAGATTCAGAGAAAATTCATTTCTGTTAAGAAATATGAACCTAGGGAGCCAAATGACATTTTAGTCACTAGAAAAGAAAAAGAGTATGTCTTTCATTTGGTCTTAAGAGTTTTATATTTCATGGAAATATCTCACGCTATCATCATTTAAAAATTTTATAAGATATCAGTGAGCAAACTAACAAAAAATACAGCAAAAATATATGTTCCTAGAATTATTCTAGGCATGGAAATTTTAGATGTTCCTTTAGTAAGAATTCAATTTCCTCCTAATGGAGACATCTCTGTACTTTAAAAACACTTAATTTATGGCAATATAAACAATTAACTCCACATTATATATATGACATGTTCATATATAGACATATCTTGTACAACCATGACATAACCTTATACCAATTTTTACTGAGGATATGTAAAAGCAAATTATGCTAAGTCGCGACCTGAGGATAATACTATGCACAATTTCTAGAACTGCAGAAACTAAGGGAATTCAATGTCCAACCCATGAAAGTAGTTTACAATCTGGAAGCTCCAGGGATTTCTGTACCCAGTGGAAACTTAGACAACGGACATGACTTTTAATGTCCCTTCCAATGGTGAGATTTTATCCTTCCATGACCTTCATTAATCAATGACTTCAGATGTCTCCAGATGTCTTCATTTTAATTGGTTTAAAAACTTTTTTTCCCCTAAAACTGGGATGGTCTTGTTGTAATACAGGCACTGATTTTGCCCAGACTGACACAGCCAACCCAACGAAGAATGAAACTAGCACACATCAGTGAAAGAATATTACATAAAACTGGTTCCTGAGCCATGACATGCTCATTTCGGATCCATTTTTTCCTCATAGCACGAAATGGTAGGTGTGTATCATTAAAGAGCATTTATTTAATAATTTATGTGGCATTATTTTGACTCCAGTTATAAACAAAAGGCACTCAATCTCTGTCTTTAGGTTGTGTGTGGCAGCAAAAAAGAATCACAAAGGGACAACTGGTGCAGAGAAAAAGAACAGAAACTAAAATTAAGAACTAGAGCCAGTGATTCCAACAACACAAAGTGATCACACAAGGTTCAGGGAGAAGACTTACCTCCAAGTCTGGTCCTGGAATACAAACAGCACCCATGTGTTTTCTCTTTTTAGGTCACACTCACTTGAAATTGACAAGAAAAGTAATGTGCGCTTATACTTTCGAAATGGCCAAAAGGAAGATTAAGATATCCACATGTCCCCCAAGATCACATATGGTAGTTCCAACAGTACACACAGTGTGTATGTTTATGTACCACTTAGTGTAGTTGGTCTCCTAGTCATCTCTACTGCAAAGATGATCTGGCAGGAGAAATTATTCACCCCTTCAGATTTGTATTGTTTAATTCTACAGAAGCAAGCTGAGGGCGCACAAACTTGACATGTAGACAGTATGATAGAGTTCAAGAAATATGCTCACTTGCCTTTTTTTCCTCCTGTAATGAAGAAGCCAATGGATGCTCTAATAAAACTGCTTTCAGGCAAATAGCTATAGTCCGTAGGAACTGTGGAGACAGAAAATGATCAAATTAACCAATGAACCTGGTGGGACTAATGAAGGAAAGATAATGATGTCATGCTGCCATATCAACCTAGAGACAAAGCAGAAGTGTTGATGCCATTAATCTCAGAACAATACTCTGTGGTTGCAACTAATTCTATTAGGTTAAGTGACTGGCCTTGAAGTCATCACTTAGGCTATGCAAGCAAATCTAAAACGGTGGTAAATCTAGAGGAGGCTGAAAAACCACAGAGGACAAAAATTGTACTGAAGTGGTTTTTAAAAACCCTTTTCCACTTTGGCACATCAATGAGCTGCAATCCAGTGACTTCCTCTGTGTCAGCAAGGAGTCTACTGGGCTTCTAGGATGAGACCACCATTCTCTGGGCTATTTCAGGGAACCCTGAGTCAGATATATGAACTATGGAAATACATCAATCAGCATTGATATCAGCTAGTCTCTTACTTCATAAGGCAGGGACCTCTATGTGATCAACACGTGCAAATAACCAGATGTGCCTGCTGACCTGGAACAATGAAGGAGTGACATTTATGCTTGTTGAGTCCCGGGAATTTCCCAGATTCTTTTCCTCCCAGTTCCACATAATTGTTTCATGAAATGTTTTTTACTGGGATAGATGGCTCAACTTTTCCAGACACACAATCATGTTGCTCCAAAGAACCTGGGTGTAAGATGATTCACTACGACCTGCCTTCAGTATATGTGGGCCAGACCGTGTACTCCACAGTATAACAATTAAAAGCCTATGTGAAAAAGCAAAAGCCTGACATACACATGCTATTTTACCAGGACCTTGTGAGAGCACTGCCCTTCAAAACTAGCAATACCAAGGGTTTCTAATATGACTACTTTTTTTTTCCTTTTCCAGTTTTAATATGACAGCTTCTACTTGTCTAAAGTTCATTATACTGGGAAGGCTGTGAAACCATGTCCTATTTCTATAGCTGAGGAGTGACTGAAAATGAGGGAGACAGTAATTATAGTAGCCCATGGTAATGCTGTCTGTAGACTACCTGTCAGGGGATATGTGAAACTAGGTTTTAATGAGAAATCTTTGGTATCCCTGGCATGAGTCCAAGAGAGCCAGTGGTCATAATTCTATAAAGAGCAAGGTAGCTATAGGTCCCAGTGCATAACAGTGATGCCTTCCCCGGAAGATCTCCAAGTACACACATAAGTTAAGCATGTGGGAACTGCAAATATTTTTATTGCTTTTATTAAAAAGCTGGAAATAGAAAAAGCCTTGTTACATTAAGACCTAGGATTTTAATTCCAAGGCCAAGGAGATATACATCTTTAAAAGTACTTACCCAATTATTTTCTCAAAACCAGGGGCCAGAAGAATTCCAGTCATATATGAAGAGTTTTTTAATGAAATATGAATATTATACAAACTATGATTACATCTAGTAAAATAAAAAGAACTCTGTTCCAAGCTTCAAGGGTCTGATTCCTAGTTTCTGAATTTCTCATTAAGCTTATACCTAAGTCATGTAATCTTTCTGAGCCTCGGGTTCTCCATTTGTAAAATATGGGGTTAGACTCAATGTCTAAACCGATCTCCAAGGAAGGCAGAGAGAAAGAGTGAAAAGAGCACGGGCTTTGGCGGCCGACAGATCTTAGTTCAAACCGCATGTTTACCATTTACTGCTATGTGACCCTGGGCAAGTCAGGAGACCTCTCCACAGTCCATTTTCCTCTGATGTAAAAGAGGGACAGTAATATCCACCACTGATATTACTGTGCTAGGGTAGCTGTGAAAATTAACTCTCTTAACAAAGCACATTGCCCCACGTCAGCAATCCCTCCTTCCAGCTCCAGTGTTCTATGACTCCAGTCTTACCCGAGGTTCTACTTTGATTTGAGGACAGAGTAGACAGATGAAGATGTCCTAGAAGCCAGATTGCATTTGACTGAAGACCAATCACCCCAGACACACTGATGACCTATAAATGAAATGTAACAGTTCAATGATGGGGCACGATCCAAATTCTATTCGATACAAGGCCACTCACAGGAGGTCACTAATCTTTTATGAGGTGGTGGCTTGGCTGGTAATGAGATACAAGATGTACTATCAACTGTCTAGTATACTAAACGTGGGACATAGAGGTGATCAACAAGTGTTGCTGAATGAATGAATGAATCTATCAGTCATGATGGAACGTATCAGTGGTTGTCTCAGTTTTCACTGACTCAGACTGGTCTAAAGGAATTTTCAAAAAATGAGAAAAGAAAATCCAAAAAGTAAAAAGAGGCGATAGTTGCTTAAAACTAAAGTACCTTTAAAAGTAGAAGGAGATACTATTTTGTTCTCTTCTTTGCATAATGCTCTATTACTGTTTTATCATTCATAATAAGATTTTTAAAATAATAGTTTTCATTTATAGATTTTTCCCCAAGTTACAGCAACTTATGTTTCAGTAGATTTTTTTTGGAGAATATTCATATTCATACATGCAAAAGAGAGTTTCTTCTGTTCAGAAATTTGTTTGCTTTTAAAACCATGAATTCCTAAAACTTCTTTATGTGGTGAGTATTATAACCAGCTATATTTGGCAAGAATGAAAACAAGTACGCTAAGTGAAAAGCCTAGGATACAAAGTTCTACATATGGTAAGAATACAACTATGCAGAGAAAATAAGAATGCTTAAAAAGAAATATGACCAAATATTAGTAGCAGCTGCTTCAGGTTGGGAGGAACATCATTGATATTTTTTCAGCTTCTTTCATCCTGTACTTTTAAGTTTATTCAAAGAACATCATGATTTTTTAAAAATAAAAATCTGAAAATATAAAATCATTTCTCAGCAGATGGACATGTTTATTCTTTAGACAAGGAGAATGCTGACCATAATTGACCCAAATACTTTTACCAGTGACATCTGAACTAGTGTCTCTTGACCATTCTGCTTAGATATATGCCCTACCCTTTGACTGTCTTCCACTTTTCCTTGTCTGGAGAGCCTGACATTCTTTGCAAGGTCAGGTTTTAATTTTTAAGAGAAACCAGTGCCAACTTAACTCAAAAATGCCAGCTTTCTTTTTTTCCAGAGGTGGTGTGTATTGATCAGCAAATTATGCAGGGCCGTAAACCATTCTCCAATGACCCTTGAACTCACCATGAATAACCAGAGATTTTCCCATTGTCTAAGTAAAACAGTTTATATCATGAAAAAGAAAAAAGACCACAAAGGGGAATATCTGTTTTCCCACTCAAGGGTCTGAAATTCCCCTTCTCACCTGAGTTAAAGTTCTAATGACTTCATTAAGTCTGCCTTGAAAATGAGAGGACTGGATGGCTTCTGACTTCAGCTGAAAGAAAAAGGAGAAATACCCATCCCACATCCCCCCAGAAGTAAATAATGATATTCCCAGTGTATGAGTTATCATCATCTAAGCTGTGAAATAATTTATCACTATATCCTTATATTTCAAAAACAAAAGCTGTGAGCTCCTTGAAGGCAGTGCCCATGCTTTATGAAATCACTGATTTCCTAGCACCAGTTCAGTGTGGCATGTAGCAGTCACGTAATAAACCTTTACTGTATGAACAAAGGAACACCTTAGAATTACTTGTAAATTTACATATACATACGTCCACTACACAAAACATTTTAAAGTGAAAGCATAATTACATAGATATAAACTTAAACATCACAGATGCAAAACGGAGTTTCTTATGAATGGCTTTTTAAATTTCTTAGGATCCAATCACTTTTCTCATTCAGAGAATTTTGCAGAAAGTATATAAGTTGACTAGGTTTAATTCCTACAAACCAAATAAAATAAGGAACATACCTCTATAGAAAGAATTCCTGACCAAGAGCAATTTTCCATATATAAAGGCATTAGAAAGCCCAGTGTAAACAATACCGTGATCATATATTGTTCTTTCCTTAGCATACTGAGATATTGGGTATTCTTTTCTTGCTGTGACTATGTACACATTTAGGTTTCTTCCCCCACCTCCCCCCCCCCTTTCTTTTTTACCTGCATTACATCCCCTTCAGAGCCTACCAAGGCCACCATGCCATGAAGAGCTGCCAAACACAGCATTGTGGAGGTGCCCTGAAAACAAAGCATCAGAATATGTCAAGAGGGAAACAGTCCTTGCGTTTGAAGTGGATAAAAATTATATCAAAGAAAAACAACTGGCCAAAATGGTACTAAATTTGTAGGGTCAACACAACCTGTGTCACTGAACTGAGAACAGCAGCAGACTTGAATAAAGTAACAGGTTAAAGTTGTTAGATTCTAGGTGGTTTCTTGTCGTTTTTTATTTTTCAAAACCACAGTGTTGTTTTAAAATTAACACACAGACAAAATAGCCAGTTAAAAAACAAAACTATAATGGTTAACAGGATGTATCATTTATAAGGCATTAAAAATACATGTGTCTTGGGGGAGACTGGTTCAAGATGGCGGAGTAGAAGGAAGTGCGCTCACTCCCTCTTGTGAGAACACCAAAATAATAACTAACTGCTGAACAATCATTGACAGGAAGATATTGGAACTCACCAAAAAGAGATACCCCACATCCAAAGACAAAGGAGAAGCTGCAATGAGATGGTAGGAGGGGCGCAATCACAATAAAATCAGATCCTGTGACTGCTGGGTGGGTGACTCACAAACTGGAGAACACTTATACCACAGAAGTCCACCCACTGGAGTGAAGGTTCTGAGACCCACATTAGGCTTCCCAACCTGGTCTGGCAACGGGAGGAGGAAGGCTAGCGGGATTTCATTGCAGGACTTCGACAGGACTGGAGGAAACAGAGACTCCACTCTTGGAGGGCACACACAAAGTAGTGTGCGCATCAGGACCCAGGGGGAAGGAGCAGTGACCCCATAGGAGACTGAACCAGACCTAACAGCTAGTGTTGGAGAGTCTCCTGCAGAGGCGGGGGGTGGCTGTGGCTCACCATGGGGACAAGGACACTGGCAGCAGAAGTTCTGGGAAGTACTCCTTGGCGTGAGCCCTTTCAGAGTCCACCATTAGCCCCACCAAAGAGCCTGTAGCCTCCAGCGCTGGGTAACCTCAGGCCAAACAACCAACAGGGAGGGAACTCAGCCCCACCCAACAGCAGACAAGCAGATTAAAGTTTTACTCAGCTCTGCCACCAGAGCAACACCCAGCTCTACCCACCACCAGTCCCTTCCATCAGGAAGCTGGCACAAGCCTCTTAGATAGCCTCATCCACCAGAGGGCAGACAGCAGAAGCAAGAAGAACTACAGTCCTGCAGCCTGTGGAACGAAAACCACATTCATAGAATGATAGACAAAATAAAAAGGCAGAGGACTATGTACCAGATGAAGGGACAAGATAAAACCCCAGGAAAACAACTAAATGAAGGGGAGAACGGTAACCTTCCAGAAAAAGAGTTCAGAATAATGATAGTGAAGATGATCCAGGACCTCGGAAAAAGAATGGAGGCAAAAATCGAGAACATGCAAGAAATGTTTAACAAAGACCTAGGAGAATTAAAGAACAAACACCTAGAAGAATTAAAGAACAAGCAAACAGAGATGAACAGTACAATAACTGAAATGAAAAATACACTAGAAGGAATCAAGAGCAGAATAACTATAAATCAATAGCAGAATAAGAAGAACGGATAAGTGACCTGGAAGACAGATTGCTGGAATTCACTGCTGCAGAACAGAATAAAGAAGAAAGAATGAAAAAATGAAGAAAGCCTAAGAGACGTCTGGGCCAACATTAAATGCACCAACATTTGCATTACAGGGGTCCCAGAAGGAGAAGAGAGAGAGAAAGAACTCGAGAAAATATCTGAAGAGATTATAGTCAAAAACTTCCCTAACATGGGAAAGGAAATAGCCGCCCAAGTCCAGGAAGCACAGAGTCCCATACAGGATAAACCCAAGGAGAAACTTGCCGAGACACATAGTAATCAAATGGACAAAAATTAAAGAAAAAGAAAAATTATTAAAAGTGACAAGGGAAAAATGACAAATAACGTACAAGGGAACCCCCATGAGGTAAACAGCTGATTTCTCAGCAGAAACTCTACAAGCCAGAAGGGAGTGGCATGATATATTTAAAGTGATGAAAGGGAAGAAACTACAACCAAGATTACTATACCCAGCAAGGATCTCATTCAGATTCGACAGAGAAATCAAAAGCTTTACAGACAAACAAAAGCTAAGAGAATTCAGCACCACCAAACCAGCTCTACAACAAATGCTAAAGGAACTTCTCTAACTTCTCTAAGCAGTGTTTCTTGGGAAACACAAGAGAAAAAAGGACCTACAAAGACAGACCCTAAACAATTAAGAAAATGGTAATAGGAACATACATATCGAAAATTACCTTAAATGTGAATGGATTAAATGCTCCAACCAAAAGACACAGCCTTGCTGAATGGACACAAAAGCACAACCCGTATATATACTGTCTACAAGCGACCCACTTCAGACCTAGGGACACATACAGACTGAAAGTGAGGGGATGGAAAAAGATATTCCATGCAAATGGAAATCAAAAGAGAGCTGGAGTGGCAATACTTATATCAGATAAAATGACTTTAAAATAAAGACTGTTACAAGAGACAAGGAAGGACACTACATACTGATCAAGGGATCGATCCAAGAAAAAGATATAACAATTATAAATATATATGCACCCAACATAGGACCACCTCAAAAGATAAGGCAAATGCTAACAGCCATAAAAGGAGAAATTGACAGTAACAGAATAATAGAGGGGGACTTTAACACCTCACTTACACCAATGGACAGATCACCCAGACAGAAAATTAATAAGGAAACACAAGCTTTAAATGTCACAATAGACCAGATAGATTTAATCGATATTTATAGGACATTCCATCTGAAAACAGCAGATTACACTTTCTTCTCAAGTGCACACAGAACACTCCCCAGGAGAGATCACATCTTGGGTCACAAATCAAGCCTCAGTAAATTTAAGAAAATTGAAATCATATCAAGCATCTTTTCCAACCAAAACGCTGAGATTAGAAACAAATTACAGGGAAAAAAACATAAAACACACAAACACATGGAGGCTAAACAAACGTTACAAAATAACCAAGAGATCATTGAAGAAATCAAAGAGGAAATCAAAAATACCTAGAGACAAATAACAACAAAAACACGACAATCCAAAACCTATGGGATGCAGCAAAAGCAGTTCTAAGAGGGACATTTATAGCTATACAATTCTACCTCAAGAGACAAGAAACATCTCAAACAAACAGTCTAAACTTACACTTAAGGGAACTAGAGAAAGAGGAACAATCAAAACCCAAAGTTAGTAGAGGAAAGAAATCACGAAGATTAGATCAGAAATAACTGAAAAACAAATGAAGGAAACAATAGCAAAGATCAATAAAACTAAAAGCTGGTTATTTGAGAAGATAAACAAAATTGATAAACCTTTAGCCAGACCCATCAAGAAAAAGAGGGAGAGGACTCAAATCAATAAAATCAGAAATGAAAAAGGAGAAGTTACAATGGACACTGCGGAAATACCAAGCACCATAAGAGACTACTACAAGCAACTCTATGCCAATAAAATGGACAACCTGGAAGAAATGGACAAATTCTAAGAAAGGTATAACCTGCCAAGACTGAAGCAGGAAGAAATAGAAAATATGAACAGACCAATCACAAGGAATGAAATTGAAACTGTGATTAAAAATCTTCCAACAAACAGAAGTCCAGGACCAGATGACTTCACAGGTGAATTCTATCAAACATTTAGAGAAGAGCTAACACCCATCCTTCTCAAACGCTTACAAAAAATTGCAGAGGAAGGAACACTACTAAACTCATTCTACGAGGCCACCATCACCCTGTTACCAAAACCAGGCAAAGATACTACAAAAAAAGAAAATTACAGACCAATATCACTGATGAATATAGATGCAAAAATCCTCAACAAAGTACTAGCAAACAGAATCCAGCAGCACATTAAACAGAATCCAGCAGCACATTAAAAGGATCATACATCATGATCAAGTGGGATTTATCCCAAGGATGAAAGGATTCTTCAATATACGCAAATCAATCAATGTGATACACCATATTAACAAATGGAAGAATAAAAACCATATATTTTTATGTTTTGCAAGTCCTAGCCACGGCAATCAGAGAAGAAAAAGAAATAAAAGGAAGACAAATTGGAAAAGAAGTAAAACTGTCACTCTTTTCAGATGTCACAATACTATACACAGATAATCCTAAAGATGCCATCAAAAAACTAGAGCTAATCAATGAATTTGGTAAAGTTGCAGGATACAAAATTAATACACAGAAATCTCTTGCATTCCTATACACTAACAATGAAAGATCAGAAAGAGAAATTAAGGAAACAATCCCATTCACCACTGCAACAAAAAGAATAAAATACCTAGGAATAAACCGACCTAAGGAGGTAAAAGACCTGTACTCAGAAAACTATAAGACACTGATGAAAGAAATCAAAGATGACACAAACAGATGGAGAGCTATACCATGTTCTTGGATTGTAAGAATCAATATTGCAAAAATGACTATATTACCCACAGCAATCTACAGATTCAGTGCAATTCCTATCAAATTACCAACGGCAATTTTTACAGAACTAGAACAAAAAATCTTAAAATCTGTATGGGGGCACAAAAGACCCCGAATAGCCAAAGCAATCTTGAGGGGAAAAAACGGAGCTGGAGGAATCAGACTCTGTGTCCTCAGACTATACTACAAAGCTACAGTAATCAAGACAATACGCCACAGGCACAAAAACAGAAATACAGATCAATGGAACAGGATAGAAAGACCAGATATAAACTCACACACCTATGGTCAACTAATCTATGACAAAGGAGGCAAGGATATACAATGGAGAAAAGACAGTCTCTTCAGTAAGTGATGCTGGCAAAACTGGACAGGTACATGTAAAAGAATGAAATTAGAACATTCCCTAACACCATATATAGAAATAAACTCAAAATGGATTAAGGACCTAAATGTAAGACTGAACACTATAAACCTCTCAGAGGGAAACATAGGAAGAACACTCTTTGACATAAATCACAGCAAGATCTTTTTTGACCCACCTCCTAGAGTAATGGAAATAAAAACAAAATTAAGCAAATGGGACCTAACGAAACTTAAAAGCTTTTGTCCAGCAAAGGAATCTATAAATAAGACGAAAAGACAACCCTCAGAATGGGAGAAAATATTTGCAAACGAATCAACATACAAAGTATTAATCTCCTAAATATATAAACAGCTCATGCAGCTCAATATTAAAAAAACAAACAACCCAATCAAAAAATGCGCAGAAGATCTAAATGGACATTTCTCCGAAGAAGATATACAGATTGCCAAGAAGCACATGAAAAGCTGCTCAACATCTCTAATTATTAGAGAAATGTAAATCAAAACTACAATGAGGTATCACCTCACACCAGTTAGAATGGGAATCATCAGAAAATCTATAAACAACAAATGCTGGGGAGGGTGTGGAGAAAAGGGAACCCTCTTGCACTGTTGGTGGGAATGTAAATTGATACAGCCACTATGGAGAACAATATGGAGGTTCCTTAAAAAACTAAAAACAGAATTACCATATGACTCAGCAATTCCACTACTGGGCATATACCTAGGGAAAACCATAATTCAAAAAGACACATGCACCCCAATGTTCACTGCAGCACTATTTACAATAGCCAGGTCATGGTAGCAACCTAAATGCCCATCGACAGACGAACAGATAAAGAAGATGTGGTACAGATATACAATGGAATATTACTGAACCATGAAATGGAACAAAATTGTGTTATTTGTAGTGATGTGGATGAACCTAGAGACTGTCAAACAGAGTGAAATAAGTCAGAAAGAGAAAAACAAATATTGTATATTAATGCATATATGCAGAATATAGAAAAATGGTACAGATGAACTAGTTTGCAGGACAGAAATAGAGACACACATGTAGAGGACAAATGTATGGACACCAAGGGGGGAAGCAGGTGGTAGTGGTGGAGGTGGGATGAATTGGGAGATTGTGATGGACATGTATACACTAATATGTATAAAATAGATAACTAATAAGAACCTGCTGTATAAAAAATAATAATAAAATTCAATTAAAAAAGAAAAAAAAAGTACATGTGTCTCTTCCATTTGAAATTGCCTATTTTTTTATGGTTAAGCTATATATCTTGGCAGCACCTATAAATGGTCCAATAAAGTAGCTCTTTTTCCTTTATAAAACTATAAAATAACATGCAGGAGGTCCTTCTACCTCTGTTAGAACAATTCTGATCCAGGCAGGGAGCAGTTTGTTGCCCAAGTCTTCAGCTTTTCCATGTCCACACACAGACAAACCATGAACTATGTTTCCTAATGCCAGGGCAAAACCTGAAGTCTGTTAAAAATAAATTAAAAGAAGAGGTAAGAAAAAAAGAAGAATGGCACAGACCAGGAACGTTCATATACAGCAAAACAAGCACATTTAAGGGCTCCGTTTCCTATAGACACATTCTGTTTCCATCTGAAAATCAGAGATTTGCAGATTTTTAAAATCTACACCAGTCTGCAACAGAAACTGCAGTCTAATTGTATGGAATTTGGCTTCAGTAAGTGGTTTATTTTAGGAAAAGAATACTGCACTACTGATTGACTTGGGTCAAACAATCCAAATTCTAAGAGGAGGTTAGGGTGAAAACACCAAGGTAAATCACCCAAGCCCAGTCAACCCCCAAACAAGAGGAGAAAATATTCTATAATGAGCACAGCATATGCAAACTTCTATATTTTGGTGTTTGCAAAATCTATTCTTTTTTTTCTAATTTTACATTAATTTAATTTTATTTTTTATTGAAGTATAGTTGATTCACAATGCAAAATCTTTTCTGACTGTAAGTGAGCAGGCATACAACCATAAAATAATAATAATACAAAACAGCACAGGCTTAAAACCTGGACCGAATCCTGCAGTAACCCACTATGGCCAATATTAAGGCTTTGGAGAAATCTAAAAAACAAAGAACTGAGCAAACAAAATACAAACAGGGAAATTCTAGAGCCTGTGTGATCAGAGGGAACATTTTTGTTTCAATTTTTTTAAATTATGGTAAAATACACATAACATAAAATTTACCATCTTAACCATTTTTAAGTGTACAGTTCAGTGGTATGAAGTACATTCATAATGCTGTGCAACCATCACTCCCATCCATCTTTAGAACTCTTTTCATCTTGCAAAACTGAAATTCTGTACCCATTAAACAATAATTCCCCATTCCCCCTCCCTCAGCCCCTGGCAACCACCATTCCACTTTCTGTCTCTATGCTTTTGACTGCTCTAAATACCTCATATAAACAGAATCATACAGTGTTTGTCTTTTTGTGACGGGCCTATTTCACTTAACATAATGCCCTTGAGGTTATCCACGTCATAGTGTATGTCAGAATTTTCTTCCTTTTGAAGGCTGACTAATATTTCAGAGGGAATATTTTAAGGGTATTTCATTTAAATTGCAGGAATCTAAATTTTCTTATATATTTAGTCACGAGCAGAGTTTCTCTGCCTTGAACTTGCTGAGGCTTTACTTTATCAGATTACTCTATGTATTCCTATCGTTACGAATTTTTGTTTCTAGCCTTACATAACTCTTATATTCCCTAGCCACGTGTTTTAAGATTTTATAAATACAGAGCAATAGCTGGAGAGACAGTAAAGACTTCCGTACTCAGACCAAAAAAGAAAAAATGTCTATAGGGGATAAAGAGAGAAAAAGATGTCTGTGGATACTGGCTATAGCTGTGGACAAGACAAGAGTTAGAAGTTCCTCAGTTCCAGGCACAAAACATACCACATTATAGTCTAATTCAGAGTAAATTAGAATTAAGACTTAGCAGCAGCCTGAGACCCACTGAGAAATAACCAGAAATTCCAACCTGCTGGTTGTTCTCCACTAACAGTCGAAGCTTATTCATAATATCTTCAGCCTCCAAAGCCTCAATAATTCCGGTACTGAATGCGGATGTACATACACAGCTGAGGGTATAGGCAAGGACCTGAAAAGAAAAGACAAGAGAAACACGTGTTTTCATGAGGGGAAATAAAAGAACACGGTTTAGTTGAAACGAATATTTTGTCAAACTTATCCCTGGCATAAGGATTGGATTCGAGTATACCCACTATAGACGTGGCACTGTTCTGCTGCCTAGCTTATAGTTCATAACAATATTATGAGATGGGGGTCATTAGGGCTACTTTCTGGATAAAATCTTCGAGGCTCAATTACACATAGCTAGCAAGTGACAGAGGCGAGATTCACACCTGGGTCTTTAGACGCTAAATCAAAACGTTCCCTCAACAGCAGAAGTAGATTTTCATCACCAGTGGATACTACTAATGGCCATGTGCTCTGATCCAAGGCCAAACTGGAGAGGAAATTCAAAGCACTCACGTGTTTCTACTCACTTCAGAGCACTTGTGTGATTTTAATAAGCAAATGAATAAATAAATAGATGAATAAATGAACAAATTATAAATTTTTTTTAAATGTTGGGAGTAGAAACAATACTTGAGTGTATATCCCAAATTGACCACTGACTGGCTAAGTAACTTCAAGCAAGTCACTCCAACTATTTGAGCTTCCATTTGTCCAAATCAAGGTTATTCATCCCTCCCTGCTACCTTGCATTTTCATGATGAATCCCTTCCTCACAAAGATGCTGTTAAGACAAAGTAGAAATGTTCAACTCCTCACACTGATTGATAACAGCATTAAAAAAAGAGGCAGTTTCTAAGGTAGAAATTGGATAATAAAAATCAGAGGGGAGGAACAACCGAAATTGCTTGCTCGCGGCCTTCTAAATCAAACCATCAAGGCAGACAGATGCATCAATTATAAAAACCTTGCTTTCATTTATTAATCAAATTGCTCCGTGGTTGTAACATTTTCTCCTTCGGCTTAGAAAAAACATGTACTTTCCAACTGTGCTCTGCACTGCTTTAAAAATGGAAATGTGGTGCATGTCTTAGAACAAAACTGCAACCCTCTGTGCCCCAAAGAAATTCACTGATTCAACAAGTCCTATTGCTGAAAGCAGAGGAGCTGAGCAGGGAAACACAGCAGCCATTATGTGCTCATCAATAGCTCGTGGGCAGGCCGAGGGAAAATAGGATCTGCTCTAATGAGACGGAGAATCTAGTGAGGCCAAGAGGTCGGCCCAGGCTCCTCCCAGAGAGAAGAGCCCTGCAGCGGCGCGGCTTCACCTGGGCTCACAGACACACAGGTCTTAGATGTCCTGCTCGACCCAGTCAACACACAGACCAGAGCCCAGGATCCCAATTCTGCATATTTTTACACCATCACAGAAAAATCTTTTCATTAAGTGTGGTGAAGGGAATTTCCTCAATAATTTTTCATGCTTACTGACATTAAAAAAAATCAAATGCCTTTTCGATCCACAGTTTCTTAAGCTTACTCCTGGCCATTTCTTAAAGTTATACTTGGATGGAGGTTAATTCTAAAAAATCTCCATTTAACCTTCCTCCAGAAATTGCAGCTCTTCTTAGAAACTGCCTTCTAGTGCTACTGAGTTAGGTTTTTGTATTCATTAAAGGCTCTTATATGCCACATGTAAGTCTAACTTGATTTAAATAGCTGCACTATTTGAAAACCTTATGATCTAATGTAGGTTGTTTGCCACTCAGATTTTCTCCTTAGCCCAGCTGAAATTGAGGGAGGATTTAATTTCAGAGTTACCAAAACAGGAGAAGTAGAAAATAAGCAGCAAGAGGAAAACAAAAGCCAGCAGAGGGAAGGAAACCGGAACGTTGGTCTCCTACCTCCTGAAAGGTTCTGCTCTGGCCCCCGCTGTCATCCAGGTACACGGAGAGCTTCCGAAGCGAGGCTGCCACGTGAACTTGCGACTCTGTTCGGCTGCTGTGGCTCATGAGGGACAGGACAAGTCCAACTCCCAGTACACAGCCCGTGCTTGGATGCCAAAAAAAGATGAGGAGTGAAAATCCTAAGAAATCCACGCCATTGCTCTTCACTTATCATGGGAGTTACCAGTGTTCTACAACCCGAGGTAAGATGGCTGGATTCTAATTCTGCTGCCTGGTGTACAGGTGTATTCCATGACCAATGCCCCCCACCCCCGCCAATCAAAATGTGTCCGTGGCCCATGCCAGTGCTATGTACCCAATGGAAAAAACAAATAAATACATGAAATAGTTTGACAAACTCTGTAAGAGAAGGAGGCATAAAAATTAGTCAAACCAGTTCTATCTCTGCACTTAGAGAAATGCCGTGGTCCTCTCTCCACTGACTGCCCCCCACCAAATCATGCTGAGTGCACTATGATTAACTGCATAAGGAGAAAAAAGCCTAAATTTCAGGATATGAGCTGAGGCCATCTGACTAATAACGGGGGGAGGAGGGGCACATAAATGCAAGGCATAATTACAAGGTACTGCTAAGTGCTTCATGTTTCCTAGTCAACTTCAACAAGTGGAATTTGTCTCAAAGAAACTGTGTATTTGTCTGTGTACAATGACATTAATCCTCTTCTCCGCTCTGATCCCTCCGAGTACCACTGGGTCAGAAGAGAAAATGGACAAATGACAGGCTTGTCAAAAGTTACCCCATGTGACAATTCAATTGGAATCTTGGGCTTTGTGCCCCAGTTCTCCTGAAAGAATACATATCCATTTAAAGAATTGTTCTCCCAGTAAACTTCTGGTTAGTGTGATAAGATAAATGTGGCTTGGGGGTAATTTTTTACTCTTTTGAAAAAGTTTTTATCATCATTGTTGTTTTTCAAGTTGAGGAAATGCTGACTTTTTCAGAAATCATCCTCACTCTGGTTTGGCTTGCCTCTCTTCCTGATATCTACTGCTTAAGAAGACATTCCAGGGCATTTCTCCAATAACATATTTCAATGCCCGTATGTTATGTCATTTTGCTCTTATATAGCATCTATCGCTTTGGCTGGCGTCAAGACCTTCACATAGTTTCTTGAACATGTTAGTTACTTCCCCTAACACCTCTGTGCCAACGGAGCCTCCACATCCGATAAGAGATACCCAAGAGGATGGAGAGGCTACAGGATTTGCTCAAGGTCATGCAGAGAGTTTCCAGCAGAGCATGGACAGAAGACAGGGTTTTTTGATTTCCAACCTTCTGTTCCAACTGCCAAACCCAGGCCCCTCCCGGCACCCTGTGTGATGCCATGATGGAATGATTATGAGAAGGCAACATGTCTCAGATGTGTTTTCCTAGGTTCTATTGCACAACAATCTGGCATTAGAAAATCCTTTGTCAGGAAGCTACTGCAGCAATAATCCAAGTCAGGCAGAACTGCTGTTCCTGCTTACATGAACTTAACAACCAGCTCAACTAGCATAATGCATATTTCAATGAGTTAAATCAGCGTCTAACATCTGAACACTGTGTGCTTTTGAGACAAATCACATTTCTGAAAGAGGAAAGGCTGCTGCTGATTAGAATGGATTTAAAGTCTTTGTTTTCATTTAGACTCTACAGGAAAGGTTTTTTTTGGCCATCTTTCTATATTGATGCATATGAAAACCTGAAATCAGACCAAAGATATAGTTAGACAAATATCATTTAATACTTTAAAATTTAACTTTTGCTCCCTCTTTAATTATGTAACTGCTATTTATGCTTAGGATTTCAAATGTTACTTCCTCAGGGATACATGCCCTGGCCCAGCAGGGAACCTCCTTAATATTTTCCCATAGTACCTTGTACTAATTTACTTCAGACAATTTTAATGATATACTCCGATGAAGATTATCTGGGAGCTGATTTGATTACTGACCACATCCTTCACTAGCTTGCAAGCTCCATGAGGGTAGGTACCTTTTCTGTTTTTTCCTCACTACAGTATTTGTGGCACCTAGTAACACTGCTTGACAGGGAGAGGCATTCAACCAACATTTAATGAATGCTGAAGAACTGATCAAATTCTCTTTAGTTTCAAGAGAATCTAAAATGGAGAGAAAAATCTATAGGGGGGAACCCCCTCCCAAAAAAAAGCCAAGGCTTGATTTTCATGTTCAGTTGGAGGCAAAATTTATGAGTGGTAAAATTCACTGAATATATCATCCAAGATTCAATCAAGAAAACTCGATTTCTATTTTTTGCCTGACTAATTTAAGAAAGAGGTGTCAGGTTTATAAGGCAAAAAGATTCTTCTCAAAGCTCATTTAACTACTGGGGTTCATCTTCTTCAAATAATAGACAGGTCTTGCTTTTCTGGCTATCTGGGCACACAAAAATCTCTATCCCCTGGACTGAAGCTCCTCTTTCACCATCTCAAGGCACACGGGCACAAAGGTCTAGAAAAAGACATCCCAGTTTCTAGTTTACATTTACCTAAAAAATATCACAGCAGAATTATTCTTGGGCAAGGTTTACAGTCACTAACGATTCTATTCATTTGGTTATTAGCTGACTGTTATGATATACGAATATACAGTCTAACTAAGTACATATGGGTGCCAACAAAAATACGTTAGATTGTATGCATCTATTGACCATCTGAACTGTTTCCTTCTACTTTGTCTAATTTGTTCCAGCATGTACCAAGAAGGTAGTCCTAAAGCTTCATTCCTGATGTTCCCTGCTGACTTCCAAATCTTCTACATTTTAATGTGTGTATCTTTTGTCCTAAGTCTTAAAGATTCTTCTAGGTGCTTAGTTCAGCATTTCTACACATTTCCCTCATTCTAGCTTCACTGTTCTACCAGCTCTAAACCAAGAATAACTTGGGCAGAGATAGCTTTCACATCTTTCTGTCCACTGAAAACAAAAAGGACTTAAGTGTTGGTGTCCTGAACAGATGAAATAAATTGTGTTAGATATAAAATTGAGGTTTGGGAATTGCTAACATAAATCTCCTATAAGAATACTAACAAACGATAAAGAGGATGATATGCCCCATTATGTCATTACTTATTTGAATCTCTTATCCAAGTGTATTAAAATATCACTGGCAAAGGAAATTCTGAGTCTTAAAAGCTATGCTCATAATTCCGATATGTGTGTTGCTATATCAACTGGGACATGATATATTTTTCTAAAATTAACCAGAGATGAATCTTCAATTCCCTAGTTTATTGTAGGCTATTCTGCAGATTAAGTACTAGGCCATCTAATAATTAGTTCTAATAACAGTTAACATTTGTATAGTGCTTTGCCCTTTACAAAGTGCTATACAAATGTTATCATATTTGTAAAAGCTCAACAGTAATTAACCAATGCTCAGGTCATTGATGGATAACATGACTAGTTATGGCTGTGAAGATTGAAATGGTGTAATACATACCACTAGATGGCAGCAAAATGTAAGTGATAGGACCCCAAGCACCACACCAGGTGCTCGGTTCTCTCAGCAGGGACACATCCATTAAACCAAGGAAGCGTGGTAAATTTGCTCTGGGTGAATTCTATCACTCGAGGTAGCAGGCTCTCAGATCTATTAACTACCTTTGGGTAACGCCTCCGATATTTCAGGTGAGAGAGGACTGCCCCGGACTCCTGCAAGCTCACTGGATGGGCGAATACTTTATGCTATGAACCAGGTCTGGGCCTAGTTAGAATCTCTCTTCTGCTTTCAATGATAGACAACATCCACATGTCAGAAAAAATAATCAACACCACACTGTCAAGTGTCAAACTGCTTTCTTTCTACTGAAATGTGTTCTCCATGCTGTGCTAAGCAAGAGAAAGCAAGCTGGTTTTGAAGTCAGACTACCTAGGTTTCTCTCCTGGCTCTGCCACTTAGTGCGTGACCTTGAACCAGTCTCCTATTTTAGACTCACGTTCTTCATCTGTAAACTGAAGTGATGGTGACTCCTGCTTTAGTATCAATATTTGGGTTGTAATCAGGGCTTAATTACATGAGAAGCGGATGTGAAAAGGCCTAGCAAAATACGGCGCTGCTCAGTAAGTATTAGTGGAACCCAAAACCAACGAGAGACCTACCTAAGCGTGGACACCCACAAAGCATTAGAAATGACAAAATACTAAACTTCATTAACTAGGAAAAACACAATTTGGAGAGAATAGAGGGAGGGTTTCTTGAAGGACCTGGGCTTTTAATTGGCACTGAAAGGCAAGCAAGATTTACTAAATGGACAGGAAATTTCTGATGACGCTATTCTACTTGAATCTGCAGGCTCAATCCCCTATGGAGGCCCACCTTTCCTTCTCCCAGACACATGTTTATTAAGAAGGTAAGAATCAAGAAAGAAGGTAAGAATGAAGAAACAAGAACCTTGTTAATATAAAAAGTTAATTTTAAAGTTACATATGCTTAGACATATGAAGGTTGTAAATGCATAAATGCCCATACTTTGGATAATTCAGTTATCCGCGTGGCCCTCCCTTCACTCAAACAACCTTCCTGCAAACTCATGGAGCTGATACGTGAGAGTCACTCCTGATTGTTCTAGCTGGCTGAAAGTGTGCAGCATGTTAAACACCATTTTCTCCCCAGCTTTATAATACCCTGAGCTACAGATATGTTGGACACCTTGGTGGGAAGGCAGGAGAAAGAAGGAAGAGGGGGAGAGGGGAGAGGAAAGGACAGAAACTTACCTTACTGCTTGGCTGTAAAAGGCAGCACCACCAACACATGAATTAGGCTCAAAAAACTCAACTCTTCACCGGCCCCCTGAACAGTTAAATGACCCTATCCCTTCCATTAATCATTTTCTAAATTTAAAAGACTTGAATCATGCCACCGAACTCTCTTTGCCCATACTCAAAACCACATTCTTAACACGTCATTTCATCTCTGACGTGTTCAACTTTAAAGTGTGATAAAGTGAGTGCGTTTCAAGCATTCTTATCCAACCTTAGACTGCATGTGAAAGATCTCATAACTACCACCTACTAAGTGAAGATCTGACTTTATTTACACATGATGAAATACATGATACTTGTAGTACTTCTACCATTTATGCTTTTGTTAGTCTGAACTTAACAGGCTACATCCATGAATGTAACTTTAGATCATAAGTTCCTAAAGACCAGAAATTTAAACACTGAGTTTTTTGGCAAACACTGATTTAACTCATATTTGAACAGTGCCCATTAGAGCATGAAGTAAATGAGTTAATAAATTGGAGGTTAGTGCTTATACTCTGTTGAGTTTCCTAGTAACTTCAACCCCAGAAGATCCAAACCTCAAGTTCCAAAACATAGGGAAGTCCAAAAAGGTACAATCCAGGTTCTCAATGGTGTCAATATTTCAGAAGGCCTAATGAAACAACATGTTTTCCCACACAAGCCACATGGATGAGTTAAAACATTCAATGTCTCACTAAATGAATATGTGTAACACCATTTTGTTTTGTATTTTCTGATTATTCCTTTTTGTTTTTGTTGTTTTTCATGACTGGAATGAGAAAATAAATTAACTCTTAAGATATTTAGTTTAACAGACAAAATATCTTAAAAGCATGAAGTTTGCGGGGAGAAGGGATCTACTAATATTGAGGAGGTGGGGAACCTCTGGTGTATCCTCTGCTTGTTTCTATTTTGATTCCTCTGACATTAGATTTCATAGGGAAATCCAAATCATGAGTCAAAGACTCTCTTAGTCAAATCAAATTGAAAGAATATTTTCAACAGATTTTAAAAAGGTTGTCATACATACAAGTCCCCAGATAGATGCCTCATATGGTAAAGTACAAGACAGAATCTAAGGTATGGGTAACTTAATGACAGCCACAAAATGACATTTGTTGCTTTGTATGGAAACAAACTGCCTATTTCTGAAACATGGGCTTCAGAACAAGTGAGCTTTAATTACAGATTTTTTTATTATTACTGAAATCTCTACACAAAGGAATTCAAGACCGGGTCCTACAAATATTTCACCATAGAATGTAAAATTTATGGCAAAGGAAGAACCAATCTCTGAGTATCAGACAGGGAATGGAATCAACATACTTGTATTCAAGACTAGTGTCAAAGCAGCAATTTTCCAGGGCATCCAAAGACTTCATCAGAAGAAGGTTCATCTGTTGGCCAGATATATCACTGGGTAAAGACCAAGAGGGAAAAATGAATTATTTAAAATCATTCAACTGTCCAAAATATTTACTATGTAATATTTTGCTCTCAATATTTTATTGAAAATGCATTTCTTTAAAAAATATATAAAAGTGGCAAATAACAATATTGATGATTCACATATATTTTGTAGACAGAGAAACTGAGTCAGAATTTATTCAATAATTGGGTTTCTGTACATTATAATCACTTGCAAACCAATAAACCCTAAAACTGCTACTTTTGCATTTTCTCAGCTCATTCAAATTTTAAAATCACTGAAAAATAAGAACAAAGCTCAGAATTCCAAAAAATTATTTCTAGGAATGCTAAGGTGATTTTCTTCAGAATATTTACTAATCCATTAAGCTGATATTATCAATAATCATTCCAAATCTTTCTTGCAAAGACTATAACTTCTGATTTCATGTCTCAAATATGGAAGTTTTCAGTTCTATTTTTTTTTTTTTTTAAACGGGGGTAAAACCCAGCCCTATATTTTTCTGCCTTTATACAGTAACTGATGTGGTTTTTGTAATTGTCTTGGTGAGAACTATGACTTTTAGAGTAAAATAAAACTTAAAAGGTAGGTCTACGTCTGTCTTTTCAGGCAGAGTTGTGGGCTTCATCACTGACACTTTATTATCAAGGGGTCCCTACATGTCAGCTCTCCTGCTGCTGCCTCAGACCATGCTGAGTGGAATGCAGCCCCAGGAATGCCAGCCAGCCAGAGCGCACTTTAAATAATATCTTCTCCAACCAAGACTATAGTGGTTTTGCCTGAGGTGAAGGAGTACATTTTGCAATGAGAAAACACGCACACAGGTACACACAATTTTAATAGCTTTAACTAAATAAGTCCTATTATAGTTGTTCTCTGGAGTAAAATGTACTTAAATATCCTAAACAAATGCTAAAGAGATCCTACTAGTATCCTCTGGGAGTTATGACAGAAGCAAGCTTTGGAATAATATACTTTTCTGAATAAATTCTAGACTGGAATTTAAATTCAGGAGATTTTTCATAAGCCTCAGCAAAAAAATTAAAATAAAAAGAAAGATGGATTGAACGTCAAAATTCTTTTCTACAAAGTGATTTTTCATTCTTGATACCAAGATATTGTCCTGATCCTATTCTCCTAAGGGGCCACTTTGGGCTACTTATTTGATGTCATTGATTATTCTGAGTTAGTAGCCCTCAAAACACTTACTTTAATCTTAGAAAAATAGAAATTTTCTCCAAAAATGTCATTATCTGGTGAGACTGTCATTATCTAGTAAAATATTTATTAGTACTAAAAGGCAAATATTTCAGATTCCTCTGCTCTATGAAATTAGGAAGGTGGGAACCATGAATAATTATATTAATGGCTGCAGTACTAACACACCAGGCAGAAGGAGAATGCTATCAAATACAGGATCATTATGGCAAAGTTAAAATCTGCAGTTATTCTGTGGGCAGTCCGCCTCAGGAAGAGCTTCCTGGTGTCCTTCCCCAGGGTTTCCTGCAGGTGCAAAGTCAAGTAGGGTAGATAGGGGTGGAAGGCAATCTAGGAACCAGAAAGGATGCTTTAGGGGAATCACCATAGGTTTCTCCAGGTAGCATAATTAAATTAACCACAAATGTAAGCTTGTCAAGCCCTAAAACCAGCAGCATCTCCTCCTAAACTAAGGAAGAAGGGAGCCAGAGCCAGGATAGAATGAAATGAGTTGCCTGGAATTAAACTGCCATGGCTCATTTTTAGTTGTAAAACAAGTAGCTTGAAAAGATACTGAAGAAAGAACATGAACACAGATGGTGAAGAGACCGCCATTTGTAGCATAGAAGCAAAGGGGGAAAAAAAATCACTTTCACGTTTTAAGTCTATAAAAATACTTTGTGTTCTGTCCCACACACAAGACATGTAACAGTCAATTCACATGCGAAGGGCAGCCTTTTGTTCACGTCCAGAACCAGGCCTGTGTATACTAATACTGGTGAATAGAACAAAATGAATATTCTGGAACTGTTTCATTTATGATCACAAAGACTAAGCCAATCTTCCCAAATCATCCAACAGATGTTTCCAAGGGCTGAAAATGATCATCTGAAATACAGTATTTCCCTAGATCAATAGCAGTTCTCATAAAGGTTTCACATATGGATGTTTGCACAAAACTATGTAAATTACAAATGTAAACTTAACCACTGGTTTCAAACAGAGATCTAAATATAGCATAATATCACCCAATTTACCCACATCAACACCATTTCTTGCTTTTGGACAGACAATTTCTGCCAACTAGGGAAGCTTAAGGACAGCTAACATCAGAACAGAATGCCTCTCCCCACAATCCCTACTATTTCCAGTGCAGGAAAATGGGGCTGAAATTCCAAACCAGTGACATCTAAATATTCATGATCCCCAAATACTCATGTTGTACCACAGTACTATCAATCTGGATATATAAAATTCTAAGATCGGTAATAAAATAAAGAATAAATATAATGAGCAACAAAACTAAAGTAGATTCGTGCACCAGAAAACTCAGTGGAATTTTCCACCTGGGTCTTTGATATTCTATTAGCTCCATTCAAGAGTAAAGCTAGCAGTCTAAAAATGAGCAATCAAACTGAATAAAGCACACAGTATAATATGCAGAGATTAAGACTCTTTAAGGATTACGAAAATGTAGCCAGGGCGCAGGATAAAAGCAATATTTAACACTGGGTACATGCAGTTCTCAGGTGATTCAGTGATTCCCGCACCCTCAGGCACAGGGGTACCCCGATCTTTTCCTCCCATTTTATAGTGATATCAACAAAGAATAAGTAATTACTTTCACCCTTATAAACCTGAGGGAAAAAAAGAAGCTTTTTAAAATTTATAGCACCATATGATTACTTTCCTCATGTCTACTACACATGGCTTTCATCTAAGCATGAAATGATTTTCAAGTAATCAATCACTTTAAAAAGAGGAACCCTTAAAATGCATTAATGTCTATGTGATGGTATTTTAGAGAGACAAATTCATTCCTAAAGGAGAATAAAGGATCAAGGTGCACATCTCAAAAAGTTGAGCACCACAAATTGCTCAGATATAATGTGTGTCTGTGTGTGTGTGTGTGTGTGTGTGTGTGTGTGTGTGTGAGAGAGAGAGAGAGAGAGAGAGAGAGAGAGAGAGAGAGTCGGGGATGGGGGGAGAGAGAGGGACAAATCCTCCACGTAAGTCACAAAGAGGAAAAACAGGAATATTTTAATAAACTGTACCTGAGTTTCTCCTCACACAAGCGAGAGAGAAACATCCCCAAAGCGAGGCCCATGTGGATTTGCACGGCTTGAGACTCATCAGCACTTGGTTTCCCAGGTAACCTGGCAGTCAGCATGTTCAGGATTTCCTCAACCTTCTCTTTGCAAGAGATAATGAAAACTGGCACAAGGAGAGACAAAGCCGTGGCGGCCGCAGAACGTGCAATGGCACTAGCTGTGTTTTCACCAGAATAGGATTTCTAGGACATGCCAAAGAAAGAAAACAGGGGGTTGGCCTTTTGTTTAAAACATGAAGGACGCACACCTATCACAAAAGCGCTATACAACAGTACAAGCTTCTCCTAAATCCACCCTTGCCACCCAAAAAATAAATTTTTTTTTAATAAATCTATTTCTGTGTTTACCTACGGGTTACCTTCTTACTCTTAGTAAAACAATTTGCTACTAAGCAATCGGTTGACTAATAATACCCTTTTAAATTTGAAAAACCAAGTTATAAGTGTCTCCTTTTAAAGGGTGTGAATTCCCTCACTATAAAGCCTGAAACAATATCAGTGTTTGCAAAGCCTACATGTGTATATAATGAGAAACCCCAAGTGAAGCTATCCAAGCTTGCAGAAACCACCAAGCCACATCATAAATGTCCAGAAAGCCAGGAGTTTTCTGGGAGAGAAAAGAAAAGGGGTTAGGGTGAGGGCAGTTCAAGTTTAGTTACAGAGGGATAAGTGTAAGTTTGGCGCAGGGATCTATTGGCAGATCTCCCAAAATTTTTGGTGGGAACGCTTCCCAGTAGATGGATTATTTCCTACAGGGGGTTAATTCCTTTTAATTAAAAAGGAAGTTGAAATCCTAAAAGCCTCTGGTTACAAAGCAATAACCAGCTATTCAAAATGAAACGGAGAGCTCTATATGCTCCTTTCCTATATGTAATTATGGGAAAAGAAATGAATAACAACCCTAATAAAATGACAGGGCAGCTGAATGTGAACAGTTTCCAAGAGAGTCCTGTGTTAGAGAGCTCCACCAGACATTATATAATTTATAAATGTGTCTCAAGTGGGGAAGAAAGACCGTTTATCATTCCTCAGTATCACCCACTTCAAATTTTCAGACACACCATAAAGGCCGTGTTGTCCCTTGCAGTCAAAACACATTAAAAAGTGTTTTTAATTCTATACTCGTTTGCTCTCTAAGCTTTAGTACTTTAAGGATAAAAAGCAACATGAACTAAGGGATTCTTTAAGTTAATATAGCACTATTACAATGACGATACTACTCAAAATGACCCAGCTGCTAAGACAAGGGAAATAAAGAAAGTAGCTTTTGAAACAGGGCTTTGAAAAAGTATAATAATGCAAGAATCACAAAGGTAAGAGGCGACCCCGAGCTGGCTAGTAAAGACATCATTCTTATTGGATTGCAAGAACTAAGCAGCGCTATTAGAAGTCTAATACAATATCCCGTCCTGCTGAATATCTGAACCAGACAGCTACTGCAAAGACCTCCATATAAGTTAACAAGGTTTTCATCCATCATTAAAGAAATAAGAAAACTTCTGACAGAAAACAAATCATCGTAAACAAGGTACTTCTTTGAGCAAAATCTACCTTCCAATTTAATTCTAGGTTATCTAGTAAGTCATTTTTTGTCCTCAGGTGTAGTAAAAAAAAAAAACCTAGTTCCAGACCCTAAGCCCCAGATGGATACATACCAGGTCCTCCTAAGGGCAGGAGGACAGAGGCACACAAAATGTTGTACAAGGAAGACCTAAGGCAATGAAGTTTCAGGCTAAAATCATGATCTTAGCAACAGTTCAGGACTTGTGCTATATTTTAATTCAAATCAACTGTAATCCTCTGCCACTCAGCTGATTGTCCCATGATCCCTATAATTCCCTAAGCAATGGATAGTGATAAGGCAGAACCAAAATAATTCCATGCAGATACAGAAATAAAGCATGCACTACAGCCAATAAAGGGAAAATGAAACCTAAACCAACAAAGTGTGTTTTCAATTTGCTTCAGATCTTAGCATATAAGCATGAAGAAAGAGAATGACTAAGTAACAGGTGCTTTTTTATGATCAACAATATTACTTTGTATGTATAGAGCATTTCACATTTTCAAAACATTTTCCTGTAGATTATATAATTTGATCCTCACAATCTTCTACGAAGTTGGCAAAGCATTCATTTTTAGCTTCATTTTACAGGAAGGGAAAATAAGATGATAGGTTAAGTGTCAGGTCAACAGTCACAAAACTAATAAGAGGTGAAGCTGGGGCTACAATCACTGTAGTTAATATTGCTCAATCACCTCATTTTATAAACAAGGATACAGTGGTCCAGACAGATTAACTGAACTTCCCCTGGTCACATACTCTGCAATGAAAAGCACTAAGACCAGAAACTCACGGTCCTCCGTCTTCAGCCAATGTTTATTTTACTACAACTGTAGCGCTTGACTCTGATTACACATCAGAATAACTTAGAAAGCTTCCAAAATGCTGATACCCAGGACCCATTCCCAAGCAATTACATCAGAGGTGAGGCCTATACATCAGTATTTCTTTTTTCAATATGTGTATATATATTTAAAGTTCCCCAGGTGACTCTAATGTACAGCCAAGGTGGAGACTTATATCTAATGTATAGCTAAGGCTAAGACTTACACTATATTATGGATTTCACATGAACAATTGATATAAGAATCAACGCTTGAGTTTTCTAACCATTTTTTATTTCTCGAACTTACATAATAAAACCAGGAGAAAAGTTGTCCTCTGGGCTGGTAATGGCTATCGACAATGACCAGAAGAGTATCAAACACCATGGAAACCCACACTTCCATTGAAAGGAAATTAGGTTGAACCTGCAGATGAAGGGAAACATGAAATGATAATGGGAAAAAAGAAAAAACCTAAACTTTATTTCTAGAACCAGGGTACAACCTTCTTCTGTATGAAAGAATGAAGTGCTGTTATTAAAAACTAAACTTCACCTGCCAGGACTGCATGAAGTAGATAGGTATTTGACAAATACACATCCTCACCTGTGCCCCAATGTGAATAAGACTTACCTTTCATACAAGACTTAGCAGATGTGAGAGGATGAGGGCTGCAAAACAGAACAGATCTGGGAGCTCCTTAGAGCTCTCCTGTGTTCAGTGAGGGTAACATGGTGGTTAAAGGGAGAGATATGCAGAGAAACCAACTCAAACTTTCTCATTTCTGACTTGTCATTTCAATAAAGCAGCTGACAAAACGTTTTTACCATCTCTAGCATTTCTGCTTACTATCACTATACTTATCACTGAAGAATCATCACATTTGCCTAGCCAAGTAAGTAAGAAAACATAAATGATCTTCCGTTTGGAAAAGAAGAGGAAAGAGAATGCAAAAAACAAAACAATGACAACAACAAAACCCAGCTCAGTAAAAAGAGAACTTGGTTTTAAAAAAAAAAAAAAATCATTCATGAGGGACTTCCCCGGTGGTCCAACGGTAAAGAATCCACCTTCCAATGCAGGGGACACGGGTTCGATCCCTGGTCGGGGAACTAAGATCCCACATGCAGCGGGGCAACTAAGTCTGCGTGCGTGACAACTACTGAGCTCGCACGCCTCAACGAGAGGGCCCACGTGCCGCAAACTACAGAGCCTACATGCTCTGGAGCCCACGCGACACAACTAGAGAGACAAAAAACCCACACGCCACAACGAAGAGCTCATGCCCCACAACTAAGACCTGACATAGCCAAAAAAATAAAGAAAAAAAAAATCATTCATGATCATGGATGTCAAAAAACATTCATTAACTCACACGGTGCAAACTATAAAGGTCGATGCGGTGTTAAGAAACCTTGGAATTAATTCCTTGAATCAGAAAAGACCTTCTTCTTAAGATCTTTAGTTGTTGGTCAAATGCAGATTTGAATGAAGTTTGAAAACTTCAACTTTAATCAAATAATGACATCTTGAGTTTATATTGAGTAACAGCCAACGGCAAGGTTATCAAGAATAAAAGCAAAGCCCCATCTTTGGCTTGTGAGGCTTCTCAATGTTTTGTGTACTATGTGCCACAACACAGGACAAAGGTTGTGGGAATAAAGAATAGAAGGCCCTGGAGCTCAAACTCTGAGCTAGACCTCCAGTTGTTACTGGGGCAAATGACCTTTACAACTGGTAGTCTGACATAACACCAAAACGAAGGGATCCTAGGAAAGCATGTTTACTTTTTAGAGTGTAGGTCTACCTAGCATGTTGCCTCTGCTAAAGTATTCCACGGCTCTTTCAAAGACATGAAACATTTCCACTCTAAAAAATTTTCATCTTTCTCATTATTAAAATAAGATTCTGGGCTTAAAGGTAAATTTTCATATGGTAACTAACTACATTTTTATCCTTCATGCAATAACTCCTTGGCCTCCTTCCCTTCCCCACATGTAATACACATTTGTAGCTTTTGCCACACAGCATTAGGGTAAGGGTAAGAGCACCCTCTGGGGAATTCCCTCCTCCATGATTTAAAGCTTGGTTAAATGCTCAATCAAGCTACTCATCCTACCCTGCTGAAGGTGTAGGCATGGGACCCACGGGATTCCGAATCTTAAGTGAGTGACGCAAAGACAGTAAATGACTATAGCCGATCCATCCCAGTAGGGGTGGTCTGCTGAAATGGTTCATCAGTACCTGTGTGTGGACTCCCCAACTTGCCTCCTGTTCTTCTCCCAACTCAGTTTTTAAGCTTTGCCTTCAATTCCATGGGATTCCAGATTCCTTATTCTTCTAGTTCCTTTTTAATTTAAATTAGAGTTGGCTTCTTGCCCAAAAAGAACCCACCAAAAAGCCCTCCCATGAAAAAAGAATACAAATGGTCCATCGGGCACTCTGTGGGGACAGAGATAGGCTGAATAGCATTGAATAAAGCCCAATTTTTTGCAGCAAGAAGTGATGATGCTGATGATAATAGTTACTATTACTATTTACCAGCCACTGTGCCTTTCATATATTACTTCATTTAATCCTAACAATAACCCTATCTGGTAAGTATTGTTATCCCCATTTTACAGATGGGGAAATAGGCTCTGAAAGGTGAGGTTACCAACAGTAAGCCAGAGAGCTAGTAAATGCAAGTATTAGGATTTAAATCTAGGACTCTCCTACTCCAAAGCCTGTGTTTTTTAACCACTTGACTATACTGTCTCCAGATAATGATAGCTACCAGAAAATGGGGCTTAAAAGAAGAATAAATCCATGCCTTTTTATTTTGACAGATATGAATTATCTGAAAAAGTACATTGGAAACGAACATTGGCCAGCTTGCCACATGTTTAATTAAGAAATAAATGCCTTGCAAAAAATGAATAGGCACTTTGTCACTGACATCTACAATTAAAATGCAAAGTGCAATTTTTTTCAGTCAGTAAACACTGCTTATTTATCATTTTTTTGACATCATTGTTCACTTTCAGTAAGCCTAGTTAACCTCCTAAGATTGGTTACCATGATGTAATCACAAAAAGACAAGCCCTGTTGCATAAAATTGGTACCTTCAAATGGAAATGACCACTTAACCGTGATGGAGAAAGCAAAACAGAAAAGCAGCAAAGAAAAGTGTTTTAGAGGACACTTAAGCTTACGGTATAAAGATGCATAGGGTAGCACAGCCAATGACTGTAACCTCCTAAATTCAGGGCCAGGCTTTAGGAGAAGTCTCACTTTTCACATGTTACACAACCAAAGGTCAACTGGTTCTAATCACCCTTAACTCACCTCCAGGACACCCTCAGAGTCTGAGGAGAGGCTGGCTTCATGTTTGGAAACGACGACAGCAAGGCTGCTTAAGGCTAACAGCGCGTTGCCTTTGACCACTGGGCTGTCTCTGTTTAAAAAGAAAAAAATTCCAAGAGAGGATTTGGGGGCATTAACTGGGAGAAGAGAAGGTGCTATTATAGGGAGGGCAGATGAGGTCAAAAGCACTTCCATCAAAAAAAAAGCACTTCCATCCCTTCACAGAGCCTTGTAAACACAGGTCTGTTGGTTCCCTGATGCCAGCAGCTCCTTTCCTCCTTCTGACACTAGTGCTGATTTTTAATTCTTCTTATAAATGTATGGTCATTATGCTTTGGGTAACCTAAAAAATCTAATAAGCTCATACATCTAAGCTTCTTCTTCCTAAAATTTTTATTTCATCTTTAGACCTTACATTTCCCAAGCCATCTTCTTCGGTGTCATCTTTGGCCAATATAAAAATGTACTGATTTGTTTTGGAAACACGGCGAAGGACAGTTGTGTGAATAAGCCCAGCAGAATGCAACTGGCCCCTGGCTTTTCTAAAGCACTGGTGTGTGGAATCAGCTTCTAGTGAACCACTTCAGATGGCATACTTTAACAGCAACTCGACACGCTGGCAGCTTTCCTCCGTCATTATCATTTTTCCCTTCTTTCTCTTAATATGCCAAAGCCAGCAACCTTAAAGTCAGTCTGTAACATAATTCAGAAACCCTAGATAATGCCAAAAAAGCTTGCTTTTAGGCTATTTGCATAGAGAGTTGTCTTTTTATATCACTCAAATGGTAGTTTTCTAATATTGGCAATAAAATCTTAAGTTTGACTTATGAATTTGGTATCAAGAAAACAATCTTTTAAATACACTTACCACTGGAAAATGTACATTTAGTATTATTCCATAATTCCAAAGTAAGCCTATAGAATAAAATCCCCAGTGGGACACTGATGAGATGCTCTTGGCTTGCGGACTTCATCATAACAGAACTCAGACAACACAGCACCCTTACCATCGGATAGTTCAGTTCTCAGGGAGTTCTACGATTGTGGGTTCCCAGAAATGCAGAGAATCCTTCCCCAGACCTGGACTTGAGACCTGAACTTTAATCAGTGTGTACATCCAAGAACTACTCCCTTGCTTACCCTGGTGCAGGAATAGAGCAGATGGGCGGGATGAGGAAGATTTCCAGCCCTGCTCGCCATGCAAGCCTAGTGTCTCCAGCCCTAGGCCACAGTCATGACTGAACATGTGAGTTAGTGAGTATCAAAAGGTTAGTATACACCTGTGTTCTTGCATTTTTGTTTCCATTTGGTAAGAATGGAACTCAGGACTTGCCATTATCAAGTTCTATCAATCCATCCATTCCTTCCTTCCTTCTCTCTCCTACTCTCGGGTGATTAAGCTCAGTGAAGGCTTGCTCTGCACTCTTGATCATTTTGTTCATCTCTTCTTAGATCATTCCTCCATGAGGCCTATCATACATTGATAAGACAACAACATTTACACTGAGGGATGGGGCAGGGGGAGAAAACAGAAAGGAAGCCTTGAGGTTGAAGCAGTTTTGCAGTGAGGATTACTGGGAACTCCTATAGCTAACATTAAAATCCCAGGAAGCAAGGCAAGATGTGGGCATGCCCGGGTGCCCTAGCCAGAAAATCATTTAACAAAATCAAAATTAAACCCTTTATTTATTTATCGTTTTTTTGGTGGCGCAGTGGTTGAGGGTCCGCCTGCTGATGCAGGGGACACGGGTTCGTGCCCCAGTCCGGGAGGATCCCACATGCTGCAGAGCGGCTGGGCCCATGAGCCATGGCCGCTGAGCCTGCGCGTCCGGAGCCTGTGCTCCGCAACGGGAGAGGCCACAACAGAGAGAGGCCTGCGTACCGCAAAAAAAAAAAAAAAAAAAATCCTTTATTTTAATATTCTCCCTTTCCTTTAACTGAGAATACCTTGAAGCCTGTTCTGCTACAAAATGGTCACGAATCCCTGAAGTAAGATTTTTAAAAGTTTTAAATTCTCAGTGAATTTATCACCCTGGAGAAATTCTTAGATGGTCACCAGAAATTGGGTATCAACATCTTTTAAAACAAGAATATTAGTCAAGATGACATAAAAAGTGTCTTTTTAACCCTGAAATTCTGAAAGAAAATTTAGCCTCAGTTTTAAAACAGTACCCCAAATCACTGTATTTCAAAAGTTTCTCTGGTCTTGACATTCCTGAGCATGTATTGTTCTTGTAAAATGGGGTAAAATGTATTTAAAGTCACTGGTAATTAGACCTTTGGATGCAGACTAAATGCCTATTTGGACATTAATCTTTGAATAGGAAAAACTAGCTCACAGTCACAATGCATGCTTAGGCCAAGTTACACATTTCATAAAGGTACGGTGGTGACTAGCTCTCTCTTTTTTTTTTTTAACATCTTTATTGGAGTATAATTGCTTTACAATGGTGTGCTAGTTTCTGCTTTATAACAAAGTGAATCAGCTATACATATACATGTATCCCCATAGCTCCTCCTTCTTGCGTCTCCCTCCCACCGGTGACTAGCTCTTGAACATCTCTTCATTCCCCACTTGCCTTGCAGTAAGTTATGGAGAGAAGACACTCCATACATACACAGTGAGACAAATTCAAGGAGGAACTGGCCAGGTGAAACTCTAGAATAGGTTCAGCAAAAACTCTTCACCTTGTTGATTACATAACTATCCCCTACCAGTCAAGCAGCAGTGATTAATTTGCATAATAACATGTCAGCATCAGTGCAGTATTTATCTAGGCAACACCACTGACATTTTAATTAAATTGTCCTTTGAAACAAACAGATGCCATTAACCTAATTAAAAAGCTCAAGGAAGGATGAGCTACCATGATGCTTTCTTAGGGACAAAGTATTACATTACATATTAGTAAAGTGACCCAAGCCTTTGGGGATTTTTATCTTCAGGTTCAAATCTATTTAATTATTAACAATGAAAATAAATTTACATCAATCATCAGGTTTTATCTGTGTTCTGATTCTCCCTTAGTCCTATCCCTGATGCTTTTAAAAATGCTCTCAAATGAGCAAATCAGTCTAATGTTGTGACTAGTGTTTTACTTCCTACATTTAATTTATGCCTCAGAACAAAATAAGCCCTACATTGGCCCAAAGTAGCCTGTGGCAGCCATGGTCCAAGGAATAGAAGGCTAAGCTGGCAGGAGATGGTGATGCGGTCCTCACATGATTGGAGCAAGTCAGTGGGAAAAAGTAAAGAGAAGGCAGCAGACTGATTTTTTTCTTCCACTCTATCATTAATCTCTCAGCCTCTGGACCTTAACTATCTCCTGCTCACTTGCTGTCATGCCTAGTATTGTCAGGATTGCTTTAATAAGATAAGGTCTATAAAATACTGGGAAATTTTTGATGAAAAGGTAACACCATGAGAACATAAATTATTTTTACTCCATACCACTGAGAATGTGAACACACTCTTTTTGGGTATTAGTCATGAAATGATGCTTTGCAAATCTAAGATTAAAGTCTTGGTGAACTAAAATTTTAGAATGGAATCTGCCAAAACTACTGGAGAGGCAAAATTACAGTTTGTTTTAATAGAAAGCTGCTAGTTTCTTCAGCATTTGAGCTTTTGTTGCAAGTGTCAGAGCACTGTTTTTAACAGGAACTGAGTAGACTACATAATAGAACAAACTATGAAAGGTAAAGGCCAAAGGCAGCCCCCCATCCCAGCACCTCCTCCCCTCCAATAAGCAGCTGAGTGCTCTCCCACTGTGTCTGCAGTTCACCAAACTAGGTAAACAGACACAAAGGAGTCCCTATCAATGCCTCTCTGTACTTTAGTTTTCATTTTGTCAACAGATATTTCCCATTGCCTCCCACGGAATTGAGTGTAGGGGAGGATTACCACTATATTCAGAAGACATGAGGCTGAGTAGTGATCAGGTATTGAGATCAGGTTTTAGAGCAAAGTACCTGCTTAAGAAATTGCTGGTGGAAAGCGAATTCTAAGGTAGATGGTGTTTTTTGGGTTTTGTTTTTTAGGCAAAATCTATGTAGCTACAGAAGGTTCTAGGACATGAGAAAAATAAACTGTAGTTAAATATTTCTAGATAATATAGACTTTCAATACGTATGAAATTCTCTGGGTCAAAGATATCTATATTATTTGGTGAATAAGAAGAAAGGAAGTCAAACAGCAGCAAGCTAAGGCTAATAGTGAAAAGGAGAAGTGTATGTAACTGATATGTAACTTACTACCAGGAACAATTAGGCAGCTTGCTAACCAAGGGACCTGAAGAGACTGTTCAAGCAAGTTCACTATGGTATAATTTTCTTAGTAAGAGTTGGCTTAAGATAAATAAAAAGCCTCAAGGTAGCAACACTCAAGTTATTTTTGTTAAAACAACCATAAGGATATGATGGAAATTGCTTTTTTACTGGGTTTTCACATTAGTTTTTAGTATTAAAAAATTCAATTTTTAGCTAACCTGGGCCCAATAACACCAGGAGAAAAAAAGGAGGTACTACCTTAAATTATTTACCGGTTCACAGTTGAGATTTAATCATCTGTTTGTAAAATAGACATAATTCACATTAGCAAAGATTTTTTCTCCCCTGTACTAAATCACAATCCTTTAAATCTAAGCCAAAGCACAGGGCATTTTGTTAGGTGTACAGCATGGGCACTACTCTGATGTAAAGTTATGTGCCTGCACTGGTTCCTCCGTATTTTCACAGAAAGACATGTAGTAAGAATTAACTGAATATGAGAAAGGATAACAACCGACTTTTTAAAAAATAACTGAAAAGTCCTTTAAATCCTTAAAGTAATGAAATGCCAGAAAAGGAGAAACTGTTCGTACCTGTGAGGAAGAAAACTATTTATAGAAAATTCCTGGTAAGAGAATAAATGGATCTTACTTTGCAGCTGCTTTGGTGACCTCATCAGTCAACATGTCTCGAACCCTGTGATACAGACGGAAAATAGGTATGAGAGTTTATAGTAGAGCAAGAAACCAATCTTTTTGCTTATTCATCAATTAATAAGAACCTCTGGCAATGACTCCAGATCTTAAAACTTCCATGTAGAATTTTAGTGTAAGGTGAATTTTAGTGTAATGTGAAAGAACTGTAATAAGGGCTTCATTTCCAAGACAGTTTCATCTTCCTAGTCCTTAGGTTACTTAGTAGAGGCAGGGAAGGAGGTGAATGCAACTAATGTATAGACAGTGTTTTCATGGTGTCATCTCTTAAACTGAGTGCTGGGTATACAAGTGTCCTTTATATTATTCTCTGTGATGGACTGAATGTTTGTGTCCTGCTGCCCCAAATTCACACGTTGAAATCTTAACTCTCAATGTATGGTATTTGGAGGTGGGTGGGGCCTTTGGGAGGTCATGAGGGTGGGGCCCTCATGAATGTGATTAGTGTCCTTAAAAGAAGAGAGAAGAGAGACCAGAGAGCTTGCTTTCTCTCTGCTCTCTGCCATGTGAAGCTACAAGGAGAAGGCAGCCATCTGCAAACTTAGGAAGCAGGCCCGCACCAGAACCAGGTCTGCTGTCACCTTGATCAAGGGTTTCCCAGCCTCCATAACTGTAGGAAATAAATTCTGTTGTTTAAGCCATCTGGTCTATGGTATTTTTGTTATAGCAACCTGAACTGACTAAAACATTCTCTCTTTTCTGCACAAGAGCTCACCAAAACAGCAATTTACTGCTTTCAAATTGTAGATAATAGAATTTTCACTATGTATGTATGGAAAATAAAATTTAAAATGTTTGCTATGGTATACGTGAAACTGATATAATGTTATACATCAATCATACCTCAATAAAAAAAAATGTTGGTTATAAAATTGAACTAAAAGAAAATACTTACATTTGTGGATTTAAAGGAAGGTATGTTCAATTAAAATATTCACAGTTTTTTTCATATAAGAGTCTTGAGATAAAGTGAAAAACAATCATTGACTGCCAAATTTATATTCCAAAGATGATATCATAACATGTTCACTGTACATTTTGAGTTTCATAAATTCAAAGTTTTTATAACTATCATAAAAGTTTTGCAAATATAACTGTATTTGCATTTGAAATATAATAAATTCTTAGCTATTCAGCACTCTTTGAGAATGAGTCATTCTTAAGAACCAAGTTTTTCAGATAGTTGCAAACTGCTCCTTAAACTTGTACTTTATAAAACCATTTGACAGTAAATTTCTCTAAAACGTATTGTCCAATCTTGGTCTTCCTAAATGGAGTATAGTGCATTCAGTGTATTCTTTTACTGGTCAACGTGAAATATTGACAGATGATGACTTGCCTGTACTTCTAGGTAGAGCCACACCCTCCATTAGTTCCCTCCTCTTACCTACTCTCCCTTCTCTCTGCTGCATCACCAATTTTTCCTTCTCCACTTGTATTACTCCCCTTAGCTTGTGAACACACTATAATATCTACCATCTTAAAAAAAGAAGCCCTCCAGCTACTGCCCCATTCCACTGCTTCTCACACATCAGAACTCATTTAGAAGAGTAGCTTATACTTATGACTCCAGTTTATCTCTTTCCACTCTCTAGACCCTTCTATAATTTGGCTTTTGTTCCTACAAAACAGCTCCTTCATGGTCACCAGTGACTTTCAAGAGGCCCAATCTAATGCTCAGCTCTCAGTCTCCATCTTTTGTAGTCTCAGAGCAGCATCTGACACAATCGGTTGCTCCTTTCTTGAAACACTTTCTTCCTTCAGCTTTTAAGGTGGCTTTTACGATTCCATTCTCTCTTGGTTTTCTTCCTACAACACTAATCTTCCATCTGCTTTACTGGCTCCCTCATCATGTCCCCCATTTCTAAATGTTGAAGTGCTCCAGGGCTCACTCCTCTGACCTTTTCTCTATCTTTACTCATTCCTCAGATGATCTCATCCAGCATTGTGATTTTAAATGCAGTCAATATGATGATGATTCCCAAATTTATATAACCAGCCCTGACCTTACCCCTGACCTCTAGACTCATAGTCAACAACCTACTTGATATCTCCAAAGTACAGATCTAATTAGGTATCTCAGGCTTAGCAAGTCTCAAACCTGATTTCTACCCTAGACAGACCTGCTTTTCTATAGTTTTCCCCATCTTAGTAAATGGGAACTCCATACTTTTAGTTATTCACAGTCAAAATCTTGGAGTTATCCTTGACTTCTATCTCTCTCTCACATCCTCCATTCCATATGTCACCATGTATATTTGGAAGAGTATTGCTAACAGACCACTCCCCAAATTATCATTTTCAGAAGATGAAATTAAAACTATGTGTAAAGGAAAATAGGAAGCGAAATCCAAATTCTTAATCTCTAATCTTAAATCCAATGTCATAACGTTTTAAACTGCATTGCTATTTTTTAAATGAATCTAGGAAATGTAACTTAGGATCGAATTAGTTAACCGTACATGTGTACGTGTGCGCACGGGCACACACACACAGCTTCTGCTTTTCTACATATGCCAATTGTTAGTAAATAAAAAACTGAAACCAAGTAACCTTTGAACAGATTTTTATATTAAAGAAACCTGTGGCTACAGGAAAAGCTATTTAGATTCTGGGCACTTTACTTAGATTTAGGCTGCTGCAACATTAATCTGACAAGGTATTCATCACAACCCATGTAACAATTTAAATTGCTTTTAATGTGCCAGCACTTACACATTTCTAGATAATATAGTGGGAATTCACTGGGGGACATCTGCCAAAGAAATTAAAGACTTGACATGGTAAAATTGCTCCTAATAATGAAGATGTCTTGGAGAGGGAGGAGCAGGGGAGTGGAAGGGTATTCCTTGACTAAGTGAGTGGGAAAAACGCAATTTTCATTCAAAAGCATATAAAACAATCAATTATAGGGAAAAAGGGAAAAAGAAACCATTTCCACACTGCTTTAGAAAACAATAAAAATATTTAAAAACCATGAATAAAGTGCTCCTCCTTTGATCTGGGGAGGAAATAGAAAATACACCTATCACATCTTCAGCCCTTTGCCCTTCAGGCTCATACAGAGGTTAAAATTCCAACATTAAAGCCTTTAAAGTGGTCACCTTCTCCCTCACAGTTCATTTCCCATAACAAATAATGAGCACAGAAAGCCATCCCCTTACCAGAGCCAGGCTGTGCTTTTTTTGTATTGCACCTCCTCCGGTCCTTCTTTTCCATGTTTTAACTGCAACTCCAGCTCTCCTATCCTCCCCTGCAAAAAGCACAGCATCAATCAGCATGCAAACTCTATGGCCAAAATTATCTTAAAATTTCTTTGGAAAACACTTAGGTAACAATCCTTTCCCAATTGGCCTTAGGTGTTCCTGATAAGATATCAGATTTTGACAGAGGATGTGTGAGGAGAGAGAATTATATCACTGCTCAGGGATTTCCACATTCACCAAATAAGTATATCCCGGAGAAGTTGTATGTTTGGCAAATTTAGTGCAGAGCACTTCATTTGGGGATATCTATTAAAAGCAGATTTGAAGTCCATAGGTCCCAATCAACAAATTCCCTATATTGTAAAAATCTGCCTGTGTCGGCAGCTGACAATTTCAACTGACATGATACCAAGATTGGGGTCTGGGTACCAGTATTCTAACAGAATGGTAGAAATGAGTAGGAAGTATATAACACTTAAGATTTAGGTAATGTATAACAAAAGTTATTCTCAAACAGATGCACATTATATTTCTATTTCTTGACTAAACTTATAGATATAATTCTCAACCTGTACCATGCAATAAAAATATAGCTAATATCATCATCCCTTTAAGGGCAATGCCTTCAAATATTTATTATCTGTTCTATTTTTTTATACTCAGGATTATTTTGACCAGATGCTTTCCCCTCTACTCCATCACCAATTACATTATTTAAATGTAATTGAAATTCTGGTTTATTGATATACCCTGAACTGAACAAGAACTCAGATTGCATATTGCATTACTGAGTAATACCAAACCATTTTCAGAAGTGGTCGTGCGGCTCACATTCTCACTAGCGGTAAATAAGAGTTATGGCTGCTTCACATCCTCACCAGCATTTGAAATTACCAGGCTTTTAAATTTTTACCATTTGGGGAGGTGTAAAATGGGGCCCATTATGGTTTTAATTTTCATTTTACTGTTTACTGAGATTGAGCATCTTTCCAGGTGTTTAATGACTATTTGGGTTTCCTATTCTGTCCATTTTTCTATTGGTTGCCTTTTTCTAATTGATTTTAGAGATCTAAGGTGTGCTCTACAGAAGAAAAATTAAACTCTCTATATATTCTAGAGAGGGAAGCAATATAGCTTTAGGTTAAGGATGTGGGCTCTGGAATCAGGATGTCCTGACCTAATGTCATTTCCACTTACTTGCTGTGTAAGTTTGGGCAAGTTACTTCACCTCTCTAAGCTTCAATTTCCATTTGTAAACTATAGCAAACACCTAACTCATGGTATTAGAGCATCACATAAAATAATGTGGAAAAGTGTCTATTTAGTGCAGTGACTGGTACCAAATAACTGCTACCATTACCAGGTTTGCTGTCAAAAACAAACTCTCCTTATTATCTTCTTATAATCTATTCTCTCACGAATATATCTAAATCCTTCTTGAAATAATTCATATTTTTAATCTGTACACTCTCAAAAAGGTTCCCCAAAATGTAATATCCAGACTATAAAGTTGCATGCCCTTGTATTTCTCTCATATACTCTCAGTTGCTAGCCTGTAAGCTCACTGAAGAGTATAAGGATGGTTTTATCCATCTAAGGAGTCCCTGTATTTTGCACAACCTCCAGCACACAGTGCCCTGGGGCTCACCAGTTCAGGCACTCTGAGATCTGATGGGCATTCTGTTCACATCCTTCATAGTTTCTATTTACTTCAATCATGTTCATCCCCATCTCCGTGTTTCCAATGATAGAATCCTGACCCTTTCATTCTCCCTCTGTCTCTTGGAGCAAGGTATCGAGGTGATCAAACTGGCAAGATACTGATATTAATATTTAATATTGATAGCAGCCTCCCAAGAGGGTAGGCAAAATAGAAAATCATGTTTATTGCCTTCTCTGTTTGTTATGCTTCTTAAATCATACCTCTTTCCTCCTAAAACATTTACTTTCCATAATGCTTTCCAAAAAAAAGACAAATAAGAAATTAAAAGGTTAAAAATCTGTTCAGAAATAAGCAAAACACAAAAAGGCCAGTATATGTGCAGCCTCTTCAGAAGGCCTACTTTTCTGATCTCTCCTGTAGCCATAAACCAGTACAACTATTCTATAGTGACTAAGTAAATTTCTCATTTTTTCTTTCTCAGAGTCCCGGTTCTTCTCAATCTCCTCTTCTGAAAGGTCTCTAAATTCCTTCTACCCAGTCCCTGTTAGGCTATTTATTCAGATCTACTTTGCATCCAATTCTTCACCTACTGATAACAGAGATCCAATGGCATTTAACTCAGTTACCTCTGCTTCTGGTTAACAGCTGTGGTTAAGAAAGGGGGTAGGGTGGGGACACTCACTGGGAGAGAAAAGGTTGGAATGAGATTTTTTTTTAAATAGCTATTTATTTATTTATCTTTGGCTGTGTTGGGTCTTCGTTGCTGCGCACAGGCTTTCTCTAGTTGTGGCGAGCAGGGGCTACTCTTTGTTGCAGTGAGTGGGCTTCTCATTGCAGTGGCTTCTCTTGCTGCAGAGCAAGGGCTCTAGGCATGCAGGCTTCAGTAATTGTGCTCACAGGCTCTAGAGAGCAGGCTGAGTAGTTGTGGCACACGGGCTTAGTTGCCCCGCGGCATGCGGGATCTTCCCGGGCCAGGGCTCAAACCATGTGCCCTGCATTGGCGGGCGGATTCCTAACCACTGTGCCACCAGGGAAGTCCTGAACTGAGTTTTTTGGATTGCCTGTAGATTCCAATTATTAATTTATCTATTCTTCTTCCTTTGTAAAAAAAAATCTTCAGCCTAGGTAACCACAAGCTTGCTGGTTACAGTGAGCAAATTTTACCTAACTCTAAACCTGCACATTAAAGACAAACAAACAAACAACCTTTACAAATGGTCAAAGAGTAATCTGCTAGGGATCACAATTCCTGACCGGTTTTGATTTCAGATTATCGTGCAGCCAGCTGACCAACTCAGGAAACAAGTATCTGCAGTCTACCTGTTTTAACTCCTCTGTCCTGTCGGAGGTCATATTCAGAGTCCCTAAGGGCCCTTTAACCAAAGGCTGGAGACCTTAACCTCCTCAGCATCCCACAAGGGCAGCAAGGTAAAGCCGACCTGTAGAGGGCACTTTACCAAAATGGACTTGGAACTGTCTATCAACTCGTATCTGCATTTTTCAACTTCATGGGAAGAAATCCAAATACCTCCCCACGTCAACCACTTTGATATGCTTACAATTCAAAATCCGACGTTCTTGTGGAAAAATTAGATAAGGCTGGAAGCTGACGCCTAAGCAAAAACCACTAGAAGCGTTCAAATTGCAAACATTCACATTATAGTCAACCTCTGGGAAATAATGTAGAATGCACCTTTTAGCATATCTCCCAGGCTTATTGAATAAAACATGGCTCCTCTAAATGATTCTCTAGTCTAATGCTACGAAATATGTCTAACACCAGATGGAAGTAACTATACCTCCTGTACTGAACAAAGAGTTATCCTCCAGGATGGAAATTCTTGATATAGATGAGGAGTTTGGCAGTTCCTCTAATTCTTCTAAGATCCCACAAATTCTGTTTAAGTGTGTGGGCTCATTTTAAAAGACTTGTTGAACAGTTAAAATGCATCAGCATACTTTCAAATAATAGTGATAGCCTAGAAAGCACTGCTGTACTTTTCAAATAATACTGAAAATTTTATTATAGTCCCTACTTTGAGTTTCACCTCTTAATCCCCAATTCTCAATGGAACTAGGCTTATTAGAAACCCAAAGGAAAGAGATTTTAAGTGATAAATAAATAAAGATACACACTATCACCTACAACAGTAGAAAAGCAGAATAATTGACCTGTGTTACTAAAAATACTCAGCTGGCTTTTCATAAATTGATCTGTCCTCTAAAATATTAAACCAATTTGCATTATTTATAACAACTAATGACGGTGTTAGGGAAAATGCATGATGCAGTGGCCAAGGCTGAGGCTCTGGAATCAGACAAATCCAGGTTAAGTTCCAGTTCTCTCATTTACTGACTGTTAGATTTTGTGCAGTTTGCTTTGCTTCCCTAGCTAACCCTGCTTCCCCATCTATAATCCCATTCTACATGAGGCTACCAACATCCACTTCAAAGAGCTTCTGTAAAGATGAACTGAAATACTATACATGAAACGTTGGACAGACACTAGTTATTTAATAAATGGTAGCTCTTGTTATAAAAAAGAAACCACCGAGGGCTTTTTTTTTTAATAAGTTGCTTGTCATCTGCATGTTATACCATAATCCTACTCAATTTCGCCTTCTTTATGCTAAGAGCTAAATAAAATTCTCAGTACATGCTGCAGGAGGAGTTGTTCTTGCCAGCTCCAGGTGCCTATACTGGAGTACATCCTCTATTAAAGCATCAAAGATTTGTACTGGCATTGCTAGTGGACACGTTAGTCTCCTGCACTGGACTGGGAGCTCACTGAGAGGAAGGAGTGCTTTATTCCTCTTTCTATCCCACACACCCGGCACAGGACCTGGCCAGTAAAGTAAGTTCCATAAATGTTTGGTGAAGGAAAACACTGCAAACTTACAAAGGGAAAAATGAGTGTGCGAAAAAGTGCATACTCTGATAAGCAATCTCACTCTTCTTGAATAAAAACTATAATTGGTTAAGGGTGTGTAGGGGTAATTCATTCATTCACTTATGCATCTACTCAAAACAAAGTGGCCAGATGCTGCTGAGGATAAAAAAGTGTGTAGGCCAAGCAAAAGGGTACAATGGTTCCAAGGGAATGTCTTTAAAATGCAGATTCCAGTTTAGTTTGGGGAACCATCTAAAACACTGTTGTTCAGAGTAGGGTTGATAGACTGAATTAAAAGCACCTGGCAGCTTGGTAAACATGGAGATTCCGGATCTCCTATTCAGTTCCAGTGAACCAGAATCTCTGAAGATAAATTCTAGAACGAATATGTTGTAGCAAGGTTTTAACTTGAGAACATCAATGCTGAGATGCTTAGTCATTCCTCCAGCCCCACCTCTATCCTTTAGGACAGCTGTTACCTTTAACCATAACACCTCATTTCCTAAGCCTTCATGAAAATCTTATTTGGGGCCATAAATTACTTAAGTAATTTAGATTTTTTCTATCATCCTTAACAGAGAATTTTAAGCTAGGAAAAAGGATTGAGTTAGTAGTTTTTTCCTTATGCAATTAAATGTTCATATATTCCCAAACTGATTAAAAATTATTTCTAATTTTAAAAACTCACAAGCTATAACTTATAATATTACTGGAATAAAAGAAGTCAAATTGAGCGTAATTCATTTATTTAGTGAGCACTAACTATGTTTTAGACACATGTCAGGTTCTAGACACGCAACAGAGAGGAAAACACAGCTTCTGGCTTTAAGGAACAGAGCCAACTGGAGGGAGGCCCCAGACATATAACTAGGGTGATAAGGGCTTTGAAAAGGGAAGCATGGGTTCTAAGGAGGCACACAGAGAGGGAAGGCACACAGATAAAACCATGTAAAAAAAACAAGTAGAAATTTGCCATTCCAACATGTGCCCCTTTCACGACTATGACAACTATAAATACAAAGTGAAACTTATTCCTGGAATTGAGAAAAAGGGAAAAGCTGCAAAACCAGCCTTGAATAGGCAGAGAGGGAATGGCAGTGCCTGCAACAGAAGGAACAGTGTAGGTAAAAGCCAAGAGGTAGGGAAGACATGCTGAGTTTGGGAAAACAAAGAAATTGAGCAAGGCCGAAAATTCAGGGGAAGGGTTAAGAGACGAAGCTGGAGATGTAAAAGCAAGTCCAGCTCGAGAGGGCGCAGGTACAGGATGAAACGATGAGCTCAGTTTGGGACACACTCAAATTGAGGTGCTGTGGGACAGCCACCACGGATATCTGGGACAATGAGAGGCGTTCACAGAGCAGCGGGACATCGGAGAGGAGCGCTCAAGAGGCAGCTCTGGATGGAACACACATCTGGCGGGGGGCGGGCATCACACTTAAAATTTAAGTGCAGTTATATATGCATGCCTCACATTCTTTTATGAGCAAAAATAACCGTTGCCTTTTTGATAGTGCTATTTTTCTAAGTGCTCTTACACTAAATACGTATTTGTAGTAAACCTTAAGAGACACGCCCTAGAGCAAGTCACCCCGTGGTTTCATTACCTGTAAAATGGCATGATAAGCACGAGTCATATATGCGAGCCAGGCCTGTGGGAGAAAAATTGCACGGTGCCACTCGGAAAGCTGGATGTGAACCTGTGGGAAAAATGTACCAGGACATAAGTTAGGCTGCACAGTATTAAAACAGAATAAAATGAAAACTGTATCATCAATTCTCTCTTTCCCTTCATTTTCTATGGTCTGGATTCTAAAACAAACCAAATCAGTCTAGGATCAGAACCACAAATAAGATCTTTCGGATATTTTCAAAGGAGAGGAGCTTAGAGTCCTGTAAAGACAAAATACAGTAAGCCTGGAATTTTCTAAATTAAAGCAAATAAAATCCTACAATAATAACAAGTTAAGATGTATGTGTAATACAAATATGTCCTCGAAAATCAGGGGGAAACTCTGTAAAGCCTCTTGCCAATGTCAGGAAACTAGGTATTGTCTAACAAAATCCCCCTAGTAATTTTAAATAAAAATAAATATCGCTCACATCTTGGACTTCCAATATGACAATTTCTGAAGTAATAAACTTAAATTGCCATCAGAAATATCATGTTGTGTAGAAACCAGGATGTTAAGAGCATGCAAATGAGTCCCGCACACAGCAATTGAGCACACCACTAGATAAATGCCCTTTAATCAGTGTGGGTAAACAAGAGAAAAATGATATATGCCAACACTGAAATCCTGTTTCTGAAGACAGGCCCAGACAAAACATCTGGTTTTCATAGTCATTTCTGTTTCTACCTATTACTATACTGCTATCTTGCGACAAATCTTCCCAGGTCTGCTTCTGTTAAAGAAAGATCACTCAAGAAAAAATAGTCACAGTGCATCACATTTCATGTTTCCTGTAACTCATCTCATCTAAACTCAAACAACAGAAACTTTAGTCTGTGTCTTACAGACAAAAAACAACAACACAAAAAGGACAAATTTCTACATAATTACCCCAGAATCATGATAACTACAGTGTTTAAAGAGATTTTACTGTATTATAGAAATTAATTTTCTCAAGTGCTTTGTGATGGGGAAGAGAACAGCCTCTCTGAACACAGTTGGTTCCCATGGCTTCTGGTATTTTCTTTAATCCCAATCTTAGTGTGGGCCTACTATACGCAAGGGACTCTGGAAGGATGTGAGGATTATAAATCGATCAGTAACTGCACAGAGTTCAGAAATGTGCAGGGAGAGTCAGAAATGTACACAAATAGATTATAAGGCAAAATTATGAAGCACCTATGGGAACAAAGAGATCAGTCTGTCTGCAATCTAGCACTCCTCATCCCACTGCTTCTTTTTTAAAAATTAGATACTCAAACTGTATGAAAAAGATAAGATCTTTTGCCATTCCAACATGTACCCCTTTCACAACTATGACAACTATAAATACAAAGTGAAACTTATTCCTGGAATTGAGAAAAAGGGAAAAGCTGCAAAACCAGCCTTGAACAGGCAGAGAGGGAACGGCAGATCACGAAATGAACCTAAAAAAAAATTAAAAAGTCAGACTTCTTGCTTTTCTGATCAAGTACTCACTCTATTGAGTAGGGTAGGGGAAGCCTTGTCAACATGTTAACAAAACTCCTTGAAGGAAGGGGCCTACCAATTCCTGCTTCTTCTCTTGTTATCCAGGAAGCTGTGGCGGCATTAATTAGTCCTTGACCTTGCTCTGTTTCCAAAATGTGGGGACTTCCCTTTAGCTTTTTCCTACCCTTTTCAAAAAATACATTAATTATCTTTAAGTTCCATTTTGAGACCTGGATTTCACAGAAAGGATACAAACACCACAACCAAAACTTTTATCTCTTACTTCAGAACCTCAAAATATTTTAAAATTTTGCTGCTACATAATCCATGGACATCATTGCACAACTGAGAATATCCACAGTCTCAGCAAATTGGCAATAAGAGCACTGGATGTTCTTGGAAAGACAGTGATCTCAATTGGCTTCTTAAACTTGAATTAAAAAAAGAAAGTAATATGAAAAAATGTAAAGGAACATGAGCAAATCAAATGCTGAGCTTCTAAGAACAAAGACTGTCATGCCAGGAAACCTACTTACAAGGAGGCTATAAACCGAAGGTTAAAGCTAACCCTCTTGCTGCTGTTCAGACCACATCTGAAGGTGGGTGCAGGGAAGCAGTCATGCTTGAGCCTAGACACCTGCCCGAACTCCCCAGGTTTTATGAGATTACACCTAGTCTTAGTGTTCTGTGGAGTTAGCTGTGACTAAATCTCTTTAAAAATGCACTTTCTCGCTCTTTCCCTTACAGAAGAGAGACTTAGAGAAACAGCTTAAACATAGTCACGTCCTTACTCTCCAGTTGTGTTACAGGCAGAAAAGACTTCCTTGACCATGTTTAACAAAAACACATTTTAGGATGTGTTCAGTCACCCCATAGAGGTTAATGTTGCTAGGCTGAAAAATATAATTTGCATTACTGAAGTATGAAAATCATGTATAATTTGCTATACTGGCGAGATGGCTTTGAAGGAAGCCCAAGCAACAAACTAATTCCAATCATGAAGTTCCAACCCTGTTATTCAACAGATGATAAAGCAGGGTTCTCAACCACTGTGCACCGAGTTTTAATTAACACATGAAATACAGTTTTTCTAAGGCTAACTATGTATACCCTTGCAGTGAATAACAGGTGTCTAATGGACTGCTAAGGTGAGCAGCTTCTATGACTTAGGAAAGAGTAAGAGTTTCTATGTCTAAGAGGTAGTACTAAGTATAACGAAACATTACTGCACATGCCTAAAAGAGAGACTACATTAGGGAAATACGCAAGTAGGGTAAAGGGGGAAAAGAAGGATAATAAGGCAAGAGTGGGGACAGGAGCAGGTCACAGGACTAAATAGGGTGGTCAGGGTATCTCGTTGAGAAGATGAAGCCTGAGTGAAAACTTGAAGATGAAGAACTGGTGGGAACGTAAAATGGTTCAGCTGCTGTGGAAAACAGTTTGGTTGTTCCTCAAAAAGTTAAACATAGAATTACCAAATGACCTAGCAATTCCACTCCTAGGTATATACCAAACAGAAGTGAAATGACATATTTAAACAAATACTGTACATGAATGCTCAAGCAGCACTTTCACAGTAGTCGCCAGGCAGAAATAACCCAAATGTTCATGAATGAATAAATGGAAAAACAAAATATGATAAATCCACAATGGAATATTATTTGCCCATAAAAAGGAATGAAGTACTAATGCATGCTACAATGTGGATGCACCTTGAAAACACTACGTGAAAGTCAAAGAAGCCAGACACGAAAGGTCACAGGTTATATGATTCCATTTATATTAAATGTCCAGAATAGGTAAATCCATAGAGAGAGAAAGCAAATTAGTGGTTTCCAGGGGTGGGGAGGAGGTAGGGAGAGGAAGAAGTGGGAGGGAATGTTTAATGCATACACGGTCTCATCTAAGGGTGATGAAAATGTTTCAGAACTAGACAGAGGTGAAGGTTGCACCCTGGGAATGTACTAAATACCACTGGATTGTAGATTGTACACTTTAAGCTTTAAAATGGTTAGTTTGATGTTATGTGAATTTTACCTCAATTAAAAAAAAACCCACAAGGTAAGGCAAAGATCCCTAAAGTGAGCACATGGCTGACCTGTTTTAGGAACAGAAGGGAGGCCAGGGTAACTAGCACAGATAGAGTAAGCAAAGAGGAGAGTATAAAAAGAGAAGGCTGGAGAATTAACAGGAGAAAGCAGGGCCTCCTAGGTCACTTCTCAGGACTTGCCTTTACTCTTACTAAAGGGGGAGCCATTATAAGGTTTTGAGAAAAATGACACAATCTAATCTACATCGTAAAAGGATCATGCTGACTGCTCTGTTGAGAACAGACTGTAGCGGGCAAAGGTCAAAGCAGAGAAATCTACTCAGAGGCTCCAGCAAAAATCCAGGTAAGAGACAATGGTGGCTCGAGTGGTAGCAGTAACATTGTAGAATAAAAGTTTTCGAGTATTTAGCTGTGTAATTTTTCCAGCCCACCCCAAATATTAAGTAAAATGCCAATATATAAAACAGAGAAGCAAAATTTGTGTAAATGAAGTAAGGGTGAAGGCTGAGGGCTTGGCGTTCAGCCCTCTTGATCATCTGAGTCTACTTTGTGGTGGTCCCTAGTACTTTTTAAAACACAGTTTTAACTAGAGGGACATAAAAGAGATCAGTGGTTGTCAGGAGATGGGGGAGCGGGGGAGGAGCTGACTACAAAGGAGCATGGGGGGATTTTCGGGTGATAGAACTATTCTCATCGTAACTGTGGTACTGATTAGACAAATGTGTTCATGTCTCAAAATTCATAGAACTATACACTAAAAGGGGAGAAACCTACTGTACGCATATAACTCAGTAAAATAAAATTTAAAATACATAGTTTGAAAATGGCTACTTTTAGAACATACACTTCTCAAACATTCACCTCCCACCATCTAATACCCTCTGTATCCTTCTTTGTCATCATCATTCAAAATCCACTCTTTCTCTTATTTTTCCTTTTCCTATCAATATTACCCCATCAATATTACAATCACCAGGTTTGAAATTTCTGATTTATCCTGGACTTCTCCCTTGCCCCCAACTCAACTGTCATCTCTACCTCTAAAATGTTTACTATGTTTGTCCCTACTTCCTCACTGGGGGAGTCCTAATTCCTGCCTTGATTACTGAGGCCACCTAACTGATCTCTTAACAGCCTAAAATCTTTCCTCCTTCTAATACATCCTGAATGGTGTTGCTACTATTACATTAACTCAGAACTTCTTTTCAAAAACCTTTGATGGTTCATTAAAGAATAAAGTCCAAATTCTTCTGTGCTGTGTCCAAAGTATCTTAGAATCAAATTAAGAAATAATTTATTGTAGGGACCTCCCTGGCAGGTTCGATCCCTGGTCAGAGAACTAAGATCCCACATGCCACTCATAGCGGCAAAAAAAAGAAAAAAAAAAAGAAAGAATTTGTTGTTATGTGAGAACTCTGCTGCCCTGCTGGTTAAGATCCTCATCCAATTTCCCCACTTGATTTTCTGCTCCTCTTTTTCATTTAACCTGTATTCTGGTTGATTTGGGTTATAAACCAATTCCCAAGCCTGTCTTATATTCTACAAGACCTTTGCATTCACTGACTGCTGCTGTTGCTTTTAATGCCCAGTCTTCCTCTCATCTCTACTTTCTGAAATAATTTCTCCCATCCCTATGCTTGGAAATACACTATATGCCTCTCCCATTATACTCAACAGATTCCATCTTAGACTATTTGTTCATGGACCTTAATCTCATACAATCCCAAGGGCAGAAATCATATCCTATTCATCCCGGAATCCCTCCCATGAAAAACCACAACAGTATCTCGCACTTAAGTGTTCACTTAAATACCTGCTGAGTTTAACCAATTAAACGTACAGTGTTCGCTTTAAGGCAAAATCTTGTCATGTGAAAACCACACTGTCATAAACAAGTAATCAAGAAATCACAGAAAGTTATGATGTGTAAAAACACAATGTTAGAAAACATTTTTAGTAGGCACGGCTAAACACAAACACAAGTTGTTGAGAATACAGTTATTTGAAATTTTACAGAACATATCCAAAATGTTCTGGCTGGGAAATGTTTCATTCCAGATTAAAAACACAGTGACTGACAAGGCGATATTTTAAAGCGGGTATTATAAACTTTGTATTTTGAAATTTCCTAACAAAACTTTTTAATTTGTATCATACAAGTTCTAATGACATATATGTGAAATACTCGTTCAACAGAAATATCCTGCTTAGAAACACAATTCATAAATGTAGCAGGAATGTCAAAAGACAGAATGAAAAAGGAGATGTTGTTTCCTCATTGATGCATGTTTTTCTTGAAGGAACTACATGGCTACCTAATTAGATAATTTACTGTTCAGAATATATTCCCCAGAAATTTGGTAATGTTTTCTACCTCTTGAGTGATCTTAACAAATACAATTATTCCTTTATAAGAAAATACCCATTTTAACAGCACTTCAATAAATAATTTAAATCAAGTAAGACAAGCTTTGGTGAGGCTGTTTGACTGTAAAACTAGAATGGGATAAGGTAGAGCAGCACATAAAAATCAACAGGTAAAGTGTTTGTTATTGATTTTAAAACCTCAATCTCACAAAGTAAGGCATATTCATGTTAACCAGATGTATATATTATTATCAAAAGAATAAAAGTATTTAACTTCAGTTGCTACCCAGACACACCAATACTGAGCCACTACATTTGGTCTGTGACATACACAGACTCCTCCCACATTCCCAGAAGAAAAACCATTTGTACTTAGTGTTAGAGACCCCCAAAGCCACTCAATGTCCCACTGTTTATAAATAAGAAATCATAGGCTTCAGTTGTCTGTCAATAGTAATCTTGTTTGCACAGTATAAATTTTCTACTATTCCTGTCCCCTGACAAATAGTGACTGGAAGACAAGAAGGGAGGGCTTATAGAGGACACATTTTTAAAGTAAAATGACACTCATCACTTTGTAGGTGCTTTCTGGACATTTAAAACTCTCTTTCTCCTTCCACCCTCCTTCCGTCCCCCCCTCATTCTCTCTCCAGCTTAGTCTATCTCTCTCTTCCCCTCTCCCCCCACTCCCCCTTCCCATGAGGATAACATTAGCTTGAAAGCTGACAATTCAGTCACACCTCAAGCAACCATTTACTCTGTTATTTAATAGGAAGGGGGAAAACCCTGTTACCATAACAACTCACATCACATGGTAATTATGGAGTTTCTAAAATACAGCAAACAATACTTTTCACAGTGTTTTCTAAGGGGAATGTGTAATAAGCACAGATACCACTTCTCACAATTATTATTCAAAATTTTCATCTAATTGTTTCATATTGCATGAATGTTAACATACTCCATGTTTTTCATAAGAAATATGTTTTTAAATAAAGAAGGAACTGAAAGAAAAGGGCAAATGATGGGTTATATCACATGTACTTTTGGGCATCTAGGGAAAAAATGTAAAGAAGGCAGAAGAAATAAATTAATTTATAAGGCAAAACAAATCAAATGGTGATCAATTTCAAAAGAAAGAAAGAAGAAAAAAGATTTCATTCAGAGTAGTGCTGCCAATAAGCTTTATAAAGGCTTCTCTGACACAAAAATGAAAAAGAGCTCATTACCTAATGTTGAGGCATAAATATGGTTGGGTAGCAGCAGGATCAGGAAAATTTGCATGTGTCCAAAGATGGAGGAAATAATGAAGCAAGGCTGCCATTCTCATCCAGGGACAAATCAGTATCATCCAATTTAGGTGAGAGTATCATGTCAGAGTTAGAAATGCCAAAGGATGACAAGACAGTCAGCAACTTTCAGGGAAAGAAACTGTCATTCACCTTCAGCTTCCTCATCAACAGGAGCCAAGTTAGTCTCAGGATGAGAAATAGTTATAAATCAGGGCAGAACGGCTTCCCTGGTGGCGCAGTGGTTGAGAGTCCGCCTGCCGATGCAGGGGACAGGGGTTCATGCCCCGGTCCGGGAAGATCCCACATGCCGCAGAGCCAGGAATACTAAGCACTGGCACAACACATGACCAAAACAAACTCCCTGATTTTATAAAATTTACACTTTAAAAAAGGAGAGAGACACGTTAATTGTCATGTATGCTGTGCCACCCAAATCCCCACTTCAGGATTAGTAGGGATAGATGGATAGATAAATAGCTTCATGTATTAAATAAATTGAATTCATAGTTATAAACATTCCTAAAGAAAACTCCAAGCCCAGAATTTTCACTAGAAAATTCTACTGTTCATTTTAGGAAAAATTATTTATTAGGATAGCATTATCCTGATAACACATCAGGCAAAGGTATTACAAGGAAACTACAGAACCATAACCTTCATAGGTGCAAAGATGCAAAAATCCTTAACAAAATATTATTAGCAAATCAAATTCAGCAATAAATAAATAGGATACTTCATTATAATCAAGTGGAGTTTATCCTAGGAATGCAGATTTGGTTCACACTAGAAAATCAATCAAAATAATTCATCATATGAGGCTTCCCTGGTGGTGCAGTGGTTGAGAGTCCGCCTGCCGATGCAGGGGACACGGGTTCGTGCCCTGGTCAGGGAAGATCCCACATGCCGTGGAGCGGCTGGGCCCGTGAGCCATGGCCACTGAACCTGCGCGTCTGGAGCCTGTGCTCCGCAATGGGAGGGGCCGCAACAGTGAGAGGCCCGCATACCGCAAAAAAAAAAAATAATAATAAAATAATTCATATCAACAAGCCAAAAAAGTATACAATCATTTCAATAAATGTAGGGAAAAAATATTTGACAAAATTAAACATCTATTTGTAATAAACACCCTTAGCAATTTAGGAATAAAAGGAAACTTCATCAACCTAATACAGGATATCTACAAAATCTCTACACTAAAATAAACTAAATATAACATCATATTTAATATTAAGACACTGAATGCTTTCCCCCAAGACTGTTAACAAGATAAAAATTTCTTCTCTCACCGCTGCTATTCAACCACACCAAAGGGTCCTACACAGTGCAATCAGGCAAGAAAAAGAAATCAAAGGCATACAGATCCAAGAGAAAAACAGTATGACAATCTATATTCATAGGCAACATTACAATGAAAAACAAAAAGAATCTACAAAAAAGCTACAAGAAAATATAAGTGGGTTTAGTAAGGCCATAAAAAAGTATCAATAACATGTTTATATTCTAGCAATAAGCAGTTGGAAATTAAGACAAACCAAAAAACAGTCTAATCGCACTAGCATAAAAATACTTAGGGATATGCAATACTTATAAAATTTAACAAAATATGTGCAAGATTTGTAGTAAGAAAACAATAAAACATGATCTAAGATAATAGAGAAATATACCTTGTGCATGGGTTGAAAACTTAATATTATTAAGATGTCAATTCTCTCCCAAATTGATCTACAAATTCAATTTGCATTTCTACCAAAATTACAGCAGGGTTTTTTGGTAGCTTCTCAAAGCTGATTTGAAATTTATGTGGAGGGCTTCCCTGGTGGCACAGTGGTTAAGAATCCGCCTGCCAATGCAGGGGACACGTGTTCGAGCCCTGGTCCAGGAAGATCCCACATGCCGTGGAACAACTAAGCCCATGCACCACAACTACTGAGCCTGAGCTCTAAAGCACGCACACCACAACTACTGAAGCCCGTGTGCCACAACTACTGAGCCTGTGTGCCACAACCACTGAAGCCCATGTGCCTAGAGCCCATGCTCTGCAACAAGAGAAGCCACTGCAATGAGAAGCCCACACACCGCAACGAAGAGTAGCCCCCGATTGCCGCAACTAAGGAAAGCCCATGCGCAGCAATGAAGACCCAACACAGCCATGAATAAATAAATAAAATTTATGTGGAAAAGCAAAGGGCTTAAGACAGCCGAATTTAAACCAAAGTTGGAAGATTCATATTACTTGATTTCAAGACTTATTATAAAGCAACAGTAGTGAAACTGTGTGGTTTTGATGAAAGTCTACACACTTAGAACAATGAAACAAAATTAAGTACAGAAATAGACCCATACATAATATGGAAAAATGATTTTTTTTTTTTTTTTTTTTGTGGTACGCGGGCCTCTCACTGTGGTGGCTTCTCCCATTGCGGAGCACAGGCTCCGGACGCGCAGGCTCAGCGGCCATGGCTCACGGGCCTAGCCGCTCCGCGGCATGTAGGATCTTCCTGGACCCAGGCACGAACCCGTGTCCCCTGCATCGGCAGGTGGGCTCTCAACCACTGCGCCACCAGGGAAGCCCGACAAATGATTTTTTGACAAAGGTGCCTAGATGAAGAAAGGATGGTATACTCAACAAGTATAACTCATACCTTATGAAAAATTAACTCAAATAATCATAGGCTAAAATGTAAATCTTAAACCATAAAGCTTCTTCTACAAGAAAACTCAGGCAATCCATCAAGTGATTAATGGATAAACTATATATGATATATTCATACAATGGAATATTATTCAGTTGTAAAAAGGAATGAACTACTGATACATACTATAGTACATATAAATCTTGAAAACATTATACTAAGTAAAAAAACCCATACCAAAAAACCCACATATTGCATGATCCCATTTATATGTCTAAAGCTGGCAAAACTACACAGAAAGAAAGTGGATTCATGGTTGCTGAAGGCTGGGATGTGAGGAAAATGGAGAGTGACTGCTAATGGGTACAGAGTTTCTTTACATTATGATGAAAATATTCTAAAATTGATTGTGGTGATGGCTATGCAGCTCTGTGCATATACTAAAACCACTGACTTGCACACATTAAATGAGTGAATTTTACGGTACATAAATTATACCTCATTTTTTTTTTTTTTAATTAAAAAAAAAGGACCGCGCGGTGGAGACCGAGAAAACAGCAGCTCTGCACTCCGCGTTAAAAAAAAAAAAAAAAAAAAAAGAACACGGGGGAAAAAAAAGCAGAAAAACTTTGAGACTTGGGGTAGGACAAAAAGCAAGAACCATAAAAAAACTTGAGAAATTCTTCAAAACTAAAGATCTTCTCTTCAAAAGACAAATGAAAAGACAAGTTACAGAGTAGGTAAACACATGTGCAAAACACATTCCTAATTAAAAAAACTTATATCCAGAATATATAAAGAACTCTCATTTGAAAACAAAAAACCTGGATTAAAAATGGGCAAAAGAACTGAACACTCTATGGAAGAAAAACTATGAATGGTGAATAAATATATGAAAAGATGTTCAACATCAGCAGTCATTAAAAAAAAACACGAATTAAAAACCACAAAAGGGAAACCACTAACCACTATGAGAACTGCTAAATTTAAAAAGCTGACCATATTGAGCACTGGCAAGGAAGGCAGAGCAACCAGAACTCCCTTACATTGCCGGTGGGCACTCAGAATGGGACAGTCACTAGAAAAACAGTCGGGTAGTTTCTTATATTCACTCACCAAAAGACCTAGCAATCCCATTCTTAGGTAGTTATTTACTCAAAAGAAATGAAAACAGATGTCCACACATACACCTGTATGATAATGTTTATAGCCGCTTTAGTCGTAATCTGGGAAAAGTAGAAACAACCCAAAGGTCCATCAATGGGTAAATTAATACACAGATTGAAATAATGACGACAGCCTTTTTAAAAACAAAAAGACTCAGAACAGAGCAGTGATGGGAACCAAAGCAAAGTCTGAAGAAACTTCAGCTGGAAAAATACCAAAGGGACTGCAACAAAAGAAACACTAGAAGAAAGGAGGAGAGTTAGGAAATACTAGACTCATCCTGGAAAAAACCAAAGGTATTTTAAAATTGTTCTCTGATTGCCCTGGGATGGTACAAGGTAGTTCAAGAACTGGGTAATCATACTTCCTGGGTTCAATTTCCAGGCTCCTCTACTTACCTGTGTCATGCACATTAACAGTACCAACCTCATAGTGTGAATATAGAGATTAAATGAATTAATATATGCATGGCAAATTTTGAAGCATCTGAGCTGGTTATTAGCTATTATTATTGCAATTGTTATACTTATTAACTAGCTCTTAAAATTCTTATTATTTGTTGTCAGACAGTCTGAGAAACTGCATGGCTCATTTTCTATCTCTTTTTTTAAAAAATGGATTATATTGAGCAGAAAATGAATCCAAACAAAATCCTACCATAGATTTGGCTGAATTCTGTCTAATGTGTCTTCCAATTGACTCCTAAAATTATGATCTTTTCTCATCTCTTGAAATTTTCTAAGCATTCTAAAATACAAGCAACAAGTATCATAACCCAAATATTTTCTCTGTTCACATCTAAGGTACACCTCATAAGTTCTGATTCCATTTTCTGAACTTATTAGGTGTCTTCTGCTACCTCCACATTAACACTTTTTTTGTTTCTTTTCTGATGGTACTTTTAAAATTAGGCTTCCATTAATACTTAACAATTTGGTTACCCATGTTAAGTCCACAGCTTTAAAACCCAAAAAGGTACCAAATCTCTCTCTTCTCCATACCAACAAATAATATGCTAGGGAGAACAAATCTAGAAATTACCTATGCTTTTTCCTCTTTTATGAAATTAAACCTCTCTTCTTCCCAGAGAAACAGTGCTCTCCCCAGATCTTTCTTCCCTCCTTAGTTAAATAAAGACACTGTATTAGACAAAAAAGGTTCTGAACCAAATATTTACATAATTTCAATTCTAACTAAATATATAAAACTAATATGGGTGGCTAGGATAGAGGTGGGTCTATAAAATCTGGCTATGCTGGGACTTCCCCGGCAGTCCAGTGGTTAAGACTCTGCACTTCCACTGTAGCAGGCACAGGTTCAATCCCTGGTCAGGGAACGAAGATCCCTCATGCCATGCACGTGCAAGGCCAAAAAACAAATAAACAAAAAACCTGGCTATGCTAATTGGTGGCAATTGGTATGACACAGAATATGATCAAATCAAATCAGTGATGCCAAGATTTATAAATTATGTCTCAAAATAAGATTTAATACAAACATACTGTAGAAGCACTATTTTTACCTCATATCCTTTAAAATTTTTTACAATTTATATATTTTCATGTATAATTTGTATATAACTTATGTTTAAATTATGTAAAATAAACCTCTTTGCCATGATATTTTGTTTTGTTATTCATTCATACATTTTAATTTATATATCACTGAATGAGTAACTGTCATAAAATTTTAAAAAACAACAAAAAAACAAATTTCCCAAGTGCTTTACAACTTCCCTCTTCCCTCTCGTATTGCTACCATCTGCAACGATCAGATTTCTAGCAGAAAATAACGTAACTTTATTTTAAAAGGGTGGTCTAAAAGAAAAATTAAATAAACACTAAAACTATAGGCTTTTTTTCCCCTAAACTCTATTATTTACTGTTAATTCCCAATATTCACAAAATATAAACACTGGTGCTCTACATACTTTCAAAGGATCACAATTAAGAAACAGGCAAAATTATTTCTTTAAATAATAAATTGGTATTTATTCTGAAATATGGAAGTTAAATACTGATGAAATAAACCAAATTCCAAGATACTACTCCTTAATAGGCTGAACAGTGGGGAAGTATGCCAGTTTCTTTGAGAAATACCTCAAAATATTTTAGTATTCAGTTGGCTCAACTATTCTGGTTGTCTTTAAAAGCCACTTAAATTAATTATGATAAAGAGAAAAATAATTCCCAAACACACACTAAATCTCATGGGCATAAAGTGAAGGAGGGAAACCCCAAAACATATATAAGCAAGAAGAACGTGTTACAGAGCATGGGAAGGCACCTACCTCATGCACTAGAGCAAGTGAAGTCTGCTTGAAACTTCGCCCTCTATTGGCCATCAGTCTATTCAATGGTTTGCCATCTTTACTCTGATACATTGAAATATCATAACAAAATAGCATACCACCTTAAAAAAAATAAAAACATTGCTTATGGAAAAACTCATTAATTAGGGTCTCAGTAATCCATATTCAATCAATCTGTATAGAGAGATTTAGAAATTAAAAGAATATGCTAAACTAATTATGATTTTTAACTGTGAATAAAAAAAGAGCTATTGAAATGATCACTTACTGACAAGCCTTATTCATTTGTAAATAAAAGAGAAAATTTCAAATCATGTCTTATTTTAAATTTTGTGAACTGTTACTTCTAGAAATTCTATTAAGCTTTTCTTTAAAAACAAATTTCAATGAAAGAGAAATGCTTGTGCATGTCAGTCTTTGTGAACTCCTGAATAATATGGGTTCCTTTAGTTTCTACCCATAAGTGGACTAGTTTTCCTTCATACCCGCACTCACATACATTCAGTCTCCCTTTTTTCCTCCCTTTTCTAACATACTTTGGGGGAATTTTTGCAACTATGTTCGTGGAAGAGACTGGCCTTTACTATTCTCTTCTTCTACTTGGTGTCAAGATTATGCTGATCTCAATCAAGAGTGTTCTCTTCTTTTTTTTTTTTTCTCAGTTGAAGTTTATAAAGACCACTGTTATTTCTCCCTTAAGTTTTTTGAGGACTTCACCAAGGAAGCCATCTGCACCTAGGTTTTCTCTGTGGGAAGGTTGCTACAGATTCAATTTCTTTAATACATATCAAACTATTCATATAGTCAATTTCTCCTTCTGTCAGTTTTGCAAAGTTTTATATTTTGACGAATTTCTACATCTCATCTAAACTGTGAAATTCATTGGCTAAAAGTTCTTCAAAATATTCTTTAATGTTTTGAATGCTGTAGGGCCTGAAGTGATGTCTCCTTTGTTGTTCCTGATACAGGTGATCTATATTTCTCTATTTTTTTGTCCAGCCTTACAACAGCTTTATCAATTTTCTTAAACTTTTTTTTTTAACTAGCAGCGTTTTTTACTTATTTTTAATTTTTATTTATTTTTGGCTGTGTTGGGTCTTTGTTGCTGTGCGTGGGCTTTCTCTAGTTGTGGTGAGCAGGGGCTACTCTTCGTCGTGGTGCACGGGCTTCTCATTTCAGTGGCTTCTCTTACTGTGGAGTAAGGACTCTAGGAGCAGAGGCTTCAGTACCTGCAGCACGTGGGCTCAGTAGTTGTGGCACGTGGACTCTAGGGCCCGTGGGCTTCAGTACTTGTGGCGCACAGGCTCAGTAGTCATGGCTCGCAGGCTCTAGAGCGCAGGCTCAGTAGTTGTGGTGCACGGGCTTAGTTGCTCCGTGGCGTGTGGGGTCTTCCCAGACCAGGGATGGAACCTGTGTCCCCTGCACTGACAGGCAGATTCTTAACCACTTCACCACCAGGGAAGTCCTCATTAAACTTTTCAAAGAATAACCTTTGGCTTTGCTTATTTTCTTTATTTCCTGTGTTTCCTATTGCACTGATTTTTAATCCTATCTTTATTATTCCTTCCTTTATCATTTCTTTAAGTTTAATTTGCTGTTCTTCTCCAAGTTTCTTGAAATAGAAGCTTAAACTATAATTGTTTTCCTTTCTTCTTTTTTCAGTATATGCATTCAGGGTACAAATTTCCTACTAACACTGTTGTTGTTGTTGTTTCTTACAGGTAAAGCAGATAATTTTTAATGAAATGGAAATTATAAGACTGCAAAATATTTTTTTTTCCCACCACCACCACCACCCCCAACCCTCGCTTTCTCTCCTTGGTGTCCATATGTTTGTTCTCTACTTCTGTCTCTATTTCTGCCTTGCAAACTGGTTCATCTGTGCCATTTTTCTAGATTCCACATATATGCGTTAATATATGATATTTGTTTTTCTCTTTCTTACTTCACTCTGTATGACAGTCTCTAGGTCCATCCATGTCTATACAAATGACCCAATTTCGTTCTTTTTTATGGCTGAGTAATATTCCGTTGTATATACGTACCACATCTTCTTTATCCATTCGTCTGTTGATGGACATTTAGGTTGCTTCCATGACCTGGCTATTGTAAACAGTGCTGCAATGAACATTGGGGTGTATGTATCTTTTTTTTTGTTTGTTTTGTTTTTGTTTTTGTTTTTGTTTTTGTTTTTGTTTTTTGCGTACATGGGCCTCTCACTGTTGTGGCCTCTTCCGCTGCGGAGCACAGGCTCCGGACGTGCAGGCCCAGCGGCCATGGCTCACGGGCCCAGCCGCTCCGCAGCATGTGGGATCCTCCCGGACCGGGGCACAAACCCGCGTCGCCTGCACCGGCAGGCGGACTCTCAACCACTGCGCCACCAGGGAAGCCCTGTATCTTTTTGAATTATGGTTTTCTCTGGGTGTATGCCCAGTAGTGGGATTGCTGGGTTTTCACCACCAGGGAAGTCCTCATTAAACTTTTCAAAGAATAACCTTTGGCTTTGCTTATTTTCTTTATTTCCTGTGTTTCCTATTGCACTGATTTTTAATCCTATCTTTATTATTCCTTCCTTTATCATTTCTTTAAGTTTAATTTGCTGTTCTTCTCCAAGTTTCTTGAAATAGAAGCTTAAACTATAATTGTTTTCCTTTCTTCTTTTTTCAGTATATGCATTCAGGGTACAAATTTCCTACTAACACTGTTGTTGTTGTTGTTTCTTACAGGTAAAGCAGATAATTTTTAATGAAATGGAAATTATAAGACTTCAAAATATTTTTTTTTCCCACCACCACCACCCCCAACCCTCGCTTTCTCTCCTTGGTGTCCATATGTTTGTTCTCTACTTCTGTCTCTATTTCTGCCTTGCAAACTGGTTCATCTGTGCCATTTTTCTAGATTCCACATATATGCGTTAATATATGATATTTGTTTTTCTCTTTCTTACTTCACTCTGTATGACAGTCTCTAGGTCCATCCATGTCTATACAAATGACCCAATTTCGTTCTTTTTTATGGCTGAGTAATATTCCGTTGTATATACGTACCACATCTTCTTTATCCATTCGTCTGTTGATGGACATTTAGGTTGCTTCCATGACCTGGCTATTGTAAACAGTGCTGCAATGAACATTGGGGTGTATGTATCTTTTTTTTTGTTTGTTTTGTTTTTGTTTTTGTTTTTGTTTTTGTTTTTGTTTTTTGCGTACATGGGCCTCTCACTGTTGTGGCCTCTTCCGCTGCGGAGCACAGGCTCCGGACGTGCAGGCCCAGCGGCCATGGCTCACGGGCCCAGCCGCTCCGCAGCATGTGGGATCTTCCCGGACCGGGGCACAAACCCGCGTCGCCTGCACCGGCAGGCGGACTCTCAACCACTGCGCCACCAGGGAAGCCCTGTATCTTTTTGAATTATGGTTTTCTCTGGGTGTATGCCCAGTAGTGGGATTGCTGGGTCATACGGTAATTCTATTTTTAAGGTTTTTTTATTTATTTATTTTTGCGGTACGTGGGCCTCTCACTGTTGTGGCCTCTCCCGTTGCGGAGCACAGGCTCTGGACGCGCAGGCTCAGCGGCCATGGCTCACGGGCCTAGCTGCTCCGCAGCATGTGGGATCTTCCCGGACCAGGGCACGAACCTGCGTCCCCTGCATCAGCAGGCAGACTCTCAACCACTGCACCACCAGGGAAGCCCCCTCCAGTTCCATTTTTTTCCCTCAAGATTGCTTTGGCTTTTCGGGGTCTTTTGTGTCTCCATACAAATTTTAAGATTTTTTGTTCTAGTTCTGTAAAAAATGCCATTAGTAATTTGATAGGGATTGCGTTGAATCTGTAGATTACTTTCGGTAGTATAGTTATTTTCACAATATTGATTCTTCCAATCCAAGAACATGGTATATTTCTCCATTTGTTTGTGTCATCTTTGATTTCTTTCATCAGTGTCTTATAGTTTTCTGAGTACAGGTTTTTTACCTCCTTCAGTAGGTTTATTCCTACATATTTTATTCTTTTTGTTGTAATGGTGAATGGGATTGTTTCCTTAATTTCTCTTTCTAATTTTTCGTTGTTAGTGTGTAGGAATGCTAGAGATTTCTGTTCATTAATTTTGTATCCTGCAACTTTACTGAATTCATTGATTAGTTCTAGTAGTTTTCTGGTGGCATCCTTAGGATTATCTGCGTACAGTACATGTCATCTGCAAACAGTAACAGTTTTACTACTTCTTTTCCAATTTGTATTCCTGTTATTTCTTTTTCTTCTCTGATTGCCGTGGCTAAGACTTCCAAAACTATGTTGAACAATAGTGACAAGAGTGGACATCCTTGTTGTGTTCCTAATCTTAGAGGAAATGTTTTCAGTTTTTCACCATTGAGAATGATGTTTGCTGTGGGTTTGCTGTATATGTCCTTTATTATGTTCAGGTAGGTTCCCTCTATGCCCACTTTCTGAAGAGTTTTATCACCTATTAACACTATTTTAGCTGCATCCCACAAGTTGTAATTTGGCATATTTTCATTATCATTCAGTTCAAAATATTTTCTGATTTCCATTTTGATTTTTTTCTTTGATCCATGGAAGATTTATAAGTGTACTGTTCAATTTCCAGGCGAGTGGATAAATTCTAGTTATCTTTTTGTTATTTAGTTTAGCTTAATCACATTGTTATCAGAGGACAGACTCAATGACTTCAATATTTTGAAATTTGTTGAAATGTATGGTCTGCTATATGACCATTTTGATAAGTTTCCAATGTACAGTTAAAGAGCATACAAATTCTATCACTATAAGATACAATGTTCCATATGTCACTTAAGTAAAGTTTGTTCATAGTATTATTCATATATTTTGTGAACCTGATTTTTTTGTCTGCTTGTTCATCATACCATTGAAAAAGCTGTTTAAGAGTTTTCCGCTATTATTGTGGATTTGGCTATTTAGTTAGTTCTGCTAATTTTGGGGGGGGGCAGTTCGCGGGCCTCTCACTGTTGTGGTCTCTCCCATTGTGGAGCACATCTGGACGCGCAGGCTCAGTGGGATCTTCCCGGACCAGGGCACGAACCCGTGTCCCCTGCATCAGCAGGCGGACTCTCAACCACTGCGCCACCAGGGAAGCCCAGTTCTGCTCATTTTTGTCATATAGTTTGAAACTCTGTTATTTTGGCACATTGATTAGAATTGTGATACTTTTCTAATGGACTGACTTCTTTATCTCCATGAAATATTCCCTTCATTTCTAGCTTCTTCCTTTTTCATATGTCTAGCACTTTTTCACTGGACAGTATATGAAAGAATCACAGAAAGTCTAAATGATATTATTATTTTTTTAATCAGAGGATTTTCTCCTCTGTTAGGCAGACAGAGTGAAGAACAGATCATCTCAGGTGAATGAGGGATTTAACTGAGTTAGGCTTGACTATAGCTTTGGTAAATCTCAGTCTACCTCTGTTTCAACCCTGTTCCTAAGGCATGCCTCCTCAAGATTTTCAACTGATAGTCTAATCGGTCTTTGACTCTTCAATACAGAAAGATTATGGGAGATTCAGAGATTTGTATCTGTCCTCAGAAGTTTTCAGCTTAGCTTTTAACTTCCCACAAAGCTGCAAAATTTGACAAATATCTTAAGGGAGAAACAGGTTGTGTGTTTGAAGGGTCTCAAGTCCCCAGTCTTGTCACTCAGGTTACCACATAAATGTCATGATCTCTGTTGGCTTCTCTGCCTCCTGCACCAGCCTCTTGTTAAGGTCAAGCCTGAATTTCAGCCTCTATCTGAGGCCAACATTAGTAAGTGCATCCAGGTGAAAAGAGCTGTAGATCTCAGTATCAATTCACTACTTGCGTGCTTTGTTTTCAGGCCCATTCTCCTAGCCAGTCTTTGTTTCCTAAGCAACACAAGACTGGAGATTTCACTGCCTCTCAGAAGCATCAGCCTAGTTCTTTAACTTTCAGCGCAAACTCAAAAGTCACTAAATTGCTTATGAGTAAAATCTCCAGTTTGTCACCTGTATTAGAATCTTGAGAGAAACAAAACCAACAGGATATATATAGGTACAGATATGTAAATAAGCAAGAGGAGATTTATTATGGGAATTGACTCCCAAGATTTTTGAGGCTGAGAAGTCCCATGATCTGCTGTCTGCAAACTGGAGAACCAGGAAAGCCTGTGGTGCAATTCAGTCTGAGTCAGAAAGCCCAAGAACCAGGAGCACCAATGTCCAAAGGCAGGAGAAGATGGATCTCCCCGCTCAAGCAAAGAGAGCAAATTCACCCTTCCTCTACCTTTTTGTTCTATTCAGGTCTTCAATGGATTGGATGTTGCCCACCCACACTGCTCAGGGTGATCTTCTTTACTCAGTCTACTGATCCAAACGCTAACCTCTTCTGGAAACACACTCAGAAATAATACTTACCAGTTATCTGAGCATCACTTAGACCAATGAAGATGACACATAAAATTAATCATCACGTCAGCCTAGTCCCATGAAACCACTAAAAGCTTTACTGGTTTCTCTATCCTCCAACAGGCCTCTTCCTGGGCCAATACCCAATCCCAGCCCACAACCAGAATCAGTGAATATCTCCCATGGGGTAGGGGCTGGGGCGTGGGACAGGTCCATAGGGAACAATCTAAAATGTTCTCTCCATTCCATAACTTCAGTCTATTCTTTGTTTTATCTATGTCTTTGTTTCTACAGTTCTCTGATGGCTTTAAAATGTGATTCATTTTTGTAATTTATCCAGCTGTGTCTAGACCTTAGCAGTAGCAGCAATGCCTTTCCATGCCCTACTACACCCTACTTGGAAGAGAAACTTAAATCATCACATTAAAATCCTGTACCGTGATACTATGTATTGTGCTTACCCGCAAGGCCAGGTTTCAAACCCGGTTGCTTGTTTGTTTCATACATTTTCAACATAAAATTGGGGATTCCTGCTACAGTCTTTCCTTGATCTAAGCGGGCACCTCCTTTTAATGCAGAGTGATACACCCCACGGGGCATATTCACCATTTCTTGCTTCACAAGTGATGTAAAAAATTCCTCCAAAGCTGAAAGAAATAAAAGGAGACCAAAAGTAGAGTGAATATAGTATGCTAGAAGAGAAACATTCATTCTTAACTCATACACACGCACACCAACAACAACTTAGCTATATTTCATGTCAAATTTCACAAAGTAAAAAAACAATTCTTGATTCCCAGCCCTTTTGTAGTCTTCCCCAAACCAGAATATGGCACCCAGTAACTCAAGCTTAAAAACTTAGTCATTCTTAATTCCTCTCTTTCTCACACTCCTTATATGTAGCAAGTAGTTTTAGATCTACCTTTAAAAATATATCTCAAATCCATCAGTTTCTCTCCATTTTCACTGCTACTTGCGCAGTCATTATCTTCTCTCTTCCTCATCTGGATAAATTTAAAAACTAGTTCTTGGTTTCTTCTCCTCATGACCACTCCTCTAAACCATCCTCTACCCAGAAAGAAGCTAGAGTTTTATGTCATTTCCTTCCCTAACATCTTTCAATGCTTCTTCACTGTACATAGAATAACGTCAAGACGTCTGACAATGATCAAGGCCTTCTATGACCTAGCCCCTGACTCTCCCTGTGACCTCATCTCTACCACCCACCTTCCTTCCTAGTTGTGTTAAAGACACACTTCCACAAGCCCTTTTTGTCCATTCCTCAATAACACAAAGTTCATATCTAAGTCAAGGCCACTGCACTTGCCATTTCTTCCACCTGGAACACACTAATCCCCAATGTCCACGTGACTGGCACCTTCCTGTCATTTAGATATTTTCAGAGAGGCCCTTTATGACTATCCACCATTCGGCAGTAATATCAGTACACTTATTTTAAAAAATTAATTCATTATTTCTTTGTTTGTGTTCCTTCTAATTAAGCCCAAGCTCTTTATTGCTTGACACCTTCACTTATTATAAGGTAATGCAGTAATGTGGGATCAGAAGACAATAGGGTATCCAAACAAAATACCTGATTAGCACTATAGGTTTATATTCAAGTGTTATTTTCCTAAGGACCACTAGAGGTTGCCCAATGCAGAAATAAAAACAACAAAAATTAAAGCTAAACAAATCATATGGAAAACAAAAAAGGAAACTACCACAGGTGCCTCTTATTATAGGAACAAAAAGCAAGAGTCTGTCTACCTAAACTAGAATTTCATTCTGAATAGGTCTAAAAGTCTCCTTTAAATGACCACGATTAAATTAAAGGCAGAAGTACTCACTGGAACATGTATTATGTACCCAGTTCTGTCATTCCTATATAGAACTTTCCTAGGTGCAACAAAGCTTCTCCATTCAAAGCCCAGAGAACACCTATGTAGTATGTTTTCTATTCACCCCTCCAGATCCACACTCTCAACCCTACTCTGTGCCCCGGAAGAATAACCTTTCACAACTGCATCATCAGACTCCCTTGTCCTCTGGCTTTTAGTTGGCTTCATCCAATGGGAGACACTGGCAGGCGATCACAGGGTGCAAACAGAGGTGAGAGCATGTAATCCCCAGACACCCTCCTGCAGGACTGCCCCAGGTGGTCTGCATCCCTCTTTTGAAGGGCCTTGCTCCCCTTAGGAGCTTCTTATGACCCAGAAGCTCTCTCTTCTTCTCCTAACTGCTCCCTTCCCTTACCTCTTCAGGCTGAGGGACATTAACCATTCTTAGATGATTCACCATTGCTAGTGAATTTCCTTTAACCTTGACAACACACCTTTAAGCAGTCCCTTTATTAAACTCTCAATTACTCTCTCTGAATTTCCTGCGAAGACCCTGATCAACGCATCATCTAAATGAAAAGTGTGAGTAATATCCAACTTCAGGTCATACATTTCAATTCCTGTATGTACATGCACATGTACGACTGCTTCAAGCTTGGGAGGAGTATAGACTTTTCAGAATGGACCTAAGAATCATGCATTTGTGAGGAAAGAATTTCATGCTTTCTCAGAAGACACCCTATTCTGGTAAAAGCTGATACATGTCAAGAGATAAGTACACATCTACACGAAGACTAACCCAGGAATGAAAATTTGTCTACTTGTCAAGCTCTTCAGAGAATTAAGGATTATCAAATAATTCCAGCCCTGAGAGTAGTTTAAATGAAAGTAAAATACCATGAATGCAAAAACCCAAGAGGACTTTGAACTCTAAGGTTATTCTGGGATACAGAAGGAACTTTGGATAACTGATGGCTTTTTTCTTCCTTGGGCTTACTATTAACCACAGGGGAGGTCCTAGACTCTGAAGAGCCTTCAGGTAGGAAGTGGGGACGATCAGGAGAAAGAAAAAGGGAAGAAGTCCTTAAGGCTTGTTCTGGACATCAGGAGAAAAGAAAAGGTGGACTCTGTCTAAGTTGTACCGTTCAGTTTTCTCTAATGAAAGGAGGCAGGAATTTGGGACAGGAGCTTTGTCTAGCAAGAAATACTACTATATACTTGGCTGAATTCCTCAAGAATCTCCATGTGGGATGAAACCAAGGATAAAAACTTCTAACATTACAGGCTACTGAGATTATGACTGAGAAGATAAAGATGACATTTCTTGTGTTTATTGAACTTAATTTTGAGAAATTAAATTTTTACATCCATGAACATTCAGGGTAGATTTGGGACAGAATAAGGTAATAGATGCATGCTTGGGAAAATGTTGGCTACTATTGAATTAGAACAACTAGGTATAATTAGAATAATTTTTTAAAATGTCAAGGTCCTGTACGCTTTATATCAAAGCTGGAAAAAAAAATTGCTGAACGACCATACAAGTTAATCTATTTTTTAAAAGCATTAATGTATAGCTCTCAAATACTGGTACCACCCTTTCTTTAGTAAGAATATATTTCTAATGATGAAACTACCCAGGAAATTTCTGAAGATTCTAATGATCTTTTCAGTTATCTTATATAAATAAGCTAAAGAACCATTTGAATCAGTGACTTAAAGTCTCACTGAAAATTTGTAGAATAAATTTAACTTTTGAGATGAATTTAAATTTTTCAGTGAAAATGGTTGTTTAAACTAGTTCTCCAGTTTATTTTTACTTGAGTCTAACATTTTTCAGTGTGTTTTTGAACACCATACTACCTCAAGCAGTCCCTATAAGACACATAGAAAATAAGTATTTAAGATTAAAGTAAGCTATAATATGTGTTCATCACAAAAGAGCACAATTAATCAGACAGTTAAAATCACTAAAAAAATGCTAGCTTCCCTGACACAAAATAGGAGTCACCTGGTAAAACGGAAGGAGCAGTGAGTGACAACAGTTTGAGATAGCAAGAACCAGGAATGGAAAGATCCACGTCCTTTTCGTCACCCTCCTCATCTTCATCGAGGTCATCAGGAATTTGGATTTCTGGTCTTACCTGAAATGATAGAGAAGGCGATACTAAAATATTATGTAAAATCTTTTCCTTTAAAAAATTAAGTTAGACTCATTGCTCTACAATGCCAAAAGACCATGAAAATTAATTTTTAAAATCTATTCATTTTCAGATTAACTAAATGGTAAACCTAATCATCTTATTAGAAACACTCCCAGATCCATGTAAAGAACTAATGGTAATATAGTAAGAAAATCACCATAAACCAGCCTAAGCAATGATTACTATAGAAAACTAATAAAATTTTATACCATCTGACAATAAAATGCAAACACACATTCAATATATTGAACTTCTGTGGTTTATAATTAAATATTTGCCTTGTCTGAATACATGTTTTAAAAATTTGTGATTTCAGCCATATTTCTATGACAAAGCTTAAAATCTTCTAGTAGAATATACATAGTAGAGATCAGGAAGACACAGAATGCTGTAGCTGACTTTTTTTTTTTAGACTTAGCAGTTTGTTGCTATGGAATATAAAAACACTAAAATCTGCAGTTGGTAGCTATACTTTATAGTGTCTAGTTTGCCATTTGAAGATTTTGTGGTTACTCTGTGATTAGTTAGGTTTATTTGAACCAAAAATTAAAAATGTAAAAAGATTACCACTATTGTAGTTTCCACAAGCTATAACTGTCAAGCAATTAATTAAATTTTTAATACTTTCAATGACACACCATGATAATGCCCACATGGAGATAATTAAGCATTAGGGGAGGAAATCAAAATATATAAATGTGGTTGCTATAACCGTAAAGTGCCAGAACCCAGTCATTACCATTAGCCTGTCTCCCGGAGTTATTTTTAGAAATAATTAACAATTCCTGCAGACTGCCTTTTTCATAGGTCCCCAAAGCACTGCTCCGTTTAGGAACTGCACTGAGTTAGGATTCTTGCAGGGGGATAAAAGCAAACAGAGATAAAATGCTTCTCACGTATAATAACCTCAACTCCGATGAAGCCTTTCAATCATAACTAGCGTTCTTTTCAGTAGTGAAGGAGTGAAAGCAACCTGACCACCAAGCACTTTCCAAGACAAGATTTAATTCTGATTCAGTCTTGAGGATCTAATTCTCAGAGGGCTGAGCCAGCCATAATTACAGAGATAACAATGATGCATGCTCCGCAGAGGGCATGCCTGCATTTGTTGATATCAGCGCACACCAGGGGAACCCTGGCACCTTTGCAAACCTTTTGGTTCTGACAAGCAGGGCTTTCGGAGTGTCTCTGGTCTGTGTATATACTTGGAATTTGCCACATTTGGTATCATCAAGAGGTATCTTAGAGATTTTAACTAGTCCTAGTTGCCTAAAAAGTTTCAAAAAAAGGAGTTGGTTCTGGGTCTGTTTACCTTGCTTCCTGACTTTTTACACATCATAGTACAAATTGAAAATAATATTTGAACAGCATATGGGGGGAAACAGACAACAATGCTTACAGCTGGAGGCTACATGAATAAGCTCTGCTACATGTCACATTCACAAGTGATAGGAGACTCGGGGAGGTGGAAGCCAGCGGTAAACACTTAAGCTAATATGAAAACTCGCAGGGATGGTGAGGATGTGGAGAAATCAGAACACTCACACACTGTTCGTGGGAAGGTAAAACGGTGCAGCCCCTTTGGAAAACGGTTTGGCAGTTTCTCAAAAAGCGAAATGCAGAGTTACTGTATGGCCCAGCAATTCCACTCCCAGGTATATGACCAAGAGAAGTGAAAACAAATGATCACACAAAACTTGCAGACGAATGTGAATACATTAGTTGTAACAGCAAAAATGGAAGCGACTCAAATGTCCATGAGCATATAAACAAAATACGGCACACCTACACGATGGACTATTATTCAATCATAAAAAGGTATGAAGTGCAGATATGTGTTCCACGTGAATGAACTTTGGAAACATTATGCTAAGTGAAGGAAGCCAGTCACAAAAGAACACATGCTATATGATTTCATTATAGGAAAGGTTCAGGACAGGTAAATTTACAGAGACAGAAAGTAGATTAAAGGTTGCTTAGTGCTGGGGGGAAAGAAAGGGGTAATGGGGATTGATTGCTAATAAGATGATCTAAAATTAGATTGTGGCAGCTCTGTGATTAGTTGCACAGTTCTCTGAATACACTAAAACCACTTGAATTGCATGCTCTAAATGGGTGAATTGTATGGAATGCGGATTATATCTCAGTAAAGTTATTTTAAAAGAAAGGAAGGAGGAAGGGAGGAAGGGAGGCGATAGGAAAGAGAGGAAAGGGGAAGGGAGAGTGTGGGTTGGAGGAGGGGCAGCAGAAGAGGCAGCAGCACAAGCGGAAGCATAGGAAATAGAGGCAGAAGCTGCCACCACCTTCAGAGGGACCTCAGCTGGTGGATGAACTAGGCCAAGTGACCAATGCTCCCAATTCCAGAATTATGTAGTATAAAAGGAATCTGATCTTTTTTGCACACATTTTAGCCTATCCAGTTTAACTGCTCAATGAGTCACAGCACGCAGGCCATCAATATTTCCGACAGCCACTAAAGAAGACCTACTAGGTTGGGGATTTTAAAAAGAAAGATCCGTTCATCCATCTTAAGTTGTCTAATTTTGCATTCACATAACTGCACCCCTATATTAATTTATCTGCTGTGCGATAAACAACATATGTCTGCATCTTACATACACATATATGTTAACAAAGACATTAGAGATGTACTGTAATTTACTTTACTTTATTTTATTTATTTATTTTTGGCTGCATTGGGTCTTCGTTGCTGCTCATGGGCTTTCTCTAGTTGCAGTGAGCGGGGGCTACTCTTCGTTGTAGTGCGTGGACTTCTCATTGCCATGGTTTCTCTTGCTGCAGAGCACGGGCTCTAGGCACGTGGGCTTCAGTAGTTGTGGCTCATGGGCTCTAGAGCGCAGGCTCAGTAGTTGTGGCGCAGGGGCTTAAGTTGCTCCACGGCATATGGGATCTTCCAGGACCAGGGCTAGAACCCATGTCCCTGCGTGGGCAGGCAGATTCTTAACCACTGCGCTGCCAGGGAAGCCCCAATGTACTGTAATTTAAGTATAGATGATATACTCTGCCTACTTATAATGGTATGATTACACCTTCAATTTTGTTTCTTCAAAGGTGAGCTGATTCTCCTGAACTAAGTAGCACTTATTGTTAGACTTTGGTTTCATGGCATTTCCCTACTCCTCTGTTCATCTCTTAAAGAAGTATTTGTTCCAGCTTCCCTATGCTAGTCCCAGTCTTTTCCCTTTGTTTGTATGCAACAAGTGAATAAGATCAACATGAGTACAACTAAGGAAAATCAAGGGAAGTCATATGAAAAAATACTTGTTAAAATTATAAAATGTTGCTAACTATATTACATTAGCTACTCAAACATCCAGGAAAAAACTGTCTATTTAGAATACACACACATGCACATACGCACACCAACTACACGCTTCCAATTATAGCTAAGCTTTGTTGAAGAAACTTAAAGGGAGAGCCAAATATAAAATGATAAATTACTTTTAAAATCTGCTTTAAGTTGAATATTGGAAAGCTTATCCTACAAAATGCCTTACTTACTACATTTTCTGAGCCAGATAACCTTTCAACCACGTTTCTGTGTGTGCAACCTAAGAAAATCCAGGAGTTTGTGCATAAACAGAGGATTTATTTGGAACTCGTTAAGTATCTGCATAAATTCATTTAAGAAGAGAAACAGCTTCTGATGAAATCAATAACATTCACTTAAATCAACGCAGAACAGGTTACACCACATTAATACCAACCCAGGGTGCATAATAAGTTCTTTTATATTACTCCCTTCTCAAATTAACTCCAGAAATCAACAACACTATCTTAAGAGCTCTATAATAAAAAGTTTAATTTTTAAGCAGCCAAGCATTTTTTAAAGAACCCAAGTCAGAGAGAAGAGTCAACCTAAATGTTTATCAATTACTGACTGTTTTACCAGAAAAACCATTCTTTATAGCTTTTTTTGGTTTGTTTTTCTGTTTTGTTTCATTTTGGGGGTGTCAGGGGGCACTAAAGAAGGCAAAGGAGAAGGATAAATAGCTAAAAAGACAAAGAAATACAAACTAAAAGGGAAAAATCATTCATGTCTATTTTTTAACACTGAAATCAACAGGTCCTCAAAGAAGCCCCCCCCGAAATTTTTTGACCAACTTTAGACTTGCATGTTTCAAGTGATTAACAATAATATTTTTACAAACCAACAAACACATGGATTCATTCACCGGCCTTATTTCCGTAGTGTAGTGGTTATCACGTTCACCTCACACATGGTTTCATTCAACATTCCCAGCTCATAAGACAGCCTAGCACTTAGTATACGTCCAATAAATAATCACTAAACCAATGCAAGTGTTAAGTGTCTATCATCAACGATCCCACAAAACTTCCTAATAACAAACCAGTGACAAGAAAGATGAGTTAATGAATCTGCTATTCAAATCCCTGGCTCACATGATATCTCATTCAGCTCTACTCTCCATTGATATTTTCCATCTTACCTTAGGTGGTACTGTTTCGTTTAACCCTAAATATTCCTTCTGATGTCTGTCACTCCTTTAATGCCTTCTGTTTTACCAGCCTGTTAGCTTTCTTTCAACAAGTTTCACAGTTTAAGTTGATGCAGCAATGAACAAGAAATCTTTCTTTGATAAATTTAAAGGTGTACTTACAAAAGTAGTTGAATTATAATCCACAAAAGTAACCATGTGGATAGTATCTTTTAAAAAAATTCTCTTTTTCAAAAAAAATTTCTACTTGAAATTCACTGTATGTTCTGTTAAAAGATTATTTCACAAGTTTCCACAAGTAGAAAAAGAGAACCTATACACCTTTCACTGGAAAGGTATACAAGTACCCTTCAGTTTTGTGAGTAAACCAAACTGCCCTTGGTGCAGAGTGAGTAAACTCTGACAACAAGGAGGAATCTTAGATTTTACACTAGAGAAGTCCTTACCTGGCAGAGACTTTTGAAACAGTTGAAAGTATGCTTTTGTAGAAAGTGAGCCACAGTTTCACATCACTGCCACTATCTACAAAACAGAGGTGGGATCTGGGGTTGCACCCTTAGGCTTCAGGGACTTGTTTGGAATATGAACATACTGACCATTTTCTGGACTTTTAGTTCTTAGATATTCAAACAGCCAAACTGAAAATCAGTAATTAATAAAAAGAAGAAGAACAATGCATGGTGTGGTCTTGGAAGTAATGATTCTCCATGCGGAGGAAGGTCCTCTATATCAGAAACTGGGGGTTGAAGTGGGGTGGACTCTTTTAAACCATATGTCCTCTCATCTTAATCTCAGTTAAGAATATCCACGGTAGTGAACCTCTGTTACATATGAGAGGGAATCACATCCTAGAAGGGGGTTAGGGCAGAAAAAAGGTTGAAAAGCATGGCTAAGATCAGTCTTAGAGATTTCTTTTACAGCTCTTCACGCTCTGCTGGTGAAAACCCAAGCATATATAGTACATCACTACCCTTTATGTTGGAAGGTATAAAGAGCTATTTATGGTTGTTTAGGGATCAGAGGATATAGAAGAGTTAGATTAAGAAAGTATCTAATATTTGACTGCGTACAGCACTTAGCTGAGTAATAACTCTAACAAACACAACCAGAAACTAAACATAACCCTCAAGTAGGATAAAATAGAAACATAACATTATTTAAAGAGGTAGAGACTAAACAGTCAAGAGTATATGGGAGTTATTTAATAAAAGCTATCATTCCAGCTGGAATGTTTCAGTAATAATAGCTAAAAATAAAGGTAATCATTATGTTGTGATCTAAATTACCAATTGCTTATTTAAAATAATATAGGGACTTCCCTGGTGGTCCAGTGGTTAAGACTCTGCACTCCCAGTGCAGGGGGTCAGGGTTCGATCCCTGGTCAGGGAACTAGATCCTGCATGCATGTCACAACTAAGAACCCATGTGCTGCTACAAAGATCCCGCACGTGGCAATGAAGATCCCACGTGCCTCAACTAAGACCCAGTGCAGCCAAAAAATATATATGTATGTATATATATAAAATAAGAAAAAGTATATCTTTCCAGATAGTGTAGGTAATCTATTGGTAGGAGTTTACATACCAAATTTACATGTAATTTTTTCCTTTTTCTTTACCTTTCTCTCTCTTTTTTTCAAAAGCTATGGGTATTGCTAGTCACCATGGTGTAGTCTGAAATCCCATCTTTTTAAATTTTACGAGTCATAGGACATCTTTTGTTAAGGCTTCCTGTTTGTGATAACTGCACAACAAGCTGGCCGATCTGTCTTCGAGTTCTCAGTGACACGGGAAATCCTGCCTCACTTAGGATTTGGTTTTACAAGAGCCTATCTTCAGTCCCTCCAATTCAATTCAATGAACAGAAGTTTGCCTGGTTACTACTGGCATCTAGTCTCTGCATAAGCTCAACCCAGAAGAAAAAGTCAACTCATTTTAATGCCTGAGGATCCCAAGAAATTCACAATAAAACTTGCCACTTCACCTCAAGGACAGATTCTGGGTAATGTTACGCATAACTTCTTCTAAAACAATGTCTTCCTTACACTCTAAAGGCATTAAATAACCATTTGTATGCCTTTGAATTAGCAGTAACACTAAATGTGAAATCATACACTTAGGGACTTCCCTGGTGGTGCAGTGGTTAAGTATCTGCCTGCCAATGCAGAGGACACGGGTTCGAGCCCTGGTGCAGGAAGATCCCACGTGCTGTGGAGCAACTAAGGCCATGCGCCACAACTACTGAGCCTGCACTCTATAGCCCGCGAGCCACAACTACTGAGCCCTCGTGCCTAGAGCCTGTGCTCCGCCACAAGAGAAACCGCCACGATGAGAAGCCCCGTGCACTGTCACGAAGAGTAGCCCGCGCTCGCCACAACTAGAGAAAGCCTGTGCACAGCAATAAAGACTCAATGCAGCCAAAAATAAATAAATAAATAAGTAAATATTTTTTAAAAAGAAAGAAATCCTACACTTAATTCCTTAATATAACCTGATAATTTAAAGCTGGTTATACTAGGTAGGTAGTAGAAAAGGTAGTATGTTTTTAGTCTAGTCTAAAAACTAAGATAATATCTCACAGTGTGTTAACCCTTAAAAGAGAGTGATACTTTCTTCATCCAGTTCTCTGGGACTAACCTATATATCATTTCAAAGTAAACAAATAAATAGCAGATTTTTTTACGACGGCACTTCAATTCTGTATCACAAATAAAGATCTCTGGCTGCTCAGGTGGTAGAAAACCTTACTCTGAGCAGGTCGTGCTTGGATGTGAAGTTCAAGACGGCGCACTAACTGGGTAAGGTGGTTCCTATAGTGACATAGACCTTGCCCTGGGCACAGGGCAATGCAGTCATACACCAAGTCACCTTATAGAGATTTCATTTTCACCTTCCATCTGCTTCAGTTCATTATCTGTGAAGTCTAAGACCTCTATAGTCTACTACAGATTAAACAAATTATAAATATAAATTCTTATCTTTTATGGACAACACATCTAGAGTTACAGGTAAGAATTCCCTAAGCAGGGGATATAAGTAAAGTTATAAAACGTAGCAGTAAAGAGGTACCGGTAAGAAAGCAGATAAACCTACCTTTTCAGGCAGATGAAGAATGGTGTGCTCTCTGGCACTGAAGTGTGACAGAGATTTATATGCAGCATTTGCTACAACTGGGTCCTAGATAGAGTAAAAGTAAGATAAACAAAAGAAACAACATATATTAAACATCAACTCTGGAGGCAGAAAGAAAATCTTCCCTGACCAACCTCAAAGTTCTATAGTCAGTGCTTTGGAAATGGTATTCAAGCCTTGCTTAGTACGTCCCAATTAAAAATAGAGAGAGGGCTTCCCTGGTGGCGCAGTGGTTGAGAGTCCGCCTGCCAATGCAGGGGACACCGGTTCGTGCTCCGGTCCAGGAAGATCCCACATGCTGTGGAGCGGCTGGGCCCGTGAGCCATGGCCACTGAGCCTGCGCGTCCGGAGCCTGTGCTCCACAACGGGAGAGGCCACAACAGTGAGAGGCCCGCGTACCGGCAAAGAAAAAAAATAAAATAAAATAAAATAAAAATAGAGAGAAAACAGCACTGGACAGAGGCATCAGAAAAACCACATTTCTATCCTAGCTGGGACATTAAACATAAAATAACTCCTAATTGCTCAAGTCCCCATGAGGTGGTATGGTTTAGCGGAAGGAGTACGACGGTATAGAGTTTGATAGGCCTGGAAGTGGACTCTGAGTCTCCGGCTACTCCCTGGGAGAGCTGGTCTTCTGGAATCTAAGCTTTTTCGCTCATGAACCAGGTGGAACATCACCAACACCCTCTGCTCTATACTCCTTGATTGGAAATGACATTTGAAAAATGGAGAGTATACATGCTACTGTATATAAAATAGATAACTAATAAGGACCTACTGTACAGCACAGGGAACTCTACTCAGTACTCCGTAAGGGCCTATATGGGAAAAGAATCTAAAAAAGAGTGGATATATGTATATGTATAACTGATTCACTTTGCTGTACACCTGAAACTAACACAACATTGTAAATCAGCTATACTCCAATAAAAATTTTTTAAAAACCAAAAACAAACAAAAAATGGAGTGGACTTTTTGTTTGATGTGCTTATCGGTGGGGGAGGGGCAAAGCAGGAAAGAGGAAGGACCTTTAAAAGGAGAGGCAATGGCAACAGTCCTTCTTCATATCTGTCAGTGTCACAAAGTAACAAGTGCATTTTATGGTGAAAATGTATTAACTGGCATAAATTAAGAATAACTTTTAAAACCTAAATTTATTAATAGTCACAATTCTTTTAAAAGCAAGAAGGCATCATTTCAAGGGAGTTATATTTTTATCCTAAGAGTCTTATTTCACAGTTCTTTCCCCAGTTTGGTTCTGTTTCACTGACGCCCTTGTGACAGTACCTTGTTTTGAGTGTGGTTCCAGAGGAAGCTGAGGACTTGAACTTTAAAATTCTGAAAAATCAACAAACAACAGAATAAAATTTTAAGACAAAGATAAAATTGAGAGCAAACAATCTAAAGTAGCAAATGTGGAAATTAAATCACTTTAAAAATTATACCACTAGTAACTGACTTAATCTGTACTTATCCATCATTCATAAAATGAAAATACTCAGAAACAGACTCATCATCTAAACATATGGATATGTTAAACAAGGTGAGATTTTAAGATTATTGAATTTAGAAACCTAACCATTTCTTACTGATCTCTCAAGTCTTAGTACAAATGTCACTCTCCTTTTTCATGCCTCTATTCCTAACCCCCTACCCAGAAGAGAGCTCTCCCTTCTCTAGGCGGCCATATGGCACATGGCACAATTTAGCATCTAATGTGATTATCTGTATATGTGGTCAACTCACTACTAGCTTGTACACTCCTTAAAGCGGTGGCTGTCTTTCTCATTTCAAAGGCCAGTACATAAAGAATATAAAGCCCAGTTCCTCAAATGACAAATACTTAATAAATAATTGAGCATAAAAAGTCATTTATCTTCCAACACTCAATGTCTTCTTAATTTCAGCCACATCTAACTTCTTGCCCTGCTAAATCGTATGAGGTTCTTCTATACCTCCTTGTGTTTGCATATTCTCTTAAAAACGTCAATGAAAAGCAACATTTTATTAATTCTTCATGATTCTAGTCTAATAGCACCGACTAAATAAGGTTTCCTTAGATTTCTCCTAAGAATGCTTGTCACTTCCACCACCACACTCTCGTAGCCCTTTGAGTAACTGTGCTCATCAAATGTTATTATAATTATTATTGCTTATGTCTCTATCCTTTACCAACTTTTGAGCTTTCAGAAGGCAGGGACTGACAACATGGTATAATGGAAAAATATAGCCTTGGAGCTAGAAAGTCCTGGGTTTAGAAAACAGCTTTCACTTAGAAACTACAGTGTTGGTTCGGTTACTTGTCTTGCATGTAGCAGATACTCAATAAATATTTGTTTAATGAATTGATAGACCTCTTAAAACCTCAGATTCTTTTGTTATAAAATGAAAAATAATAACTTCCTATCAGATATTAGAACTAATTGATATAAAGTAACTGGAAGAGCACTGGGGAATATAATAACTACTTAAAATAGTGTCTATTATTGTTTATTAGTATCTCTAAGGCCTAGCACATTTCTAACAAATATATTCTGAGTCAATGAATGAATGATCAAGCACTTGCAAAGCAATTCAGAAAATATACAAATTGAAACATGGACTCTATTTTCAACAAGCTTATATGTTAATGGAGAAAATATATGTATACATATACCTGTAGTATAAAATAGAAATAAATGTTCTTAAGACAGTATAGATAAAGAACTTTGGGAGCAATAGACTCCTGTTGAAGAAAAATTCTCAAAGGATGAGATAACTTAAACCAATTCTTTATTTCCTAAAATAGACTTTAAAATTAGAGGTGAAAAAGAAAGTAATACTAGACAGAGAGAACAACATGAACAAAGGAAAAGCAATGGAAAAATTTGGAAGCGGAGAAGGAATCTACAATGGTTTGGTTTTCCTGGAGTGCAGGAGGTGGAAAAGCAGAATGAGGCCAATTCTAAGAGACCTTATTGGCTCCATATAAAGAAACTGGACTTCACTTTTGGTAAACACAAGGCATTTGAGGTGACTAGGGATAGCAATGACCTAAGAAATGTTTTGGGAAAACTATATTCAACTCGGTCTTACATACAAACAAACTGTAAGCACTTAATAGAAAATTATTTAAACACACACAGGAAGAGACAGGCAGAGGGAGGGAGAAAGGAAGGGAGGGAGGGAGAAAGTGGGGGAGGCGGGGAGGAAGGGAGAGACAGAGCGACAGACGGGAGAGGGGTCTTCCCTACGTTTCTTTACTTCTGCTGCCAGGTGGGCTCTGATCACTGAAGAAATCTCCCTACTAGGAGGAAACTGATGGATGAAATGGTCCCCAAGCCATCTATCTGAATAAGAGGAATCCTAATGTTATTAAAAGCATGAAGATAAACCAAAATAAAATGTCACTGAAAAGGAATGTAAAATTTGAAGGAAAAAAAAAATCATCCAAAAGACAGCTTACCCAATGTAAGCAAACATAAAAAAACACACAAGCCACTTCATAAATTCAATGTAAGAAAAACTGAAAGTACAAGCAATACAAAGGTATATGAGTTCAGCCCTTGAAGACAGAAAATAAATATACGTATCACTGCATACAAAGCCCTTATTTTGTGTTTTAGTATGGGCTCCTTATCAGTAGCCTGGCAGATTTTCTGACAACTTAGGGTATGTACCCATGAACAGTGGCCATAAAAAAGACTGTTGGTGAACTATATACTCTAGGAGTCTCGAACTGATTCTTTTTTTAATACCCCAAAAGAAAAGCCCAAATGTGAGAATAAACTCACAATATCCTGTATTGGTTCATTCATGCATTCAACAACTAGGTTCTGAATATACATTATGTACCATGCTAGGTATTGTGTCCTTGGTAAGGACAAATTTGATTCTTTTCACTGTGTAGCGTTTAGAATGATTAGAAGTATTATCCTACAATTCTGTCTTCTCATGTGATCTAAAACAAGTAAGGGACTATTCTTGGAATCTTACAGAGGGCCAGTTTATCAAAGTCTGTGAAGCACTAAATCAAACTAAAGGTTCACCAAGACTTCAAGTGGAAATCAATTGAGGCTCTTTGAAGGGAAAGTCGATAAAAAGGTGAGCTTGAAAGGGGATATGGCTACAAAAGTGGAGATATAAATCAATCTGCCACCCTCTCATTTCATTCAAAGAAGAGATAACAGAGAAAATGTTAAACAGAAGTACGTGAATCTTACAGCAAAACATCTTCCACCAAGTGTTTCAATTCATTACAATGACAAACATTGCCTAGTTCATAAAATTATTTTCCTCTCCTAGGACAGGTTGATTTTACAATCGTCTTCATTGAAGAGTATACATGAAAAGCAAAGCTATATATAGAAAATGTAAACTAATAAACTAACACGTAAAAAATCAAATCTCTACGCCTAAGCTAGAAAAAACCCACAAATGACACTATGTCTATACTACTCAGAAGTCTGCCCTGCCTTACTAAAGCCTTTGTAACACTTTTTAGAATTTAAAACACCAACAAAATGCATTTAAACTGTTGGCCTCGTGAATTCTATTATTTTAAGAAACACTATTTTAACATATGGGCTTTAAAAAATCTTGACTATACTTTCATAATAAAAACTTGGCATCCTTCATGTAAATAAATCTCAAAGACAGAGGACTGATAAGGGTGGATATCCTCCTACTCCTAGGAGTCCATAAAGATATTAACATGTTCACAGAACAAAAAGTGCTAAATGATTTTTGGCAAACAAAAGATACGAATATTTTTTCCCAAAAGTTATGATAAAGCACATGTCTTCCCAATGTAGAAACAGACAATTTATTGAGCTCTGAATGCATACCTCATATTCAGTTGTATTGACTGTTAAGGAAGGAACCAGAGAAAACAGTTCACTGAGGGTCTTCAAAATGAGAGGTCTCATGTCACAACTCAGCTTTGGGGAGAGAGCATTCCAAGTGGAGCGAATACAAACCACCTGTGAAGCAAATACAAAAGTCAATGCCTAACAAAATCCCAGCTCATATGACGCCGTTAGTAAAGAGTACTGTCTTTCATTATAAGGAAACTTAAGAACAAGAACACTCCTAGCAGTTAAGATCTGATAAATCATCACCCCTCAAAAGAAATTATTTAAACTAATATAAACTGCTGTTGAAGAAGATCCAGCCTGCCTCACACTACTGCTTTTTTACTTTATTTTGGTTAACCAAAGAAGCAAAGCTTTGTCGCTCTCCCTCACGCACTAATACACACAAAATTCACTCCAGGTTAGCTACAAACATTGTTGAATAGCCATTCTCTGAAACCAAGAAGGGTGAGATAATGCTAGAACATTTCTAAATCCAGGTATTCACAGTTCTCATAGTTTTCTAGTCTTGCTGAAAACTGTATCACCACTCAGAAAACTGGGATGTTAGCATACATAAATCAAACACTCTCAAATCATCTTACAAACTTCTAAATGAGGTAGGTGAATAATTTTATTATTTAAAATAATAACTTAAAACTTTGTTTAAAAAGTCATTTCAGATTTTTAAGAGGCTGTTAAATGCTAAAATAAAACTAACAAAAATGTTATTGTTAGCTTGACCCAATTCCCTTAAACCAAGTATTCTTAAGCCATTTCAAGATCTGTTTTTAAGGATATTCAAATATCTTCTTAAGTTCAATTCCAGCTACAATGGATGATTTCTTCACTTACAGATATTTGATTAAAATTTTAAAACTCAGGCAGGAAGAGTGGCAACACAGATCAATCAGATAGAGTTTAACAAGGATTAATCTTTCTAAACCACTACAATCTTTCCCTTAAGCTTCAATTAACACACACAATTTATCTTCATCTACAAACATAAATTATTTAGGAAACACTACATGAGTTGACAAGTGAAAAGATGTCAAAGATAAATGAATAATATATACTTAAAGACACAGATTAAGGAGAGACTCAAAGAAGACAGCAGGAAGAGTATCTCAGAAAACTTGGATTCAGTGCTTTTGCTCTTATTTTCCACCTTCCATGAAACAGCAGAAAAATGTTCGTTGACTTGAGATCCACTACAAATTTGGATTCCACTAGCATTCACTAAGGGCAGTACTGTCAGGCATGACAGTAGGTACATTTATACAAAGTAGCTCTAATATTACAAATCATCAGTATTTGAAATAAAAAAGAAACCAATTCTTTAAAAGCTATCAATTCAACATCGAGTATATACCCAGAGTAGTATACAGCACTAAGAGGAACAATAAAATACAAAACATAATCTAACCCTTCAAAGAATTTACCACCGTATCAAAAAGGAAGAGAAATGTCTGTAATTCTAAATCATTGGGAAACAAAAGGTGCATGATTAGATTTTGAACTATTTTCAACAGAAAACAGTTTCAGGAGGAACCCAGGGAGGAAAGCTATTTCAGTGGGTGGGAGTCATTACAGTATCAGGAGGCAAAAAGTTTAGAGATGGGACTTGGAGAAGGAATGGAAAGAAATCAGGCAGACATCCCACAAGGAAATGGAAAGCATAAGTCAAACACAAATAAAGCAAACTGTAGACATAAAAAGCACGAGTCCTGGTGAAGCAAGACTGATGGATCAAAGAGTACCTAGAATACCAAAGCAGTCTGGATCAGAATCAAAAGGAAAAGGAAGCCTCCAGAGATTTCTGAGTTGGGGAATAAACAAAATTCAAATACTATTTTTGAAAGATTCTTCTGGTAGTCTTATAGCCAAACTCAAAGCAGTCGTGAACCTCTCTAATTCCTATTTGTCAGTAGTCCCTAACATAAAGAACCTCAAAAGTTTCCCAAAATTTGTATGCTCAATATACTCTCTAATTATCCACGCTTTCTCCTCACTTTAAATTCCTATCTAATTCCAACCTACGTTGTTTCAAGACAGTTCAAATCTCAATTCTAAAATTCACTTTTCTCTTACAATTCAGGCCTTCATTTTATCCCTTCCTTTCCTCTAACTTCTAGCACCTAAAACTCTGTACTACCCAACTTAACATTTAATTCCATACTGCCTGGTATTGTTCACTATTTTTGTAAATATAAATTGTCTTCTCAACTAGATATTAAGTTCTGCAAAGACAATGACCACATCTTACAGTTCTCACCCCCCCCCACCCTGCTCACCTAGCACAGTAATAACTATATCAGATTATCAGTAGTTATCAACTACTGATGGTACTGGAGCCTGAGGAATGGTAAATCTGAGATAGAGAATAAAAGAATTAAAAGGACTTGGAGAATGAAGTGAGATGATTTGGGCCTAGAGACCTGGGTGAATACAAAGCAACACAATTAAATGGAGGGGAAACCTGAAGAAGGAGCACCTTTGCAGGAGATGGGGGATGGATATGTTTAACTGGAGCGGATGGAAAGACATCTAGAAAGAAATATCCTGCAGGCACGACGGAAAAAGGACTGTAACTCAGATGAAAGGTCTGCTAACAACAGCTTTGTCATTCAAACATTTCCGTAAATCAAAATACCAGGAGGAAGTATGGTCTCATACATGTTCTGATGCACTTTGCACGTCAACAAAAAAGATCTCTGGCCACCAATTATGGGAGTACAAAAAGGGCTTGCCCTGTCCATGGATTTAAAAGTCTCCCTCCTAGAACGTTTGAAAACTAGTGCCTGAAATGGTACTCTACATGTGGAATATGAGAAGATATTCCAGAATCCCAGCCATGAATTGTGCCTTAAATGTAAGCAAGGTATACCTGCAGGGAATATACGTAAATCCAGGCTTGCCTATACATAATTGGGAGCAGGGAAGCCTCTAATAAAGAAGCCTGCTTCCTTTGACCTTCCCAACCCTGGCTATTCTTGACTAGATCTTAGAGATCTTCCATGCCTGAGGACTTTGGATTCAACCGATTACTATCTTGCTATGTCCATCTCCTAGAACCCTGTGGACCTGATCCACCAGCCTGTTGACCTGTGCAATCTGTCATATTATATCAGATTAGTCAAGCTCATGTTCCTGGTCTTTACTGGCTTGTTTCGGCTCTACTGTTTATTACCCAATGACTTGTCTGTTTTCAAAAAATAGACAGACTTCTGGCTCCAACAACATGATGGGCCATACTTGAAATGACTGATAAAGAAGAAAATTCTTTTATATATAGCTGAGGCGAAAAGGAAAAATGGGGGTGGGGTTAATTATCCAGTGCCGGAAACAAAGAGGGAAATACCTGCATTGTGGTATTGAAAGGAAGCTGTCAGTTTCCATAACCTAATAGCTTGAGTTTAAATGTCCACATGGTAAGAGGAGATACTGCCTTTATTGTATAGATGGAAGGGAGTCAGAACTGAGACCCCCACATAAAACCAGCACCCTTGAAGGGCTGCACCCTAGTGTAATGGTTGGACTAGAAACCAATGAGCTGAGAAATTAACAAAAAATGGCAGTGAGCTGGGGGCACCTGGACCACTCTCAAAAAGCACTCCCATAATACATAACCCAAATGATTTGCACAGAAAACTAAAATCAAATAAGCCACACTAAAAATAAGTTTATATGTCTATACATTATAATATGACTGTTTAAAACCAAAGGCAAAGAGACAATCTTCAGAGATAAACGGGAGAAAATACAGGCTATCTACAAAGGAGCAATTTAGAGTAACAAAAAACTTTTCAAAATTAACAAGACCAAAAGACAGTGCAATAAGATCTTAAAAGTGCTAACAGCCTACAATACTAAATCCACAGGAAACTATCAGCCTACAATACTAAATCCACAATTCAACAGTATCAGCCTACAATACTAAATCCTATGATACTAAATCCACAGCAACTATCAGCCTACAACACTATCAGCCTACAATACTAAATCCACAATTCAACAGTAGGGGCAAAACAAGCAAAAACAAACAAAATACAAGGAAAACTATCAGCCTACAATACTAAGCCCACAATTCAACAGTAAGGGCAAATCAAGCAAAAACAAACAAAATAGAAGGAACAATACCTAGGTATTATGCATATATAGCATATGAATATTCACCGACTAATGACTCAGAACATCGTGCTTAGTTTGTCTATGAGATTTTGGAGAATTCATTCCATTCTGAATGCTTACGTTATGTATATTTTGTTGCCATTTTTGTTTCTTGGGGAGAATGATACTTTTTCCATGTTATTCTTCCACAAGAACCCTAGCGACACTAAACAGCACAGATTACGAAGATCCGATGTAACGTGATATACTGTAAAGAGCACACGACTAGAGTCTGAAACCCCAGGTTCTCCCATGTGGTAGCTGTGGGACTATGGCAAAGTCATTAATCTCCTTCAATTTGTGCCCGCAGCTGCAAAACGGAAATAATATTACAAACACCTGCTCTATGTATAGCACAAGGTTAACAGTAAAGGCAATACTGAGGCAATTGTATGCAAATGTGCTTTATACAGTGTAAGAGAAGCTTGCCAATGGAAAGGATAATGAATCGCAAAAGAATCAGAGTCTTTGCTTCAGTTCTTGAGCTGTAAGAATGAATTTGTTTCTTCGCAGAGGAACAGATAGCTATCTTCTAATTTTACCTCCAAAAGGTATTTCTAGAAATTCCCAAGAAGAGCCTACTCCTTTTGTCCTGATGCTTTACTCCAACAGAGGGAAAGCTTTTTAAAAACATTTAGGCTATGAAAACCGCTTTATTTGCCCTTTTCATAATGAAGGTAAAAGAAACTGCCTTCACAATTAGAGGACTCAAGTCATCACCATGCAGTGAAGCCCTCTTAAGCTAATTCAGCACACACAATTCATAAAACAGGATGCTTCTGTTACCAAAATACAATAACATGGGATAAGAGGGAGTTTAAGGAGCTATAATCAATGGAGCAGAAACAATGGGAAAAATAACATTCTTTCTTATCCTAATAATATGGGGTTAAAGGTTATAGGTATAAAAAAAATACTAGCACAGGTTTATTTAAGCAATTTCAGTCTTTTAATGTCTGAGACTAGTGTATTATCAAAGCAGTGTTGTAAAAAAAAAAAGAATAAATATTGAGTTGCCTTTTTTCAAGTCCCTTATAATCTAAAGGACAGTAATTCTGATGATCAGAGTTGCTCAACTTCTGTACTGTTGATGGCAAATAATGTAAAGGCACATATCTAAATCCCAAATTGTGGCTTAATGAATCAAAAATATGTGTACTTGATGTGGTAAAGCTACTCTCATACTTGCCATTTCTAAAGGAGGCATGACAGAAAAACTGTTTGGTAGTTTGTAGTACAGACTTATAATTCTAACATCTGAATAGAAGAGGCTTGGAACTGTATAAGTGCTACAAGTAAAAACAGAAAGGCATTGACTAAACAGACAGATCTAGATTATCAAGCCACCCAAGGGAATCACTACTCAGCGGCCTGGGATTTTAGGTTTCTCTTTTATTCCGCCATGTCAGAAGTTGCAGCTTCCCTGAGACACCTCCCCCTAAAGGGAACAATATCTTCCAATGTAAACTCCATTGATTTCTCTGCAGGAACAGAAAGAATGACAAAAGAGCTCCCTGCAGGGACGTTCAGTTTTCATTTTTGCTAGATTCTGTCTGAATTAATTATCTATTTCATGTTGGACACTCTCCTGGCATGAACTAGCAAACTCACAGTAAGAATGTGTCAGAAATATCCTTTGACAAGAAAATTAGTGCTTTATTCCCCCAAATAACCAGACGGATTTTTTTTTTTTAAAAGGCCAGTTCCTTCCCCTGTTCAGATAAATGGAATTTAGACTCCAAGGTAAAAAAAGAAAAATAACAGAAATTCAATCAAAATAGCTTAAACCCACCCACCCACCAAAAAAAACTGCTGAAAAGTTGTTCAGCAGATACAAAATTAAACGCAAAGCTTCTGCACAGCCAAGGAAACCATCGCTATAACAAAAAGACAACCTATGGACTGGGAGAAAATACTTGCTAATGATGCAACCAACAAGGGCTTAATTTCCAAAATATACAAACAGCTCATACAACTAAAAAACAAACAACATAAAAAATGGGCAGAAGACTTAAATAGACTTTTATCCAAAGAAGACATACAGATAGATGGCTAATAGGCACATGAAAATGTGCTCAACATCAGTAATTATTAGAGAAATGCAAATCAAAACCACAATGAGGTATCATCTCACACCTGTCAGAATGGCCATCATCAAAAAGTCTACAAATAACAAATGTTGGAGAGGATGTGGGGAAAAGGGAGCCCTGGTACGGTGCTGGTGGGAATGCAAATTGGTGCAGCCACTACGGAAAACTGTATGGAGGTTCCTTAAAAAACTAAAAATAGAACTACAATATGACCTAGGAATTCTACTCCTAGGTATATAGCCAAAAAAAATTAAAACACTATTTCAAAAAGATGCATGCACCACAATGTTGATAGCAGCACTATTTACAATAGCCAACACATGGAAGCAACCCAAGTGCCCATCAAAAGATGACTGGATTAAGAAGATGTGGTATATTTATACAATGGAATACTACTCAGCCATAAAAAAGAATGAAATACTGCCATTTGCAGCAATGTGGATGAACCTAGAGAATATTATGCTAAGTGAAGTAAGTCAAGCAGAGAAAGACAAATACTATATGATTTCACTTACATTTGGCATCTAACAACCAAAAAACAAACAAAACAAGATGAAAACAGACTCATAGATAGAACAAATGGGTGGTTTGGGGGGGCGAAACAGGTGAAGGTAATTAAGAGATACAAATTTTCAGTGAGAAAATAAATAAGTCACAGGGACGTATTACACACCAAGAAATATCATCAATATTGTAACAACTCTGCATAGGGACAGACGGTTACTAGACTTATGGTCTTGATCATTTCATGATGTAGTTAAATGCTGAATCACTATGTTGTACACCTGAAACAAACATAATTTTGTATGTCAACTATATTTCAATAAAAAAAATATTTATCACAGTATGGTGCATCAGATGAAAAGTGAAAATCAAAACAGAAAACAATTTAAGTATCCCACAATAGGAAATTCATTAAATACAGGACAGCCACATGCTCATTCAATGAGCTGTCAGAAGTAGATTATCACATGACTTGGTGTCCATGATAAACTGCTAGCTGAATAAAAACATGTTACAAAACAATATCTATAGTATGATCTCTTTCTTTGTTATACATATACTCTGGTTTAGAGATGATTCTTAATCTTTTTTTCCTCAGTCAAAACTTCTGACTTTTCTACTATGTACATACAATATTTGAGTCATATGTTAGGGGAAATATATATGCATTTTATGAATTTAAGCCTTAATCATTTTTCTATAATTAAAATTAATTTTAATTGATTCTTCCACTGCCCTATAGATTACATAAAGATTTACTTTCATATGGCAACTAAAATTACTGTATTTTTAAAATGACATTAGGCAAGGTGCTCATACTTTGGTAAAAATTGGCATTAATGTTTCTTCTGCCCACCCACCTAAATTAATATTGTTTTATATGAAAACTTGGAAGTTTACCATAGCTGTTCCTATTTTACAAAATGGAGCCCAAAATCTTCAACCATACATGGCAAACCTAATATAATTCCACAGAATTTTTTACACAACCGTATTGCTCAAAATGACTATTGCTTCTCCTCAAACAGAGCATAAGCCAGGAATTAACAACTACTCCTGCCAAATCAACTAAATATATGGCTGGTGATGACTACACGATCCATAAACACATGCCAGGAGGAATGGAGGCAAAGATTGAGAAGATGCAAGAAATGTTTAACAAAGACCTAGAAGAATTAAAGAACAAACACCTAGAAGAACTAAAGAACAAACAAACAGAGATGAATACAGTAACTGAAATGAAAAATACACTAGAAGGAATCAATAGCAGAATAACTGAGGCAGAAGAATGGATAAGTGACCCGGGAGACAGAATGGTGGAATGCACTGCCACGGAACAGAATATAGAAAACAGAATGAAAGAAATGAAGACAGCCTAGGAAACCTCTGAGAAAACATTAAATGCACCAACAATTCACATTGCAGGGGTCCCAGTAGGAGAAGAGAGAGAGAAAGGACCCGAGAAAATATTTGAAGAGATTAGAGTTGAAAACTTCCCTAACATGGGAAAGAAAATAGCAACCCAAGTCCAGGAAGCCAAGAGAGTCCCATACAGGATAACCCAAGGAGAAACATGCCAAGACACACAGTAATCAAACTGGCAAAAATTAAAGACAAAGAAACATTATTGAAAGCAACAAGGGAAAAATGACAAATAACATACAAGGGAACTCCCATAAGCTTAACAGCTGATTTCTCAGCAGAAACTCTACAAGCCAGAAGGGAGTGGCATGATATATTTAAAGCGATGAAAAGGAAGAACCTACAACTAAGATTACTCTACCTGGCAAGGATATCATTCAGATATGACGGAGAAATCAAAAGTTTTACAGACAAGCAAAAGCTAAGAGAAGGCAGCACCACCAAACCAGCTCTACAAAAAATACTAAAGAAACTTCTCTAAGTGGGAAACACAAGACAAGAAAAGGACCTACAAAAACAAACACATAGCAGTTAAGAAAATGGTCACAGGAACATACATATCAATAATTATCTTAAATGTGAATGGATTAAATGCTACAACCAAAAGACAACGACTCCCTGAATGGATACAAAAACAAGACCCATATATATGCTATCTACTGGAGACCCACTTCAGACCTAGGGACACATACAGACTGAAGGTGAGGGGATGGAAAAAGATATTCCATGCAAATGGAAATCAAAAGAAAGCTGGAGTAGCAATACTCATATCAGATAAAATAGACTTTAAAATAAAGAATGTTACAAGAGACAAGGAGGACACTACATAATGATCAAGGGATCAGCCCAAGAAGAAGATATAACAATTATAAATACACATATGCACCCAACATAGGAGCACCTCAATACATAAGGCAACTGCTAACAGCTATAAAAGAGGAAGTCAGCAGTAACACAATAATAGTGGTGTACTTTAACACCTCACTTACACCAATGGACAGATCATCCAAACAGAAAATTAATAAGGAAACACAAGCTTTAAATGACACAAAAGACCAGATGGATTTAACTGATATTTATAGGACATTCCATCCAAAACAGCAGATTACACTTTCTTCTCAAGTGCACATGGAACATTCTCCAGGATAGATCACATCTTAGGTCACAAATCAAGCCTCAGTAAATTTAAGGAAATTAAAATCATAACAAGCATCTTTCCTGACCACACACTATGAGATTAGAAATCAATTACAGGGAAAAAAATGTAAAAAACACAAACACATAGAGGCTAAACAATACGTTACTTAATAATCAAGAGATCACTGAACAAATCAAAGAGGAAATCAAAAAACACCTAGAGACAAATGACAACCAAAACACGACGTGTTTCATTTTGACAACGAAAATCCAAAACCTATATGATGCAGCAAAAGCAGTTCTAAGAGGGACGTTTATAGCAATACAAGCCTACGTCAAGAAACAGGAAAAATCTCAAACAATCTAACCTTACACCTATTAGAGAAATGGAAATAAAAATAAACAAATGGGACCTAATGAAACTTCAAAGCTTTTGCACAGCAAAGGAAACCATAAACAAAACCAAAAGACAACTCTCAGAATGGGAGAAAATTTTTGCAAATGAAGGAACTGACAAAGAATTAATCTCCAAAATTACAAGCAATTCATGCAGCTCAATATCAAAAACACAAACAACCCAATCCAAAAACGCGCAGAAGACCTAAATAGACATTTCTCCAAAGAAGATATACAGATTGCCAACAAACACATGAAAGAATGCTCAACCTCACTAATCATTAGAGAAATGCAAATCAAAACTACAATGAGATATCATCTCACGCCGGTCAGAATGGCCATCATCAAAAAATCTACAAACAATAAATGCCAGAGAGGGTGTGGAGAAAAGGGAATCCTCTTGCACTGTTGGTGGGAATGTGAATTGGTACAGCCACTATGGAGAACAGTATGGAGGTTCCTTAAAAAACTAAAAACAGAAGTACCATACGACCCAGCAATCCCACTACTGGGCATATACCCTGAGAAAACCGTAATTCAAAGAGTCATGTACCAAAATGTTCATTGCAGCTCTATTTACAATAGCCAGGACATGGAAGCAATCTAAGTGTCCCTCAACAGATGAATGGATAAAGAAGATGTGGCACATATATACAATGGAATATTACTCAGCCATAAAAAGGAACGAAACTGAGTTATTTGTAGTGAGGTGGATGGACCTAGAGACTGTCATACAGAGTGAAGTAAGTCAGAAAGAGAAAAACAAATACCATAGGCTAACACATATATATGGAATCTAAAAAAAGAAGAAAAAATGGTCAGAAGAACCTAGGGACAAGACAGGAATAAAGATGCAGACCTACTAGAGGACAGACTTGAGGATACGGGGAGGGGGAAGGGTAAGCTGTGACAAAGTGAGAGAGTGGCATGGACGTATATACACTACTAAACGTAAAATAGATAGCTAGTGGGAAGCAACCGCATAGCACAGGGAGATCAGCTCGGTGCTTTGTGACCACCTGTAGGGGAGGGATAGGGAGGGTGGGAGGGATGTAGATGCAAGAGGGAAGAGATATGGGGACATATGTATATTCACTTTGTTATAAAGCAGAAACTATACACACCATTGTAAAGCAATTATACTCTAATAAAGATGTTTTAAAAAAGAATTATTAAAAAAAAAATCTTCCAACAAACAGAAGTCCAGCACCAGATGGCTTCACAGGTGAATTCTATCAAACATTTAGAGAAGAGCTAACACCTATCCTTCTCAAACTCTTCCAAAAAATTGCAGAGGAAGGAACACTGCCGAACGCATTCTACGAGGCCACCATCACCCTGTTACCAAAACCAGACAAAGATACTACAAAAAAAGAGAATTACAGACCAATATCACTGATGAATATAGAGGCAAAAATCCTCAACAAAATACTAGCAAACAGAATCCAACAGCACGTTAAAAGGATCATACACAATGAGCAAGTGGGATTTATCCCAGGGATGCAAGGATTCTTCAGTATACGCAAATCAATCAATGTGATAAACCATATTAACAAATTGAAGGAGAAAAACCATATGATCATCTCAACAGATGCAGAAAAAGCTTTTGACAAAATTCAACACTTATTTATAATAAAAACTCTCCAGAAAGTGGGCATAGAGGGAACTTACCTCAACATAATAAAGGCTATATATGACAAACCCACAGCCAGGGCTCACATTTAGTACGTAAGTGAAAGAATGAAAAATTAAGTTATAACAATTAACCAGGGCTTCCCTGGTGGCGCAGTGGTTGAGAGTCCGCCTGCCGATGCAGGAGACACGGGTTCGTGCCCCGGTCCGGGAAGATCCCACATGCC
>NW_020174348.1:6022-118530 GCF_003031525.2 Neophocaena asiaeorientalis asiaeorientalis | reverse complement strand
AAAAAAAAAAAAAAAAAAAAAAAAAAAAAAACAATTAACCATGTTTTTTAAAACAAATATCAAGACATATGAATAATTCATATCCTATGTAGAAAAAAGTATAGGTAAAGCAGCACTACCATATAATGCAGGGAGAAGTCCAACAGGAAGAAATCTTTACAGATGGTAATTATATACCCTTGGGCTAGCAATTTCATTTCTAAAAATTTATTCTAAGAAATAACTAGAGGTGAGTGCTAAGGACAGCTCTCAGGATAAAAAAAATTGAAAACAAAATATCCATCAATAGAAGATTGGTAAAAGTATGAAGAATGCAATGTACAATGAAATACTATGTAGGCATAAAAAATACGTGTGTACATATGCCAGGAAAAGATGTACACAATATATTAAGATGAAAAAAATCAGGTTATACTAAACAGTATGCTCAATACAATCTCATTTTTAAAAAATCCATAGATATACATGTAATAGAAAAAGGTATGAAATTATATATAGCAAATTGTTTAGAGTCATGTCTGGATAGTGACATTATGTGCAATTTTTTTGTTTCAAATTTTGCTTATCCTTCTCTTCTAATTTTGAACAACAAACGAGCTGTGCAAGAAAAAATACTGTAAAAACTCAATATGCATATTCTAAAAGTAAAAATTCATTGAGACACTGGGATAGAAAATATGAAATTATAACTTTCCTGGGCAATGCAAGAGGTCTCATAAACAAGCTGTTAAGAACTAGGACTAGATGGGCTTCCCTGGTGGCGCAGTGGTTGAGAGTCTGCCTGCCGATGCAGGGGACACGGGTTCGTGTCCCGGTCCGGGAAGATCCCACATGCCGCAGAGCGGGCTGGGCCCATGAGCCTGCGCGTCCGGAGCCTGTGCTCCGCAATGGGAGAGGCCACAACAGTGAGAGGCCCGCGTACCGCAAAAAAAAAAAAAAAAAAAAGAACTAGGACTAGAGATGAATAAAAAGAGCTTATTACACCCCGAAGTAGCTCACAGAAACATAAACAAGGAAACAAACATTTATAGTAAGTTATGCTTAAATACAGAGGGATGCCGTGGGGCAAAGAGGGAAGGACACAAACCTAATGGGTGAGAAAATTTCACAAAAGAGAAACAAATCACTCAATAAACTTCATTATTAACTAGGAAATGTCCCCCTAATAATAATAATTTTACTAGCATTCTTAGATTACCTTAAATTCACTAACTTTTCTAACAGAACTTATACTCCTGCTTTGTAGGATTTATCACAACTGCAAATAAGTAGCTGTACCACAAATGGTAAAGTATCATCTGCTCTGGGCCCCCAACTTAGAATGAAAGTTTCCTGGGGGTAAGAACTATGTCTCTCCTTTACATCATTGTATCTCTAGCATCTAATGGTGCCTTGTGCACAGCAGACACACAACTTTAGTTGAATAAATAAATATAAATAAAAACTGTCAGTTGATCCTTTCCTCCATAGGTTTGGCTCAGAAAGCAGGTTGTGTTGCCTGGCGCAAGGACATCTTCCACTTGTAACTTAGAATCAGGCCCCTCTTTAATACTGTTCTGCAACTGCTGACTCTAAACCCTAGCCAATCCTAAGCAGTTCTTTAGTTTTCTGTGGTTAAATGCAAACTCTCTTGCTCTCTATATCTCTAAGCTGTTCTTCTTCAGCTCCTTTTATTTATCAAGTGGCATTAGGCTACCGCTTTTCCCTCCCTTTCGGGGTAGAAATGGGCAAGGAAGTGGGGGATGGGAAAAGCAGTGACAAATTAATTACATCATATGATACAGAATAAAAGGCAAGGGATTAGCCTTGTTTTTAAATCCCAGCTCTGCCTCTTCTTAGCTCCATGCCCTTGGGAAAATTACTTGTACTTTGTGGGTCTTAGCTTATTCACGTATAAAATAAGGACAAGACCACCAAACTCATAGAGATGTTGTAATAATTAAATAATGTATGTCATACACTTAGTGTAGGTGCCTTGACAGCAAGAGGTACTCAATAAATGGAATAGCTGTTCTCCCTGTTTTTGTGGTTGTTACATAATGATATTTGTTCCTAAACTACTCATTAAAGGCAATTCCCCTCAGTGAATGATATATCCTAGTTTCTTTTAGAGTCAGGTCCCTACTCCTTCAAAGCATTTTCATATCATATAACAAAACAAAATCTGAGAAAAAGAGTTGTCTTTAGTAGATCTCTTCATAATGATGGCTTGTTGCAGCACCTTTGTAAGACATCTTAACATAAGTTCCACTGGAGCATCCTCTAGACCAGTGACCTATAAGCATGATCATTTGTACATCTCTACTGGTAAAAAAAAAAAAATTCAGCACACCAGCATATATATATATTTATTTTATACACATGAACTACAGGAATGAAAATATTATGCAAAGTAGGAAAATCTAAAACAACTGTTCTTACTAAAAAAAATAAAGCATGTTTAAGTTCAAAACCGTTGAAACCTCTACGTAATACCAATGTCTTTTAGGGACACACTCAACCTCAGTATAAGATATTGTAAATGATATAATCTGCCAATAACCACGTGAAAAGATGCTCAACACTATAAGTCATTAGGAAACTGCAAATCAAAACCACAATGAGATACCACCTCATACCCAATAGGATGGCTATAATAAGACAGACAATAACAAATGTTGATAATGATGTGGCAAATGTGAATGCTAGCATATTGCTGGCAAGAATGTAAAATGGTGCAACCACTTGGAAAAACAGTTCGGCAGCTCCTTGAAAAGTTAAAAATAGTTATCATAAAACCCAGAAATTCTATTCCTAGATACATATCAAGAGAACTGAAAGCATAAGTCCACGTAAAAACTTGTACACAAATGTTCATGGCAGCATTATTCATAATAACTAAAAAGTAGAAACAACCCAAATGTCCATCAACTGACGAATGGATTAACAAAATTTGCTACAGCCATTCAATGTAATATTATAGAGCCATAAAAAGGAATGAAGTTCTAATGAAACTCGAAAATATGCTAGGTAAAAGAAGCCAGACACAAAACGGCATATACTATATGATTCCACTGACACGAATTGTCCAGAATAGGCAAACCCATAGAGACAGAAAATAGTTGCCGAGGACTGTAGGAAGATGGGAATTGAAAGTGACTACTAATGGGCTTGGGGTTTCTTTGAGGGTTGTATTCGTTTCCTATGGCTGCTGTAACAAATTACCACAAAGTTAGTGGCTTATCACAACAAAAACTCATTCTCTTACAGTTCTGGAGGCCAGAGTCCAGGTGAGTCTTATGAGGGTAAAATTCAAGGTTACCTCTAGAGGCTCTGGAGAAGAATCTGTGCCCTCGCCTTTTCTAGTTTCTAGAAGCTGCCTGCATTCCTTGGTTCATGATTCCTCCCTCACGTCATCATATCACCTTTTCTTCTGTTTCAGTTGTCACATCACACCTTCTCTTCTCTGTAGTCAAATCTCTCTGTCTTCTTCTTACAGGGACACTTGTGATTACATTTGGGAAACCACTCAGATAATCCAGGATAATCTACCCATCTCAAGGTCCTTAACTTAATCACACATGCAAAGTCCCCTTTATGATATAGGATGACATTCATAGGTCCCAGAGATTAGGACCTGGATATCTTTGGGGGGCATTATTCAGCTTACCACAGGAATGATTTTAAAATGCTTTGACAGGGGCTTCCCTGGTGGCGCAGTGGTTGACAATCCGCCTGCCAATGCAGGGGACACGGGTTCAAGCCCTGGGAAGATCCCACATGCTGCAGAGCAACTAAGCCCGTGTGCCACAACTACTGAGCCTGTGCTAGAGCCTGTGAGCCACAACTACTGAGCCTGCACACCTAGAGCCCGTGCTTTGCAACAAGAGAAGCCACTTCAGTGAGAAGTCCATGCACCGCAATGAAGAGTGGCCCCCGCTCATCGCAACTAGAGAAGGCCCGTGCACAGCAACAAAGACCCAACGCAGCCAAAAATAAAATTAATTAATTAATTAAAATGCTTTGATAGTGATGGTTGATGAACAGCTTTATGAATATACTAAAAATCATTGAACTGTACACTTTAAAAGAGTGAACTTTATGTTATGTGAATTATATCTCAATAATGCTGTAACTTTCTTAAAAAGACACTGTTGTCAGAAAAATATAGCTATTACATGGCTCAAAAAATAAAAGGCAAATAATTTGTGTATAGCCGTCCTCAGGCATACGTAAAGGAATGAAGAAATTCCATAAAGTCAAGGTTAACAGTGCTTCCGATAAACTTCTCAACAATCCGTATCTGGAATCAGCGTGTCTAATAAAATGATACAACCCCATATACATATATATATGTATATATATATATACACACATACATATACATACACATATGTATGTAAATATCTATAAAATGACACAACTATATATATATATGTGTGTATGTATGTATATATCCTATAAATTCATTTAACTCATATGCATAAACTGTAATGGATTGCCATATTCTAACAAAGGAGAGATGATGGTACAGCCAGTCTTCACTGTGGAACTCCCACTCTTCCTTTAGGATACCTGGCTACTCTAGGTGATACATGACCATCTGATGGAAGTGCAAGTAAAGAAACCATCAATCCATATATTAAATATTATTTGAGTCTAATTTTACTCTTTTTTGAGATAAAAGATAAATAAGAAATATTCTAATATCTTCTTCCCATACCTCATGGCTGGGCTTATACACAAAACACCTTAGAGACTGCTTGCTCTTGACAATGCTCCCAAACTTCACTGGATATCAAAGTCACTGGGGAACTCATTAAAAACTAGAGAGCCTAGGCTTCATCTCTAGAGATTCTGATTTCATAGCTCAAGTTATCCACAAACTTTTGAAGACCTTACTCTATACACTAGAAATCACTGCCATTCATTTTTCTATGAAGTCCATAACTTAGACAGAGTAGCTGAGGCAAACAAGTGAAAGAGAAGGAAATACACTCTAACTGAAGCTCTAAGTGTAACATGATGAAACAAAGTCAATGACTTTCTTTTGTTTGACCTGTTTTCGAAAATTTCAGATCAAAGTCATATGACCCTGTCAATTGTTTAAGCAAGTTAATTGTTCAAATGACCACTTACATAAGTAGAGGCAGTGTGCCATGGCTCTGAAGCCAAAAGAATGGTACCTCTGAGAACATCTTACTCATTACTGTTGAATTAGAACTTAGAGCAACAGGTTCCATCATACTACTATGAGAAGATCTAAGCCCAGCTTTTAATAAAGCTCAAAAACCAGACAACAGGTCCTATATGGTATGAAGTCATCTAAATCACAAAAGATAAGTGATATATACTGAAAACATAAAAGAAGCCATTAGAAAGACAGCCAATTAATAGTACAGTCCACAGACTTGAACAAATCCTCTTCTGTCAACTCCGAAAAGTCTCTCCAACTTAAAACTAAAGAACCTTAAAACAAAATGTATACCTTATCTCCTTTAAATACTACTTCTAGATTTTTATGCATGTTAAAGAGGCATTCCGAGTAATTCTGTACCTATGCAAAGATTTACCAAAAGCTTACTGTCTTAATTCCCAATACTTCCTACACCTTTCACTAACACATGATTTTAGTCATCTAATCAAAGTGAAGACTAATCTGGCAACATTAGTATTTCTGGAAATGAGTCTCTTAGCGATATTTTATCTTGGGCAATGAGAGGGTAAGATCAACACATTTATATAGCATGGAGATGAGTTTAAGCTCCACAGATAACAATGCCATTTTTAATAAAAGTTTAATTCTAGGTTCATTTATGGGTATATGATGAATAAGTTTTTCAAAAATTCTAGGTCACTTAAGGGTATATGCAAATTTCTTGGAAGGTACCAAAATAATGCTTTCAATCACTTCTCAAAATCCATAGAGCCTTTCAAACATGTAATGTCATTTAATCTACAACCCTCCTTCAACGATTCCCTCTCTACACCCCATGTCCCCATTTACCCCCCCAAAGAAAAACCCACCCCTTGTATAAGCTTAAACCAATATTTGATTCACTGGAATGGCAGAATGGCACACAATTAGCATGATTTTAGTCACGTCATTATTTCTAGCTCAGTGGCATTTATTCAGATGAGCACAATCTGCAACCACTGAGCCCAGCTCTTCTGATGTTAACTGGCATCATTAAAACTCTCCTAGTGTCCAACTTGTTTGATCTTTTAAAGAATGCCCTGCGTTTGTGACTGAGAGCCGGAAACTCACGGCTGGATACCCTGAACAGCGTTCCTGTTTGGTCACAGACTACTCACATCAGTTAATAATCCTCAGAGACCAGGATTCCAATTCAAGAGGGAAAACTTTTCATACAAAAATTCTTTAAACACAAAATAAACAGGAAATGGGATTAAAATAATGAACAGGCGGGGAGAAGGAGCTCTTAAATGTCATAACTTCAAAAGTTGAGAATGTAAAATGTTCAGAGTGAAGTATCTAAAAGATCATAGCAAATCTGGGTATGGCAAAGGGCAGACAGCAGAGGAGAGAGGACTGAATCATAAAAGCAAAAACAGAAAATTGTAAAATTTCGAGACCTCAAATTTAAAATTTTCTCTTTTGATTAGTGCTCAACTTGTCATACTCTACAAATACTGTCTGTAAAAAGAAATTAAAACAACCAATTAAATAATACTTGACTTAAATCTTTTCTACTTAAAGAGAAAAAGCCAATATTTTTATTTTCCCACACATTTCACACGTGTGCTGAATAGCATTCCATTATACAAACCTTACCACAGTCAGTTAAAATTTTATTTTGAAAATGAAAAACCATATTTAAAAATCTACTCACAGCATGACAAAGTAAATGTTATAATGTCCACAAATGTTTAATAAAAGGCAAGTTCCTGCTGTCCTTTTAAAGTTAAAAATAAAGCCAAACTACAACTTTCAACTGCAAAGAGTCATTGTGTAGTACATAAAAAGCTCAGCATGGAAATAGATTCAACAAATGTACAAAAAGCGTTTTCATGCCCAGGAAGAACTGAAGGCATCAAAAAACATGCCCCAACTACAAATAATGTAGAGCTCAGTTCAAAAAGACCAGCAAATTCCTTCTCTAATGCATAGCAAACGAAACTTAATCAACTCCTCTGCAAGGTCGAACAGGCAATCCACCTTCAAATGTCCCCACAAACGAAACATAAAAACAACAAAAGAGGTTCCAGAAAGTAATAAATACTGAATCCACAGTAGGCTACAGAACCCTTACTGTACGTAGCTGAGAAAACCTACTGAGGAACAATGGATCACATTTCCATATTAAATTATATTTATCACACTGAAAAATCCTTAAACAAAATACAGGATTTATACTGGCCATTTTTATATGACACTAACTCCCTAAACCTTCCAAACACAATCCCACTGAAAACATGAGTCCCACTGAAAATCATTCCCACCCCATGACGCACTGAAGGAGCAGCTAGACAAAGAGTTGGGATGATGGGAGAGGGCAGGGAGAACTACCTTCCCCCATGATTTCAGAAAATAAATCAATAAAAGAGGATAGAATAGCCAAAACATAACCTTGGCACAAGGTATTTCCGGAAAAATAACTGCTGTGACAAATGGCCTGAAGTGAACTCTTCCAGCGGTCAAGAATCCCCAGGAAAGGCCCCTCCCCTCCTTATCTATTGCTCAATTGTACAATACTCCGCTTTGAAAATATAACACCCTCTTGGAGCTGGGCAAGATGAAAGAGCTTTTCTTCATGATCCCGCAACGCCTATTAATTTTTGCTACAACAGACTCACAGCTGATTAAGAAAACAGAGGGCTAGCACTGCCTCACATTCCCATCTCAGGATTTAAGAGAGAAAAATCTTAAAAGTGAATGAGCCCTCTTTTTCAGTACAATGTATTGATTTTCATTTCTGCACACACCAAAAGCTGTTTCTCTTCCAACTGTGGGCAATTTGTTTAGCCTGGAGGTCACTTTCCTCCTTGAAACATCAGAAGCAATGTTATTAGATTCCTATGCAGTTAAAGAATTATCTTTCCGAAATATTATGACTCATTCACTACCACCCAGAGCACAGGTTTAGAAATCAATGGCTGAAGAAGCAAAATTTAAACTGTCCCCAAAGTACACTCACACTTTTATCACAAGTGGAAAAGCAACATGATAGAGTGGAAAAGCACAAGAAGTATAGTTAAACCAAAGAGTATTCGAATCTCCATGTTATCACATATTTATGTTAATTTGGATGTTACTTTGACCTCCCAGACTCATGAGCAATAGCACCTATATTACAAGATTATTATGAAGTACAATATAGAATATAATGGATACCGAATGCCAAACATATTCACTAGCATGAAAAATGCAGCTTTTATAGTTTTGTTTTATTAAAATATAACAGTTCAATGAATCCTGATAATGTATACACTATTGTAACCACCATGCCCATCAAGATGCAGACCATGGAAATATAATGTGAGCCACAGGGACTTCCCTGGTGGTGCAGTGGTTAAGAATCCACTTGCCAGTGCAGGGGAAACAGGTTCGATCCCTGGTCCAGGAAGATCCCACATGCCGCGGAGCAACTAAGCCCATGAGCCACAACTACTGAGCCCACGTGCCACAATTACTGAAGCCCGAGCACCTAGAGCCCATGCTCTGCAACAAGAGAAGCCGCCGCAATGAGAAGCCCGCACACTGCAACGAAGAGTAGACCCCTCTCACCGCAACTAGAGAAAGCCCACACACAGCAACAAACACCCAACACAGCCAAAAATAAAATAAATAAATTTTTTAAAAAAGAAAAATATAATGTGAGCCACATATACAACTGAAAATTTTCTAGTAACCACACTAAGAAAAGTAAAGGGAAACAGATGAAATTAATTTGAATATATTTTATTTAACCCAATCTATCCAAAATACTATCATTTTATGTAACTGATTCAAAACTATTATCAATGAGATATTTTATATATTATTTCATACTAAGGCTTCGATCTGTTGTATATTTTACACTGGCAGCACATCATAATTTGAATTGGCCACAGTTCAAGTGCTTACTAGTCTCTGTGGCTAACAGCTCTTATATTAGACAGTGCAGATACAGACCACAATCCAGAAAATTTCCTCATGTCCCTTTCTAGTCTACCCTTCTCCCCACCCCAAGTCAACTGCTATGCTGATTTCTACCCTCACAGATAAATTCTGCCTAATCTTGAATTTCATAAAAATTAGATGTATAGACTTCTTGTGACTGGCTTCTTTCACCAAGCATGCTTTTGGGATCAGCCATCTTGCTGCAAGTGGCAGTGGTCTGTTCCTTTTTAACGCTGAATAGCATTCCGCTGTACAGATACAATACCCATTTGGGTTGTTTCCAAATATGCTATAATCAATAAAGCTGAAATGAACACTCTTGTACAAGTCCTTTTGTGGACATGTTTTCATTTAACTCAGGTAAGTATCTAGAAGTGGAAATGTTGGATCATAAGGTAGGTTTATGTTCATCTTTTTAAGAAACTGCCAAATACCCTCCCATAGTGGTTGTATCGTTTTATATCCCTGACAGTAATGTATGAGATATCAAATTACCTCCTACTTTCTGCAGTGGTTGGTATTGTCACTCTTTTTAAGATTAGTGATTTCATTGGTATATATGTTTCCCAATGACCAACAATGTTGACATTTTTCCATGTTTACTAGCCAATCATATGACGTCCTTTTGGAAGAGTGGTTTGGAAAGAAGAAGGGAGAGTTGTTGCACAGACAAACTGAGATTACTTATATAAAGTTATTTGTGGGTTTCCCTGGTGGCGCAGTGGTTGAGAGTCTGCCTGCCGATGCAGGGGACACGGGTTCGTGCCCCGGTCCGGGAAGATCCCACATGCTGCGGAGCGGCTGGGCCCATGAGCCATGGCCGCTGAGCCTGTGCATCCAGAGCCTGTGCTCCGCAACGGGAGAGGCCACAACAGTGAGAGGCCCGCGTACCGCAAAAAAAAAAAAAAAGTTATTTGTAACATTAAAATAAGGGATGCACTTGCAAGGACTACCTGGGCCAGGCAGATAACGTAAATCTAAAAGCCAAGGAAAGTGCTACAAATTAGAGCACACACTCCTCTGAAGGAGGCTGTTAAATGTTACTTAGTACCAAGGCCTCCATCCCACGTGGAAAAGCAGCCCAGGTTCTGTAAGAGCTTCCTCTCTTATCAAGAGAGGGTAGATACCTGTATTTTTATTTTTAATTAATATTAGAATTAATATAAAGTATTAATCCTATGATAATCAAAGAATATAGGCCATAAGTTTTCAAACTTTGATTTATATAAATGTTAGTGGTTTTTATAAAGACAAACATCCCTACTATGGTAAACATTAAACCATTCAGAATTGTTACTGATTACTGGTCAAAGATGATAACTATTAAGACAAGGAAAGGCAATCTACCAATGACAGACGACAAAATCATTTCAAGTGGCAAGGCAACAATGTCCCAGAGACAGAAAGAAAAAGTTGGTTAAGGCAGCTCCTGTTTCCTCTTTCCCAGCTAGCTTCCTAAATGACAGAACACATTCTATGGTATTCTTATTCTTCAGTGACTATCCACATTATGTAATTCTAGTAAGAATGAAGGTAACAGCTAATCATACTTCAGTGGCAGTGCCTACCTAGGAGTATATGCATTATTTGGGGAGAGCAGAAGAAAAGATATATGCTGATGGGACATAAAACAGTACAGCTGCTTTGGAAAATAGGTTGGCAGCTACTAAAATGTTTAAACATAGAGTGATATGATCCAGCAATTTCACTCTTAGATATATACCCAAGAAAAATGAAATATATGTTCACATAAGAACTTGAACATGAATGTTCATAGCAGCATTATTCATAATAGCCAAAAAGTGGAAACAACCCAAATGTCCATCAACTGATGAATGGATAAATAAAATGTGGTATAGCCATACAGTGCAATATTACTTACCTATAAAAAGGAATGAAATATTGATACATGCTACAACATGGATGAATCTTGAAAACATTATGCTAAGTAGAAAGCCAGTCACAGAGACTTCCCTCATGGTCCAGTGGTAAAGAATCCACTTTCCAATGCAGGGGACATGGTTTCAACCCCTGGTCAGGGAACTAAGATCCCACATGCCACGGGGCAACTAAGCCAGAGCACCACAACTAAGAAGCTCGCACACCTAAACTAGAGAGCCCGCATGCCACAAACTACAGAGCCTGTGTGCCCTGGAGCCCGCGCCACAACTAAAGAGAGAAAACCCACAACCACAACTAGAGGGAAGCCCGCACGCTGCAATGAAGAGACCGCGCGCCACAACAAAAGATCCTGCGTGCCGCAACTAAGACCCGACACAGCCAAAAAAATTAATTAAATATTTTTTAAAAAGCCAGTCACAAAAGGCCACATATTGCATGACTTCGTTTACATGAAATGTCCAGAATAGACAAATCTATACAGACAGAAAATAGATTAGTGGCTCCCTATGGCTGGAGGTTGGGGGGGCATGGGGTATGGAAAGTGTGAAGTTTCTTTTTGGGGTAATAAAAATGTTCTAAAAGTGATTGTGATGATGGATGCACAACTCAGAATATTCAAAAACTGACTGAATTTTATGCTATAAATGGGTGAGTTGGATAGCATGTGTATTGTATCTCAATACAACTGTTTTCATAAAAAGAAAGAAAAACCAAAGATACTAGTGATCTGTAGAGCCTCTTTCTTCTAGTCCTAAACATTCTTTCCCTCTGCCACCTGATGTTGCTGCTTAAAATTTAGAGAAGTATTCCTTTGATGTTGTATCTCTCCTCTGCACTATTTCTGAATTTCAAATATCAATACATTTCGTGTATTTAACACAATGCTCTCCCCTACTTAGGCTGTGAGATCCTAGAAGGCTGAAAATGTCTCATAAATCTTTATATCCAGAGAGCCTTGCACAACCTGGCTTCAGTTTTCAGTATTTTTATTTTAAAGGTGATGCTTTTGGTGTCCTGCCTAGGGAATTCTTGCCCAACATGTGCGCTGCAGTGGACACAGGCTTGCGGGGAAGCTGCGCCATCTCCTTTTCCCTTGCTCTCCTCGCCACGTCTACTCATCAGAGAATGAATAAACGACAACTTGGCAGAACACTGCTGAAAGGCTGCCAACCCTTCTATTTGAACATCTTCTGGAACAGGCAACAAACTTTATGAAATTATGAGATAAACAAGATCCCTTTTACACTTATAACCCATAAACCCACAAAGCAAAACAATGACAACATTTTCTTAGAAGTGTAAAATAAAAAGTATGGATTTAAATATGATCTCTAGTCAACAAGATGAATTTCAAAAATGTCTTTTAAAAGCACTTGTAATAACAATACATCAATGATTTAAGAATAAAATTAGTAAAAATATATATTTAACTTTTTACAACTTATACCTGAAAGTCTATAATGGATTAAACCACTTCCACCCCTCTTTAATTAATAGTTCTCCAAAGCCCCAAAGTGAAGCCTACATGGGACAAATTCACTGTGAGGAAAGAATATTCATTTTAGACCTTTTCTTTCCTTGTAATCTTTGGGTAAAAGGGACCCAGGGCTCCTGGTAACAAGCAGAATGATCATAACAAGAATAAAGGCTGCCCTAGACTCAATGAAGTGATGATATAACTGAATCGTTCTCTCTAGTAACAAATAATACTGCCAGAAACTTGGGTACAAATTGCTACATTACACCTTTCTCTTGCATGCTCGAGTAAACATGGAAAGCTACTTAAAAAGTAGGCTAACTATTTAATAAGATCATAAAAAATCCATAAAACTCTAAAATATTTAGGGCAAGAAAATAATCCAAAAGAAAGGAAAAACTTTACATATGTAATTAGTTCTTAGACTAATTATAAAGAGAGAAAAATGGGAAGCAAGTTTAAAATCCAATCTAAAATGAATTATTTGATTACATATGATACTTTCACTCAATGGAAAATAATTAAGCCATTAAAACCTGTAGCCACACCAAAAATCTTTCTAGTAAAATGTAAAGTAAATTGAGAAGATGGAAAGTGTAAAATATATATGTGTAAAGAAAATACAATGGGAAGGAAAATGGAAAAATCAAAATGGTTTTGTGAGACGTTGATATGGGATACTTTTTTTTCATTATCTGAAGTAAATGTGATGCTATAAAAACCTAATGTCTTTAAAAGTAGGACAGAAGCATTTCAATACAGCTATAAAATATAACAATAACCCATAAAACACTAAAAATTAATCTATTTTGGCTCAAATATCTTTTTCATTAGGATCTCTATGCAAAGCCTAAATAATTTAAAATCTTATGCATTAACATATTGCAAAGGAAACAGACAAGTACGAGGGAAAGAGCATAAATTTAATGCTCACAAAAAGATTTATCCATTTAATATCACAGCATGACAAGGTCAACTGAACACAAACATGACTACCAAAAACACAGAGTGATAGTATATGAATTATATCTCAATAAAGCTGTGTTTAAAAAAATAGTAATTAACACATAGTCTTTGAATTCAGGCACACCTGTGTTTGAATCCTGGCCCTACCACATTTTAGCTGGATGACTTTGGGCAATTATTTAACCTCTGTCAGCCTCCCAGAAGAAAACAATACCTTATCACATACTGAGCTTTTTTTCAGTAAGATTAAATCATATAATAAATATAACAATTGTAGTATATAGTGCTTACTATATAGAAAGCACCCAATGAATCAATAGATGCTTACTACTACTATTATTAAAATATCGCTAATAGTTTTCCAGCTGAAAGCACTCTGCTAATTTCACATAAAAACAAAGAAAATGTCATATGTGGACAAAATAGCTAAGTAAAACGTGTCTTTCTCTGATATTTCATATGGCTTGATAAGCTCTCTTTGTAGTAAAAGGCCCATAAAAGAGTTCACGATTTCCCAAGTATCCTTTACTGAGAAGCAAGAAGACAAAATTGTTTTACTAATCATTCCTATAGGAATGAAATGTAACTTGGCTGACCAGAGAAGTTAAAAGCAACGGAGAAGAGAATATGCAAAGGATCTGAATAGAAATTGCTCCAAAAAGATACACAAGTGGCCAATAAACACAGGAAAAGATGCTCAATATCCCTAGTCATCAGGGAAATGCAAATCAAAGCCACATGAAATACCACTTCATACTCACTAGGAAGGCTACAGTTAGAAAAAAAAGCAGATAAGTGTTGCTGAGGATGGGGAGAAATTAGAACCTTCACTCACTGCTGGTGTGAATCTAAAATGGCACAGCCACTTTGGAAAACATTTCTGAAAGTTCCTTAAACAGTTAAACACAGACTAACCATATAATCCAGCAATTTTATTCCTGGTGTATATCCCTCAAAAATGAAAACATATGTCCGTGCAATAGCCTGTATACAAATATTCATAGCAGGATTATTCATAATAACCAGAAAGCAGCAAAAATCCAAATGTCCATCAACTGATGAATGGATAAATAAAATTAAGATAGTCATATTAAATATTATTTGACCATAAAAAGAAATGAAGTATTGATACATGCTATAACACCAATGAACCTTATAAATATGTTAAGTGAAAGAAGCCAGATACAAAAGACAATATATTGTCTTCATTCAGATGGAATCCATCCTTTCAATCTCTCACTGGAGACCATGATTAACGATTAAGCAGTAGTAATTGTAGGTTTAATCTGACCCTACCAAGGACAATGAATTTCATGATGATGACTTTCAAAACTGAAGGGTCCATTGTCAACCTTAGGAAAAAGAGCTCAACTCCTTATACAAAGGCAAGGATGGGAAAGCCCAGTAAAAGCTAATTTTGGATGGTTTTCCAACTGAGGTAAATATTTTCTTAAACATAGGGTTATTCAATTTACTCTTATTCTTTTTCATTTTTAAAATTTCACTGTTTTAGGCTGTCTTTCTATATTCTTAATTATATTTGATAGTCAAGGATCTACAGAGAAATAGAGAAATCTCTTCCAAATGTTTCTGGGAAGAAGACTTATAACTATGCTGAATATTTTCATTCTTGAAACTCTTGGCAGCCATCAGTGCTTCACACATGATACCAATTAGAAGACAGAATAAATAGCTTCATAGAAGGCAGGCTGGCTTCCGTAGATAGCATGCTGGCAAAAAACCAAAAGATTAGACCAAAATTACTAAATGTGGACTGGCAAGGGCCACCAAATTGAGTATATTTTACAACTTAAACACACATCACAGGACACAAGAGTAGCAGCTCCACAAATAATGAATACACACACAAAAAGCTTGGAAAGGCTTAAGCAAGGTCCATCAAGGGGGACTAGATTATTTCTACTTATTTAGATGAACATAAAGTTATTCATTACCAAACATAAAAAAGGAATATTTTTATAACCAAAATTAACCGTGATGCAGTCAGTTTCAACAAATTCCACAACTCCAGACATGTGTAATATCTATAATGAAAACATGGTAAATAACACTTACTCACGACTAGTAAGCAACAATAAAATAGTGGGTTCATCCCCTAGACACGAAACAGAGATGAAAAAGAAGGGATAAAGGAATAAGTATTCTTTGTAATAAAAGGAAGTTAACTGATTACTGGTATTGGTTTTTGACTTATGAATGCCCATCTTATTACAAAAAGGATTTAAAGAGGCTAGTATCTATTTGTTAGAAGGACAATGTATTAAATTCTTATCTCATTTGCAATATTTCAGTTAAGTTTCTTAAAAGTGAATTTTGATAAAAATATTATAAGGGATTTGGATTTTATAACATTAAAAGAGAGAGGGGGTGGGAAGAGAGAAACACAATAAGAAAGAGAAATGCCTTTAACCAAGCAAAGGAAAGGAGTATTGGGGTACCAGTTAAGACACAGGCTTTATTAAATAAAATACTTAGACATGATGCCTCAATTCCTCTAGAGGACAATGGAACATAAGAAGGTAGTTGCTATAGAATGAATGTTTGTACCCACCCCCCTAAATTCATATGTTGAAATCCTAATCCCCAAGGTGGTGGTATTAGGAGATAGGGTCTTCGGAAGGAGATTAGGTCATGAGGGTAGAGCCTTCATGCCAGGGATTATAAGCAGACTACAGAGAGCTACCTTGGCCCTCTGGCTATGTGAAATTACAGTGAGAAGACAGTTGTCTATAAGGAAGACAGCTGGCTATGAACCAGCAAGTAGGCCCTCACCAGACAGTGAAAGGACCAGCGTCTTGATCATGGACTTCCCAGCCTCCAGAACTGTGAGAAATAAATAATTGATGTTAATAAGACACTCAGATTATGTTATTGTTATAGCCTCCTGAATGGATTCAGACTATAAGATAGTCTGATAGTGGGGTTCAGAATTATCTTTCTGAGTAGTGGTTTGGATCGAGGGAATGGATTTGGGGCTACATATGCAACAATCCCAAGTGGTCTCCTTTAAATATAGAAAAAAGTACCAAAGCTTTAGCAGTGAAGGGTTAGGATACCATCTGGAAAAAGAAACTAAGTAACTAAGTCACTATCATATATTATGTGAGTTTTAGAGGAGAGATTAAAAAGACTACTTAGACCCTCCTTGAGGGCATTGACTATAACCAATTTTTCAGGAACAAGTCTGATATTTAAAGAACCCTACGTGGGTAGACATTATGCTAGGTCTCTTTTGTTTGTAATCCCATTTTATCCTCATTTGAGGAAATAAGGCTCAAAGAGGTTAAGTAAATTAGTCAGAGGACACACAGCTAATAACTGGTATATAGGAGGTACATGGTATGTCTGCCTAAAAACAAAGATGCTTTCTACCACATCAGGCAACAATTTTTTATATCTCCAGTACTAACTACAGTTAATGATGATATCTTACAGAAGTGAAATGAGAAAAATCACTTCTTATGAGTTAATAAGCATCTATAGATAGCAGAGCCTTAGAATAGCAAAGGATGGGTGGAGAACATAATGGAATCACAGACAAAACGACCACTTCTTAGTGGTAATTAGGAAGAAAAACTTAATTTCTTAGGAAGAAAAACTTAATTTCAGAAACAAGTAGATTTCTGTTTGAAAAAAATAATAAAAAGGAAATACTCCCAAATGGTAGAATTATTTATTATGAAAGTAATATAATTATTAAAGTGATACTTTCCATTTCCAGATGACTGACTGTAGCAGTAAAAAACAAAAGTCCTTGATTATGTGAACTATTTCCCTGCTGTAATAGGACTCTACCATGAAACCCTAATAGCTTTGCCAACTACAGGGTACACAGTCTGAAAGACTATCCTTAGTACACATCACTTCCTAAACAGTAATGATGTTTACTGTCTGCTAAATAAATGTTTAGCCAAAAGAACATTATTCTCAAACCAAGACACTGAGCAGTTATCTAACCTCCTTCTGCGGTCTATTTTCCTTATCTATAAATGTTATAATCCCTATATTGAAGAGTTGTTGAGGAACAGAAATGAAAAGTGCTTACTTAGCACAAGGACATGATCATATATACACTAAATAGAGTCATTGCTTGTATGATTATATATATTCATTATCATATCAACCATAATTACCAAAAGCTAAGAGAATTCTACTTAATTTCATTCACTAAAGAACAATAATTGTATAGGTATGTTTACTGCATCAAAAAAAATTGGTTAGAAAGAATCAATCAAGATGGCAGAGTAGAAGGACATGGAACTCACCTCCCCCCGTGAACACATAAAAAATACATCAACACGTGAAATAATTCTCACTGAAAACTAACTGGAAACTAGCAGAAAGATTCCTATACAACCAAGGGTATAAGAAAGATCCACACAGAATCTGGTAGGGAAGAGAAGGGACCTGTGCCCCCTGGGAGGGGACTCAGAGGAAAAGGGAGATTACATAGGAGGAGACCCCTGCTGGGGAGCAGGCAGTGCAAGCCATAGATTGGGTGCCCCAGTCCTGGTGTCGGACACAGGGAAGACAAGCCCCCTTGGCTGGTTGTAGAGCTGTTGGAACTAACAGGAGGGCTGTGAAGAACATGCAAGGACTGGCTTGCTCCTGAGGCAGGGTGGCGAGGACAGATTGAGGATGGTTCCAGTGGCTGCCCAGTTTTCTGCAATTAGCCTAGCATACGCCTCAGCCTGAGCCAAGCAAATGCTCCAGTCCCGCTTACTCTACCACACTAGAGAAAGGGCTGCCATCACCAGGGAGAGAGCTCATATCTTAGTACTGAGATGCAGAGGAAACTTGGAACTAGGGCAACATCTGAGCACAGTGTGGGCAGCCATTGCTGGCATTTACACAGGCACTGTATCAGGGGTAGTCTTGATCTCTGATGGAAGCCAGACTGCTGCACCCACACCCTGACACATGCCCAGTGCTAAAGGGAGCCCTGCTTACCCTGCAGCACAGCTTCTCAACAGGGCTGGGGTGGCAGAGGATGGGGGTAGTAACTGGCTGTGAGGGACAGCAGAGACTCAGACACAGCTGGGGCTGTCATTATTGGTGCCTGCACAGGGGGCACATTAGAGGCAGCCTGGACCTCTGTGGCCAGCCCATCACATGCTGGCATGGGCCCCTCTTCCTCCAGCACTCCTCCTCTCTGGGGCAAGGGTACAGTGTTGGGAGTGGGAGACAAACACATTTAAGGGAACAGAGACAGCTTGGACCCAAACCTCAGGGCTTCCACTCCATCAACTTTGGACCTGACCCTGCTCCCGATAGGGTGCTAATGGCCAATGAGCAGAGGGGAAGCCACGCCTCACACTTGGCTCTGGCCCTGGTTCCTCCATCTCCAACCCTACTTCCTGCAAGATGATAACTGTCAGCATACCCTGAGGAAACGCATGGCTTTTGTTCACATCAAATCCAGCTCTCCCACCAAAGGCACTGGGCACACACAGGCTGTAGAGAGACACTCCCACATAAGGACACCTCTTCAAGACTGCAATAGGTAACTGTTTCATCTAATTTCACAGAGACAGGGAAAGTTAAGCAAAGTAAGAAGACAGAGGAACTAGTCTTGATTGAAAGAGCAAGACAAAAGCCCTGGGGAAATAAATAATGAAATAGAAATAAACACTTTACAAGATAAAGAATTCAAAGTATTAGTAATAAGAATGCTAACTAAATTAGGGAAAAGAATAGATGAACACAGTGAGAATTTTAACAAGGAACTAGAAAATATACAAAAAGAACCAATCAGAACTGAAGAATACAGTAACTGAAATGAAGAACTCACTGAATAGCAGACTATGTGATACAGAAGAACATAAATGATGTGGAAGATAGAATAATGGATATTACCCAATCAGAACAGCAAAAAGAAAAATAAACGTTAAAAAATGAGAACAGTTTAAGAGATTTCTGGAAAAACATGAAGCATACCAACATTGGCATTATCGTGGTTTCAGAAGGAGAGGGGAGAGAAAGGGGGTTGAAAATGTTTTTGATGCAATTATGGCTGGAAAAGTCCCAAACCTGAACAAGGAAACAGATATCCAGATACAGGAAGCACAGAGAGAATCCAAACAACATGAACCCAAAGAGACACACACACCAAGATATATCATAACTAAAATGGCAAAAGTAGAAAATAAAGAGAATTTTTTTTTTGGCCATGCCAAGTGTTAAGCGGGATCTTAGTTCCCAGACCAGGAATCAAACCCATGTCCCCGCAGTGGAAGCTCAGAGTCTTAACCACTGGACTGCTAGGGAAGTCTGCAAAAAAAGAATTTTAAAGGCAGCAAGAGAAAAACAAAGAGTCATATACAAGGGAACCCCCATAAGGCTATCAGATGATTACTCTGCAGAAACTTTGCAGGCCAGAGGGAGCAGCATGATATATTCAAAGTGCTTAAAGGGAAAAACCTGCAACCTAGGATACTCTACCCAGCAAGATTATCATTCAGAATTAAAGCTGAAATAAAAACAAACTTCTCAGACAAGCAAAAACTAAAAAAATTCATCAATACTAAAGCTACCCTAAAGAAATGTTAAAAGGTCTTTTCTAAGTGTTAAAGAAAAAGCTACAATAAGAAGTAAAAATGTATAAGAAAGGAAAAATCCCACTATGAAACGCAAATATATAGTAAAGACTGAGGATCAACCACTTAAATAAACTAGCATGAAGATTAAAAGACAAAAAATTGTAAAAGCAATTATAACTACAATTAAAAAAATGAAGATGTAAAATAGGACATCAAAAACACAAAATGTAGGGGAGGGGAGTAAAAACAGGTGTATCTTTTAGAATATGTTTAAAATTAAATGACTACCAGTTAAAAATAAGTAGATATGGTTATAGGTCAACATGAACCACAAATCAAGAACCTACAATAGATACCAAAAACCTAGAAAGAAACACAAGCATACTACTAAGGAAAATCATCAAACCATAAGGGAAGAAACAAACAGAAGAAGAAACGAACAGAGAAGAACTACAAAAACAACTGGAAAACAAGTAGTAAAATGGCAATAAGTATATACCTGTCAGTAATTACTTTAAATGTCAGTGGACTAAATGCTCCAATCAAAAGACATAGTGGCTGTTTGAATAAAAAATCAAAACCTGTCTATACACGGCTTACAACAGACTCACTTCAGAGCGACACACACAGAGTGAAAGTAAGGGGATAGAAAAAGATATTTCATGTAATCAGAAATGACAAGAAAGTGGGGGTAGCAATACTCATTTCAGACAAGATAGACTTTTAAAACAAAGTCTATAACAAAAGACAAAGAAGAGCATTATATAATGATAAAGGGATCAACACAAGAAGAGGATATTACACTCGTTAACATATATGCACTCATACAGTAGGACCTAAATATACAAAGCAAATATTAACAGACATAAAGGGAGAAACTGACAAAAAACAATAATACTAGGGAACTTCCACATTCCACTTACATCAATGGACACATCACCTAGACAGAAAATCAGTAAGGCAACCATAGTCTTAAATGACACAATAAACCAGATGGTTTAATAGATATCTACAGGACATTCCATCCCAAAGCAGCAGAATATGCATTCTTTCCAAGCGCACATGGAACATTTTCCAGAAGAGATCAAATGCTGGCCACAAAACAAGTCATAACCAATTCAAGAGGATATAAATTATATCAAGCATTTTTTCCAATCGCAGTGGTATGAAACTAGAAATTACAGAAAGAAAACTGGGAAAATAACAAACACCTGGAGACTAAACAACATGCTACTAAAAAGCCAACGGTCAATGAAGAAATCAAAGAGGAAATCAGAAAATACATTGAGACAACTGAATATGGAAACACGATTTTCCAAAATCTATGGGATGCAGCAAAAGCACTTCTAAGAGGGAAGTTTATAGTGACACAGGCCCTCCTCAAAAAACCAAGAAAAATCTCAAATAAACAACTTAACATACCACCTAAAGGAATTAGAAAAAGAAGAACAAACAAAGCCCAAAGTCACCAGAAGGAAGGAAATAATAAAGATCAAAGAGGAAATAAATAAAATAGAGACCTAAAAACAAAAAAAAAGATCAATAAAACCAAGGGCTGGTTTTTTGAAAAGATGAGCAAAACTGATAAACTTTAGCCAGGCACATCAAGAAGAAATGAGAGAGGAAAAAAAATAAACAAAATAAGAATTGAAGAGGAGAAATAACAACCGATACCACAGAGATACAAAAAATCATAAGAGAATACTACAAATAGTTATATGTCAACAAATTGAACAACCTAGAAGAAATGAACAAATTTCTAGAAACATGCAAGCTGCTAAGGCTGAATCAGAAAGAAACAATCTGAACAGACTGATCACTAGTAATGAAATTGAATTTATAATTAAAAAAAAAAAAATTCCCAGCGAAGTCCAGCATCAGACAGCTTCACAAGGGAATTCTACCAAACATATAAAGAAGAGTTAATACCTATCCTTCTCAAACTATTCCAAAAAACTGAAGAGGATGGAACACTCACAGATTCATTCTATGAGGCCACCATTACACTAATACCAAAACCAGAAAAAGACATCCCCAACAAAAAAATTTCAGGCCAATATCTTTGATGAACATAGATACAAAAATCCTCAAAAAATATTAGCAAACTGAATCCACTGATACATAAAAAGGATCATACACCATGATCAAGTGGGATTTATTTCAGGGATGCAAGAATAATTCAATATTCGCAAATCAATGTGGAACACAACATTAACAAAGAGAAGGATAAAAATCATGTGACCGGGGGCAGAGTCAAAATGATGGGGTAGGAGGATGCAGAGTTCGCGTATCCTCAAAACTAGGGCATCTACCAGGTGCTGGTGGGGGACCTCAGACACCTAAGGGGATGGGAGGAATGCCTGTGCAACCAGGTAGCATGTGGGAGGGAAGAAGGCGGGGGAGGAAAAGTGGAGGTGGGATGGGACCAGCATGCCTGAGGGGTGGCTGGGGGAGGAGAGGGGTTCCTACAGTCAGAGGGGCCCACTCAGCGCAATGGGATCAGCAGGGATGGAGAGAGACCTTTGGGGATTGGGGGATCAGAGGGGAATGCAGCCAGCATCTCCCCAACTTGCTCAGGCCCCAGCAAGCCTGCTGGGGTCCCAGGCTTGAACCTCTGCCCTCCAGGGCCCCTCCAGCTGGGCGGGTCCTGAGGACATGGGAGGGAAAGTGGGGAGGAAAAGTGGAGGTGGGATGGGACCAGCCCCTGAGGGGCAGCTGTGGGATAGGAGGGATTCCCATGCTTCAGGGGCCCACTCCCAGTGAGGGGATCAGTGGGGATCAGGAGAGACCTTCGGGGGATAGGAGGGGAACACAGCCAGCATGTCCCCTGCCCGCTTGGGCCCCAGCAAGAATGCTGGAATCCTGGGCCTGAACCTCCACCCTCTGGGGCTTCCTCTGGCTGCATGAGTCCTGAGCCTAAGCCCCGCCTCCCAAAGACATCTTCCAGCCAGGCTGGTCCTGACATTAAGCCCCAACCGCCCAAGGCTTCTACCAGCCTTTTTTTTTTTCTGCTGAGGTTCTGTTTTGCATTGTTGTTTCATTTTTATTTTTCTAATATATTTTTATTTTTCTAACTTTTATTTTTTATTCTTTCTTATTGTTCTGCTCCTTTTGGTTTGTTACATTTCTTTTTTTCTTTTTTTGCTGCACCACACGGCTTGCAGGGTCTTGGTTCTCAGGCCAGACATCGGGCCGGAGCTCCAGTGGTGGGAGCACCGAGTCTGAGCCACTGGAATGATGGAGAACTACAGGCCCAAGGGAATATTAATCGGTGTGAGCTTTCTCAGAGGTCCTCATCTTGACACAAAGACCTGGCTCCACGCAACTGCCTGCAAACTCCAGTGCTGGAAGCCTAACAGCAAACAACCAGCCAGACAGGAACACAGCCGCACCCATCAAAAAAAATGGGATGACAAAAAAATATAGTACAGACAAAGGAGCAAGATAAATCCCACAAGACCAAATAAATGAAGAGGAAATAGGGAACCTACCTGAAAAAGAATTCAGAGTAACCATAGTAGATGATGATACAGAATCTTGGAAATAGAATGGAGGCACAGATTGAGAAAATACAAAAAATGTTTAACAAGGACCTAGAAGAACTAAAGAACAAGCAAACTGTGATGAACAACACAATAACTGAAATGAAAAATACACTAGAAGGAATCAATAACAGAAAAACTGAGGCAGAAGAACGAATAAGTGAGCTGGAAGATATGGTGCAAATAACTGCCAAAGAGAAGAAAAAAGAATGAAAAGAAATGAGGACAGCCTCAGAGACCTCTGGGACAACACTGAATGCACCAACATTCGAATTATAGGGGTCCCAGAACAAGAAGAGAAAGAGAAAGAGACTCAGAAAACATTTGAAGATATTACATTCAAAAACTTCCCTAACATGGGAAAGGAAAAAGCCACACAAGTCCAGGAAGCACAGAGAGTCTCATACAAGATAAACCCAAGAAGAAACACACCAGGACACATAATAATCAAACTACCAAAATTTAATTGAAAGAAAAAATATTAAAAGCAGCATGGGAAAAGCAACAAATAACATACAAAGGAATCCCCATAAGGTCATCAGCAGGTTTTTCAGCAGAAACTCTGCAAGCCAAAAGGGAGTGGCAAGATATATTCAAAGTGATGAAAGGGAAAAAACTACAACCAAGATTATTCTACCCAGCAAGGATCTCATTCAGATTCGACAGAGAAACCAAAAGCTTTACAGACAAGCAAAAGCTAAGAAAATTCAGCACCACCAAACCAGCTTTACAACAATTGCTAAAGGAACTTCTCTATATAGGAAACACAAGAAAAAGACCCACAAAAACAAATCTAAATCAATTAAGAAAATGGTAATAGGAACATACATATTGATAATAACTTTAAATGTAAATGGATGAAATGCTCCAACCAAAAGACACAGACTGGCTGAATGGATACAAAAACAAGACCCGTACATATGTTGCCTACAAGAGAGCAACTTCAGAACCAGGGACACATACAGACTGAAAGTGAGGGAATGGAAAAAGATATTCCATGCAAACGGAAATCAAAAGAAAGCTGGAATAGCAATACTCGTATCAGATAAAATAGACTTTAAAATAAAGAATGTTACAAGAGACAAGCAAGGACACTACATAATGATCAAGGGATCAATCCAAGAAAAAGATATAACGATTATAAATATTTATGCACCCAACATAGGACCGCCTCAATAGATAAGGCAAATGCTAACAGCCATAAAAGGAGAAATTGACATGAACACAGTAATAGTGGAAGACTTTAACACCCCACTACCACCAATGGACAGATCATCCAGACAGAAAATTAATAAGGAAACACAAGCTATAAATGACACAACAGACCAAATAGACTTAATTGATACTTACAGGACATTCCACCGGAAAGTGGTGGAATACACTTCCTACTTAAGTGCACACGGAACATTCTCCAGAACAGATCACATCCTGGGTCACAAATCAAGCCTCAGTAAATTTAAGAAAATTGAAATCGTTTCAAGTATCTTTTCCGACCAACACTATGAGATTAAAAATCAATTCCAGGAAAAAAAACTGTAAAAAAATACAGACACACTGAGGCTAAACAATACACTACTAAATAACTAAGAGATCACTGAAGAAATCAAAGAGGAAATAAAATAATTCATAGAAACAAAGGACAATGAAAACATGACGACCCAAAACCTACGGGATGCAACAAAAGCAGTACTAAGAGAGAAGTTTATAGCAATACAATCCTACCTCAAGAAACAAGAAAATTCTAAAATAAACAATCTAACCTTACACCTAAATCAAAAAGACAAAGAAGAACAAACAAAACCCAAAATTGGTAGGAGGAAAGAAATCATAAAAATCAAAGCAGAAATAAATGAAATAGAAACAAAGAAAACAATAGCAAAAATCAATGAAACTAAAAGCTGGTTCTTTGAGAAGATAAACAAAATTGATAAACCTTTAAGCAGACCAATCAAGAAAAAAAAAGGGAGAGGACACAAATCAATAAAATTAGACATGAAAAAGGAGAAATTACAACTGACACCGCGGAAATACAAAGGATCATAACAGACGACTACTAGCAACTATATGTCAATAAAATGGACAACTTGGAAGAAATAGGCAAATTCCTGGAAATGTACAATCTTCTAAGACTGAACCAGGAAGAAACAGAAACCATAAACAAACCAGTCACAAGTAATAAAATTGAAATCGTGATTAAAAATCTTCCAACAAACAAAAGTCCAGGACCAGATGGCTTCACAGGCGAATTCTATCAAACATTTAGAGAAGATCTAACACCTATTCTTCTCAAACTCTTCCAAAAAATTGCAGAAGAAAGAACACTCCCAAACTCATTCTACGAGGCAACTATCACTCTGATACCAAAACCAGACAAAGACATCACAAAAATAGAAAATTACAGAACCATATCACTGATGAACATAGACACAAAAATCCTCAACAAAATACCAGCAAACAGAATCCAACAATACATTTAAAGGATCGTACACCATGATCGAGTGGGATGTATGCCAGAGATGCAAGGATTCTTCAATATATGCAAATCAATCAATGTGATACACCATATTAACAAATTAAAGAATAAAAACCATATGATCATCTCAGTAGATTCAGAAAAAGCTTTGGACAAAATTCAGCACCCATTTATGATATACACTCTCCAGATAGCGGGCATAGAGGGAAACTACCTGAACATAATAAAGGCCATACACAACAAAACCACAGCAAACATCATTGTGAATGGTGAAAAAATGAAAGAATTTCCTCTAAGATCAGGAACAAGACAAGGATGTCTACTCTCACCACTATTATTCAACATAGTTTTGGCAGTCCTGGCCACGGCAATCAGAGAAGAAAAAGAAATTTTAAAAATCCAAATTTATAGGGCATCCCTGGTGGCGCAGTGGTTGGGAGTCCGCCTGCCGATGCAGGGGACACAGGTTAATGCTCCAGTCCGGGAAGATCCCACATGCCACAGAGCGGCTGAGCCCGTGAGCCATGGCCACTGAGCCTGCGTATCCAGAGCCTTTGCTCCGCAACAGGAGAGGCCACAACAGTGAGAGGCCCGCGTACGGCAAAAAAAAAAACAAAAACCAAATAAAACAAAAAACAAAAATCCAAATTTATATATAAAACACTGATTAAAGAAATCAAAGATGACACAAACAGATGGAGAGATATACCATGTTTTTGGATTAGAAGAATCAATATTGTGAAAATGACTGTACTATCAAAAGTAATCTGCAGATTCAATGCAATCCCTATCAAATTATTAATGGCATTATTCATAGAATTAGAACAAAAAATTTTACAATTTGTATGGAAACACAAAAGACCCCGAATAGCCAAAGCAATCTTGAGAAACAAAAACGGAGCTGGAGGAAGCAAGCTCCCTGACTTCAGACTACACTACAAAGCTACAGTAATCAAAATAGTATGGTACTGGCACAAAAACAGAAGCATAGATCAATGGTGCAGGATAGAAAGCCTAGATATAAACCCACGCACCTATGGTCACCTAATCTGTGACAAAGGAGGCAAGAATATACAATGAAGAAAAGACAGTATTTTCAATAAGTGGTGCTGGAAAAACTGGACAGCTACATGTAAAAGAATAAAATTAGAACACTCCCTAACACCATACACAAAAATAAAATCAAATGGATTAAAGACCTAAATGTAAGAGCAGACACTATAAAACTCTTAGAGGAAAACATAGGAAAAACACTCTTTGACATAAATCGCAACAAGATCTTTTTTGACCCACCTCCTAGAGTAATGAAAAGAAAAACAAAAATAAACAAACGGGACCTAATGGAACTTAAAAGCTTTTGCACAGCAAAGAAAACCGTAAATGAGATGAAAAGACAACCCTCAGAATGGCAGAAAATATTTGCAAACAAAGCAACTGAGGAGGGATTAATCTCCAAAATACACAAACAGCTCATGCAGCTCAACATCAAAAAAACAAACAACCCAATCGAAAAATGGGTGAAAGACCTAAATAGACATTTCTCCAAAGAAGACATACAGATGGCCAAGAGGCACATGAAAAGATGCTCAATATCACTAATTATTAGAGAAATGGAAACTGAAACTACAATGAGGTATCACCTCACACTGTTCAGAATGGCCATCATCAAAAATCTACAAACAATGAGGGTGTGGACAAAAGGCAACCCCTCTTGCACTGTTGGTGGGAATGTAAATTGATACAGCCACTATGTAGAACAGTACGGAGGTTCCTTAAAAAACTAAAAATAGAACTACCATATGACCCAGCAATCCCACTACTGGGCATATACCCTGAGAAAACCATAATTCAAAAAGAAACATGTCCCCCAATGTTCATCGCAGCACTATTTACAATAGCCAGGACATGGAAGCAACATAAATGTCCATCAACAGATGAATGGATAAAGAAGATGTGGTACATATATACAATGGAATATTACTGAGATATAAAAAGGAACGAAAATGGGTCATTTGTAGAGATGTGGATGGACCTAGAGTCTGTCATACAGAGTGATGTAAATCAGAAAGAGAAAAACAAATATCGTATATTAATGCATATATGTGGAACCTAGAAAAATGATACAGATGAACCATTTTGTAGGGCAGGAATAGAGATGCAGCAGTAGAGATCAGACATGTGGACACAGGAATGGATGGTGGGATGAATTGGGAGATTGGGATTGACATATATACACTACCATGTGTAAAATAGACAGCTAGTGGGAACCTGCTGTATAGCACTGGGAGCTCAGCTCGGTTCTCCGTGGTGACCTAGATGGGTGGGATGGGGTTGGGGGAGGCCCAAGAGGGAGAGAATATATGTATACATATAGTTGATTCACTTTATTGTACAGCAGAAACTAACACAACATTTTAAAGCGACTATACCCCAATTTTTTAAAAAAAATCACATGATCATCTCTATAGACACAGAAAAAGCATGTGACAAAATTCAATATCCATTCATGATAGAAAATTCCATCAAAGTTTGTGTAAAAGGAACATATCTGCTCATAATAAAGACCAGTTATTATAAACCCACAGCTAACATCACACTCAATGGTGAAATGATGAAAAGCTGAAATAATTTCCTCTAAATTAACAGATGAATAGATAAAGAAGGGGTGTGTGTGTGTGTGTGTGTGTGTGTGTGTGTGTGTGTGTGTGTATTCCAAATATACATAATGGAATATTACTCAGCCATAAAAAAGGAATGAAATTCTGCAATTTGCAACAATGTGTATGAACCTAGAGAATATTATGCCTAGTAAAATAAGTCAGACACAGAAAGATAAATACTCTGTTATCACTTATATGTGGAATCTAGAAGATAAAACAAATGACTGTATATAACGAAACAGAAACAGACTCACAGATACAGAGAACAAAGTAGTGGTTACCAGTGGGGAGAAGGAAAGGAGGAGGGGGGAGGTAGGGCTATGGTATTAAGAGACACAAAATACTATGCATAAAATAAATAAGCACCAAGGATATATTATACAGCACAGGGAAATATAGCCATTATTTTTTAATAACTTAAAGGGAGTATAATCTATAAAAGTATTGAATTAATATGTTGTACACCTGAAACTCATATGATATTATAAATCAAATATATTTCCATTAAAAAACAATAATAAAGCAGCTTACAAGGCTGCATAAAACATTTTTTTTACATAAAAAACTTTTGTTAGGTCGATGAATGATCTTTGATGTAATTACCACATTTCTCCAAAAGATTAAAGATTTCTTCTGCTGTGCTACAGTTTGGGGAGCAGTCTGAAGTTCAGAAGATGATTTAGAGACTCAGTTCTAATATCAGTCCATCCTACCCACTCTGATCATTAGGAAAGAAAAGACCCTTTGCCAATCTTCAAGCCAACAAAAGTTTTTGCTGGCTATAAAACTGCCACTGGCCCATGCCGATTTCCTTACCTCTTCTGCTTCTAAGGCTCTCAAATCACGAAACCGAGAAGCAAATATACTCAAGAGTTCTCCTATAAGCATACTTCTCCTTCTATATTAACAAAAATAAATAACAACGAGGAAGAATCTAAAGTCTGGTTTTCTTTAGCCTCTAGAAAATGTCTACATGTTTCAAGACTTCCCTCTACAAAGAATTTGTAAAGTAGACTGTCTTATTTCACTCTTCTGAACAAAAATCTCCTACATCCTTGTAACTACAATGCCTTGTAAATTATTTTCTTCCATATTATACAAAACAACTCAAAAAAGCCCACCTCAGCCTGGCAGAGTGCATGAAGACCTTGTAACACCAAGGCTGCTGGAGTAGCCTGGTCAGGCTTGGTGCATTCATTCAACATCTGGGAAATAGCTGCCAACATATCTGCACCATGCTGATATGGCCTACAAAAAATGACAGTTTAGACACAAGATTAAAGCCAAAGAACTATATTACTACTCCAAGGTCTTTTGCCTGAACAAAAACATTAATGCTTTTCTTTACTCTTGTGCCTATCAAACGTTGACCCTCAACTGATAATACCATATGCTTTTGTTCAAAGATTTGCATCTTCATCATTTCTGCTGTAACTTCAGGCTCATTTTTGGTATTATTACCCAAAAAAGAAGACACTCCTTAACAAATTTTATTCTCCCTGAATCACAAAACCTATTGCCTGAATCGACAAAAACTCGTCTATAATACTGAAAAGAACTGACTTACCTTATTGAGATCATCAGTAAACCCAGGGATTTGAGATCAGAAGATGATTGGTCATAGCAGTATTACAAACTAAGGCGGGTATGCCTATCACAATAACGACGATAATGATGATAAAATCATAATAATATGAATTATAACTGACTGAGCACTTACTTCATGCCAGGTACTGTGCTGGATTCACTCACTCATCCTCCTCTCCTTCCTCTATCCCACATATATTGTGCTACCCCCAGAATGCTTTTAACTTCATAAAGAAATGCTCAGGTCTGCATTCGTTGTAACCCCTCAGCGATATAATACTTCTCTCTATTTAACAAAATATCAATTGAAAAAAATTGCCTGACTGAATTCTATTGCTTCACTGTCTGCCAAATGGAAATCATTTAACAAAACTGGAAAAATTTGATGGATCTCGAGATGGTAACTGAAAGGTTCACTGAATAAGTTTTCAACAGACTCTGATCTGATCATCTGATGTTTAACGTCTCCTGAGCCTCATCTTTAAGTATGTAAAATTAAAATGTCGGCTATCATCTCTAAATTTTTTCCATGCCAATACCTCAAGAGAGTCTAAACTCTTAAGTCTTGGGTTAACACGTGTGTAACTTTTAGACTAAGATGTTTTTTGTGTTGCCAAAAGGCTGAAGCTTAGAAAAGAGGCAGAACTGCTGAGGCTTAAATACAGTCTGATCCAAGATTTTACTTGAAACGGAAATCATCCACATTATCAGCATCTGGGCCAACCCATTCATTGCACAGCTTCAGGAAGTACCATTCACAGTGTCATCATTGACAAAAGTAGAATGATGCTCCAAGGATTCTACAGTGCAGTGGCTCAATCAATATATGAAACTGCAGGATTATAACTCATTTCAAATGTATCAAATCTATTTCCTCTCTAAGATTTTGGCCTTACCCTAATTCAAGAAAATAGAAATCTGGCAAGGTGGAGCTTTGCTTAGTGTTATTTCAGTCTTGTCACCTCCTGCCTAGTTATTAACCCATAACCTAGAATAGCAGAGTCATCTCCCTAACATCTTCATGTCTTCCTAAACCCTAAAGCATACACAGGAATTCAAGGTCATTTCCCTCCTTGTAATAATTCCTAATAATTAATTCCATTCAATGAGTTACAAATAAGGCCTTCTCTATTAAAACATCTTATAAAAATCAGCATAACATAGGGAGAATATAAGAAAGAACAGTTTGACTGATAATCCACTGCTTAGGTTTCAAGAATTTATATATAGAAAAATAGAAAATGTAACATCATATGTTCTATTACAACATTAAATTATTACACAGAAAAGGATATATAAATAGCCTCTAAACCTAGATATAAGTCTAGACCTGAAAAGACATGCCTGCTACTCAAAGCTATTGTCTGATGTTACTAAATTTTACATTCAGACATTTTGACTTTAATATTCATTTATTCTTACTCAAACATCCTCTGCCTATCTTTCCTCGCTTCTTGCTTGCAATAAAAAAATTAAATGCAAAATAATATATCATGATATACATTCCCAAAGGTCAAGCATGTCTTACCTTTGCTTACATATATCTCTGATCGATGCTGCTTTAGCTATCAGTTTCTCCCATTGGACCTCCTTGCCCACAGACAGAGAGGGCACATCGGACATGGCCATGAAACGCTGCAGTTCAGGATAGACACGATCCTAAAAAAGCAATTTCACAAAAAAGGCAATTTCACAAAAAAGGTAATTTCACAACTTCAGTTGAATAATAATTGTCTCCGTTTATGCAGCATTTTCACCTCTAAATCTTACATCTGCATTGCAAATTATAATGTGTTTCATCTAATCAGAAAAAAAAGAATGCTGTTATGATTGCTGGGGATTTTCTTACAGATCCATGTACTGTTCATTTCATAAAACAAGAAAAAAGTGGCAAAATCTCACTCTAATTACAAAGGCTCTAATCACTTATATTTCTATCACTTTTTCCACACAAATGGAAAAATAAATTTCAGAATTAAGGAAATAAGATTATTTTCTATTCTCAATTTCTCTCTGAGAGTCAATCACAACTGACCACATTATAGATCAAAAGTACACTAAATCAAAATTTCTCAATGCAATCATTGATGTCACTCACTAATATTACTATATCAAAGAAGTGTCATGCATAATGACAAAATTACCTTTCTTCAGTGAAAGGGACATGCTTACTATTCATACAAGTGTATATCTGAGCTTACCTGTTTTTCCCATAAAGAAGTCAACAAGCGCAAAGTGACAGCTTTTAGTTGCGGAGTGGTTCCAAGAAGTTGAATTACTCGTAGAATTTGTCCTATGCACACCTAGCAAACATTGAAGAAACTTTGGTTTCATAAATGCAAATGTGGATAACCCCAAGGTTACCAAAGGAACTTAAAAACCTCTTATTATAAAATAAAGACTGAAACGGAAGCTTACTACAGTATTACCCATCTCCTCAGAGGTTGGAGATAGCTTTGGGAGGAGCTAGTTAGCAATTCTGGGGGCATAAAGACCCAATCTCAGACAACAACCAATGGGAAAACTTGATGAAAAAATGATTTTTAAAAATTAATTCTTAAATATTGTAACAAAAATGTTTGGCCCAACAAGGGAAGCAGTGATCAAGGCAAAATTAAAGGGTCAAAATTTCACATGACAACAAACAAAATTCATGTCTCACTTTCTTTTTGCCCCAAAGTAAGTCGCTTAATATACAAACCTTGTGAACACCAAGTGTAGGCAAAGTATACAAGATATCATTGTATAACACAGGTTCCAGTGGTCTTCCTAATTTGAACATCAAAACTGGAATCAGATTTGGTACCTAAAATGAATTTAAAGAACGCATAAATTATGCCTTTTAAAAGAAATCAATCGATAAAGCAATAATATTTCATTTTTCTCCAAATGAATGCTATGAATATATATGAATTAAAAGCCTAAAAAAATGTCAGTTAGCCATTTGTTATTAATGGTAATTTCATAGTACTGCTAATATTCTATCTCTTTTAGAGCCCTTGTTCCTGTGAGCCCTTGTTCTATCCCTTTATACACATATACACATATACATTGTGAGCCCTTGTTCTATCCCTTTATACACATATACATATTACAGGGGTTTTTTGGTGTTAAAAAAATGCTTTTCTTAAACAACTATGACATAAACTCTCAGCAATACAAAAATAATTAATATATATCCTGCGCTAAAGAAGCTTACAGTTCTAATGAGTAGCAGAGTGAAATATTCAATGGTTATTCCAATGTAAAATAATTAAAACCAATTGTAATATAGGGGGGTTAATGGACAAAAATTTCCCTCCACGTTCATACTTCAATCCCTATGCATGACACAATAAAATAAGAAGAGCAAAATCATTTGTGGATCAAAAGACTTAATATTGTTAAAATGGTACTATTTCCCAAATACATCTACATATTCAATGCAATCCCTATCAAAATCCCAGGTAGCCTCTTTGCCAAAATTCAGAAATTGATTCTAAAATTCATTTGAAAACAAGTGATCCTGAAGAGCCAAAACAATCTTCAAAAGGAGCAAAATTTGAAGATTCAACCTTCCCAAATTCAAAATTTATTACAAAGTTACAGCAGTCAAAATAGTGTGGTACTAATGTGAGGATATAAATATAGATCAATGAAATAGAACTCAGAGTCTAGAAATAAATCGTTACATTTAAGTCAATTGATTTTAGACAGAAAGGCCAAGAAAATACAATGCAGAAAGAAGAGTCTCTTTGAAAAATGGTGTTTGATTTTTGACAACTGTATTTCCATATGCAAAATAATTAATTTGGACCCCTTCCTCACAACACATGTAAAAATTAACTCAAAATAGATTTCAGACCTGAATGTAGGAGCAAAAACTGTAAAGCTCTTAAAGAAAATATAGGAGTAAATCTTTGTGACCTTGAGTTAGGCAAAGCCTTCTTAGATATGACACCAAAAGTATGAGCAACAAAGGAAAACAAAACATTTCATCAAATTAAAAATATTTGTCCTTCAAAAGACGCTATAAAGAAAATGAAAAGAACAACCCACAGAATGGAATAAAATATTTGCAAATCATATATCTAATGAGGAACTTACATCCAGAATATATGAAGAATTCGTACAACTCCATAATAAAGGACAAATGACTCAATTTTAAAAGAGCAAAGGATCTAAAGAGATACTTCTCCAAAGAAGATAAACAAATGGCCAAAAAAAAATGAAAAGATACTCAATCAGCATTAGCCATGACATAAATGCAAATCAAAATCAAATGATGCATGACTTCATACCCAATAGGATGGCTTGAAACCACATTAAGTGTTAGCAAGGATGTGGAGAAATTGGGACCTTCATACACTGCCAGTGGGAAAGTGAAATGGTGCAGCCCCTTTGGAAAACAGTCTGACAGTTTCTCAACTGGTTAAACAGAATTACCATATGATCTAGTAACTGTACTCCTAAGTACATACCCAAGAGAAATTAAAACATACATCCACATGAAAACTTACATGTGAATGTTCACAGAGGTATAATTAATAATAGCCAAATAGTGGAAACAACCCAAATATCCATCAACTGATGAAGGGATAAATAAAATACAGCATGTCCATATGATAGAATATTATTCTGCCATGAAAAAGTAATCAACATGGATGAACCATGAAAACATCGAGTGAAGTAAAAGAAGCCAGTCACAAAAGACCACATATTATATGATCCATTTATATGAAATGTCCAGAATAGGCAAATCTACAGAGACAGAAAGCAATTGCTTAGGATCAGGGAGGTATAGGAGAAAATGGGGAGTGATTGCTAATGGGTACAATGTTTCTTTTGGTGGTGATGAAAATGTTCTTAAATTATCTGTCATTATGGTTGCACAATTCTGTGAATATACTAAAAGTCACTTTGTACACTTTGAATGAATTAATTAAATAGCATGTGAATTATATATTATAAATATATATAAAATATATTTATATGTATATTTTATTTTTATATTTTTAATAAATATATAAAACTACATTTTAAAATCATTAAGTGAACACCTATTATGAGCAAGGATCTCTACTTGATGGCACAAAATGTAATGCCAAAAAAAATTTATTTTCCTTATAGTGCATTTGACAAGTTTGTTACCCAGAAATTGATAAATTTCCTCTATCTGCTGTAGTCTTAGAAAACTTGTTCCTTCTAAGCTTAGAAGCCATCTATTTTAATTCAATCTCAAGAAGGAAAAAAAAAATCCTCTTAACCCTGCCAACAAAAAAGTGACAGTTAAACAATGACTCATTAATGGGCCTGACCATCACATACCACAACAGCATTTGGAGCTACACATGGAATGGCCACAGACACACAACACACAGGCAGAATTTATGATGTTTTTAACAACTGCTGGGGCTCTATTGGAACAGAAGTTCCAGCACCCTCACCTTGAGCAAACAAAAGGAAACAAATTTTTGAATTGGCTTTTTAATTCCCCATTTTAATTAAAAAAGGTTATCTTAGATTGCACTGCACAGGCCTCAATGAATTACTCCTTCTGGGAAGATCTCTACCAAGACAGTTTGACAGATTCTTAGTTCTGAGAAGGGCAATCAGTACATATAGTGGCATTTTACAAAATAGTGAATTTAATTATATGGCTTTTAACAAATGTTTAAATTATATTGTCAGGAAAGAAATAAAGTATTCTACTTATGCTAAAGAGTACACCTCCTTCATGATCCTCAGACCTAAAGAAGTATGTAAGGGTGTTTAGTTTTCTCTGGTAAGTTCAGAAATTAAAAAACAAAGTGGGAAATTTTTACAGGAAATAATCTTAGATCTTGAGGCTATTCTAGTTCATATTAAATTCTCAAATCAATGGAAAAAGAAAATAGGTGTTATTTCATTAGGAAAACATAGATATAGATATATATGTGTGGAAAACATTTTTTGCATAAAGTCTGAGCTGTTGTTTTCCAAATGAAAAGACATATGTGTATTTATTGATTTACTTGAGATGTCATTATGGGCTCTTGATTCCTCTGTTCTTGAGTCTTCTATTCTCTGGAAGCAAAAAAAGCAGAGAATGAATACTCTGCCTTTACCTTAAATTTAAAATAAGCCGGCAAGTGCCCTATAATTCACTGTCTCAAGACCTCCTAGTTTCATAAAACTCAATGTTTTCTTTCCCTCCTTCAGAATTCAAGTCCTTGATTTTAAAAATTTGATTTCAAATGATGGAATCATTAAGGAAACCCCTCCCATAAGACTATCAGCAGGTTTCTCAGCAGATATCTTGTAGGCCAGATGGGCATGCAGAATGATATATTCAAAGTGCAAACAATCAAACAAAAAAACCCAGCCAACTAAGAATACTATATCTAGCAAAACTTTCTTTCAAAAATGTAGGAGAAATACTTTTCTAGATAAACAAAAGCTGAGGGAGTTCATTCACTAGGCCTCCCTTACAAGAAATGCTAAAGGAAGTCCTTCAAGTTGAAAGGAAAGAACATTAGACTGCAACATAAAAATATATAAAAGTATAAAGCTCAGTGATAAAGGTAAATGTATAGAAAAATATAGAATACTGTAATATGTCACTTTTAATACTAGAATAGGAGATAAAGACATAAATATAAATAGCTAACTATAAAGATATGTTAATAGATACACAACATAAAAAGATGTAAGTTGTGACATCAATACCATAAAGTGTGTGGGGGGGTTGAAAAAGTAGAACTTTTACATGCAATTAAAGTTAAGTTATTACGAGCTTAAAATAGGCTATTATAAATGTAAGGTGGTTTCAGTTAAGTGCCATGGTAACCACAAAGAAAATACCTATAGAAGATACATAAAAGATAATGAGTAAGGAATCAAAGTATTTCACTACAAAAAAATCAACAAAACACAAAGACGGAAAGAGAGGAAAAGAGGGACACAACAGCTATAATTCAGACAAAAACCAGTTAACAAAATGGCAATATTACGTCCTTCCTGATTTATAATTACTTTAAATGTAAATGGATTAAACTCCCCAATCAAAAGACAGAGTGGCTAAAAGCTAAAAGACAAGATACAACTAAATGCTGTCTACAAGAGATTTACTTTATATTTCAGGACACACGTAGGCTAAAAATAAAAATGACAAAAAAAGATACTCTATGCAAATAGTAACCTCTAAAAGAAAGCAAGGATAGCATAACTTATACCATGCAAAATAGACTAAGTCAAAAACTGTCACAAGAAACAAAGACGAACATTATATAATGATAAAAGAGTCAATTCACCAGGAAGTTAAACAATTATAAATATATATGCACCCAACATCAGAGCAATATAAGTATGCTCAAATATACAAAGCAAATATTGACAAAACTGAACGGAGAAATACATACCAACACATATAATAGTAGATTTCATTACACCACTTTCAATAATAAATAGAACATCCAGACAGAAGATCAATAAGAAAACAGAGGACATGAACAACACTATGGACTGAATGAAACTAACAGACATATACAGAACATTCCATCCAACAGCAAGAAAATACAAATTCTTCTCAAGTGCAAACACAACATTCTCCAGGAAAGATCCACATGTTAGGTCACAAAATAACAAATTTAAGAAGACTGAAATCATACTATCTTTTCTTACCACAGTGGAGTGAATCTAGAAATAAATATTAGTAAGAACACAGGAAAATTCACAAATACATCGAAACTAAATAACACACTGTTCATCAACAGATGAATGGATAAAAAACATGTGACATAGACACACACACATATATACATACACACAATGGAATACTACTCAGCCATAAATAAAGAATAAAATTTTTCCATTTGCAACAAAATGGATGGACCTGGATGGTCTATGCTTAATGAAATAAGTCAGACAGAGAAAGACAAATACTGTATGCTATCACTTACATGTAAAAATCTAAAAAATAAAACAAACTAGTAAATATAACAAAAAGGAAACAGATTAACAGATATAGAGAACAAACTAGTCATTACTGGTGGGAAGAGGGAAGAGGGGAGGGGCAATATAAGGATAGGGGATTAAGTTTATACAAACTACTATGTATAAAATAAATAAACTAGGGCTTCCCTTGTGGCACAATGGTTGAGAGTCCACCTGCAGATGCAGGGGACATGGGTTCGTGCCCCAGTCCGGGAAGATCCCACATGCCACGGAGCGTCTGGGCCCATGAGCCATGGCCGCTGAGCCTGTGCGTCCGGAGCCTGTGCTCTGCAACAGGAGAGGCCACAACAGTGAGAGGCCCGCATACCGCAAAAAAAAATAATAAATAAATAAATAAATAAACTACAAGGATATGTTGTACAGCACAGGGAATCTAGCCAATATTTTATAATTACTATAAATGGAGTATAATCTATAAAAATTTTGAATCATTATGTTACACACCTGAGATTAGTGTAATAGTGTAAATCAACTATATTTCAATTTTAAAAAAGAAAGAAAAAGTATCTCAAATAAATACTCTAATCTTATACCTCAAGGGACTAGAAAAAGAAGAATAAACTAAGTTCAAAGTTAGCAGAGGGAAGGAAATAATGGAAATTAAAGTAGAAATAAATGAAGTAAATAACAGAAAAAAATCAACAAAATTAAAAGTTAGTATTTTAGAACATCAACAAAATTGACAACCCTTTAGCTAGACTAAGAAAAAAAGAGAGAAGACTCAAAATCAGAAATGAAAGAAGAGACATAACTGATACCAAAAAAATACAATGGATTTTGAGACAACCATGTACAATTATACCACAATAAATGGGATAACCTAGAAGAAAAGGCTAAATTCCTAGAAATATACTTCTCACGAAGACTGAATCATGAAGAAATAGAAAATCTGAACAGACCAATTATAAAGAAGGAGATTGAGTCAGCAATCAAAAACCTCCCAACATAGAAAAGCCCAGGACCAGATAACTTCACATGTGAATTCTACCAAACATTTAAAGGAGAATTAACACCAATCCTTCTTAAACTCGTCCCTAAAAATCGAAGAGGTGGGAACACTTCTGGACTCATTATATGAGACCAGCATTATTCTCATACTAAAACCAGACAAAGACATTACAAGAAAAGAAAACTACAGGCAAACATCCCTAATGAACAGATGCAAAAAGACTCAACAAAATACTAGCAAACAGAATTCAACAACACATTGAAAGGATCATAAATCATGACTAAGTGGGATTTATCCCTGGAGTGCAAGGATGGTTCAACATGAAAATCAATCAATGTTATAAACTACATTAATAGAATGAAAGATAAAATCACATGATCATCTCAATAGTCACAGAAAAAGTGTTTGACAAAACTCAGCACACTTTCATGACAAGAACATTTACTAAACTAGGAACGGAAGAAAATTACCTCAAAATAATAAAGGCTCTATGACTATGAAAAGCCCACAGCTAATATCATACTAAAAAATAAAAACGAAAAACTTTTCCTCTAAGATCAGGAACAAGGCAACGGTGCCCACTCTTGCCATTTCTATTCAACATAGTACCAGAAGTTCTAGGCAGAACAACTAGGTGAGAAAAAAAAATGAAAGTCATCCAAATCAGAAAGGAAAAAGTAGGGACTTCCCTGGTGGTCCAGTGGTAAAGAATACGCCTTCCAATGCCGGGGACACGGGTTCGATCCCTGGTTGCGGAACTAAGATCCCACATGTCACAGGGCAACTAAGCCCATGTGCCACAACTACTGAGCCCACATGCTTCAACTAGAGAGCCCACATGCTGCAACTACAGAGCCCGTGTGCTCTGGAGCCCACACACCACAACTGGAGAGAGAAAACCTGCACACCGCAACTAGAGAGAAGCCTGTGTGCCACAATAAAGAGCTTGCACACCACAGTGGAGGATACTGCATGCTGCAACAAAGATCCTGTGTGCTGCAACTGAGACCCAACGCAGCCAAAAAGGAAAAAAAAAGAAAGGAGGAAGTAAAATTATCTCTGTGATAACATGATCTTGTATGTAGAAAACTCTAGTGATTCCACACACCAAAAAGTTAATTAAAACTAATAAATGAATTCAGGAGAGTTGCAGGATACAAAACAAACATTAAAAATCAGTTGTGGGGCTTCCTGGTGGCGCAGTGGTTGGGAGTCCACCTGCCAATGCAGGGGACGCAGGTTCGTGCCCCAGTCCAGGAGGATCTCACATGCCGCGGAGCGGCTGGGCCCGTGAGCCATGGCCGCTGGGCCTGCATGTCCGGAGCCTGTGCTCCGCAACAGGAGAGGCCACAACAGTGAGAGGCCCACGTACCGCAAAAAAAAAAAAAAATCAGTTGTGTTTCTATACACTAACAATGAACAATCCAAAAAGAAAATTAAGGAAACAATCGCATTTACAATAGCTCAAAAAGAATAAAATACTTAGGAATAAACTTAACTACAAGGTTAAAGACTTGAATATTGAAAACTACAAGACATTGCTTAAAGAAATTAAAGACAACACAAATAAATGGAAAGACATCTTGCGTTCATAGATCTGAAAACCTAATATTGTTAAAATGTCCATACTACCCATAAAAGTCTACAAATTCAATGTAATCCCTGTCAAAATCCCAATGGAATTTTATTTTTGCACAATAGAAAAACAATCATAAAATTCATATGGAACCACAAAGGACCCTGAATAACCTCAAAACATATTACAAAGTTACAGTAATCAAAACAGTATGACACTGGCACAAGGACAAACATATAAACCAATGGAATAGAACAGAGGGCCCAGAAATAAACCTATGTATATACGATCAATTAATTTATGACAAGGAGCCAAGGATATACAATGGGGAGAGGATAGTCTCTGCAAACAATCCAGGGAAAACTGGATATCTCCATGCAAAAGAAGGATATTGGACCCTTATCTTACACCATACACAATAATCAACTCAAAATGAATTAAAGACTTAAACATAAGACCTGAAACTATAAAACTCCTAGAAGAAAACATAGGGTAAAAACTTCCTAACTTTGCTCCTGGCGTTGATTTCTTGTATATGACACCAAATGCACAAGCAACAAAAGCAAAAACAGACAAGTGGGCCTACTTCAAACTGAAAAGCTTCTGTACAGCCAAGAAAACATAGTAAAAAAAGGCAACATATGGAATAATAAAAAAATTTGCAAACCATATATCTGATAAGGGGTTAATACCCAAGACATATCAGGAAACCCTACAATTCAACAACAAAAATATAAACAAACAAATAACCTGATTTTAAAAAATGAGCAAAGGACTTGAATAGACATTTTCCAAAGAAGAAATACAAATGGCCACAGGTATATGAAAAGATGCTTAATATCACTAATCATCAGGGAAATGCAAATCAAAACCACAGTGAGATATCACCTCATACCTGTTAGAATGGCCATTACCAGTAAACTAGAAAATAACAGGTGTTGGCAAGGATGGAGAAAGACTGGAATCCTTGTACACTGTTGGCAGAATGTAAAATGGTGCAGTCACTATGAAAAACCGTACGGAGGTTCCTCAAAAAATTAAAAATAAAACTAACATATGATCCAGCAATCCCACTTCTGGAAATTCAGGACAGGCAGTAGTCTCTTTTAAAATTTATTCACAAAAAAACATTAACTGCTCAGTTGCTATTAGCTGTCTGTTCTGAAACAAGAGTCTTTTTATTGAAACACAATTTTCTATAATATTTTATGGAATATAAACAAACTTGAATTGTTTGACTTGTTTAACTTGGCACTGTTATTTTTTATAATAAAATACACATGAGTATTTTAAAATGTTTCAAATAACTGAAATATTTCAAAGGAATTGAAATCAGGATCTCAAAGAGATATTAGCACCCCCATGTTCACTGCAGCATTATTCACAATAGCTAAGAGATGGAAATAACCTAAATATCCATCAGTGGATGGATGGATAAATAAAATGTGGTATACACACACAATGGAATATTACTCAGCCTTAAAAAAAGAAATCCTGTCATATACTACAGTATGGATAAATCTTGAGGACATTATGCTATGTGAAACAAGCCAGTCACAGAAGGACAAATATCACATGGTTCTACTTGTATAACTATCTAAAGTAGTCAGTCTTAAAAAAAAGAAAGTAGAATGGTGGTTGTCAGGGGCTGGGGGAAGGGGGAAATGGGGACTTGCTGTTCAACAGGTACAGATATTCAGTCTTGCAAGATGAAAAATTGTATACAGTATACCTAACATTTTGATAAGAAGGTATATTTCATGTTACGTGTTTTACACCACAATTTTAAAAAGAACCATGAGATTGTTTTTTAAGAGTCAGAAGAGTCTTGTCGAGTTCATTTAGGTAAATGACTTTATATTACAGATGATGGAAGTGAGGCACAGAGGAATCACACAGTTAGTTGGTGGCAGAATGAGGATGGAAGTCAACGTCTCAGTTCATCCCTCTATTCTATCCTGGCGGAAATGAAAATGATAGAAGATTTCAGGCTGTACATAATAGGATAAAGAGCTATTATGTAAGTCTTCTCCCTATAATCAGACAAAACATACAGAAAAAGTAAGCAGGAGAGACAAAAACCAGTACCTACCTGGAGTCAATCATATAAAGAACAGAGTAGAAAAATTTAACTCTGGGTTCCACGAAAAATATCCATGTTGGCAACACTGTATGAGGCTACACAGAAAGTAGCATAATCTTTCAGAGAGTTCTATAATGAAAATCATGAGTAGGCTATCCACTTATAAATTGAGAAATACAAATAATTATTTGTTATTATTCATTTTAGTTTTCAGATGAGAGATATAATAAATGTTTATAACTACCCTCTTTTTTAAAAGCATGAGAGACTCATACTTTAATACTATGTAAGAGATATAGCTATAAATTAGTATTAAAAATTAAGATACCAGTTGAAGAAAATAATTCAAGGCATGATCATCTTATGGAAGTAAGAGGCAAAAATCCAAAGCAATATCTGGTTTTAACTTTTTAGACTTATGTTTTACAAAACTAGACCTGAACTACAAAAGCACATTCTTAGATCATATTTTATACATATCCTTGGATAAGTGCTGAACCATCTTTGCACAAGACTCTCTCCTGTGAAAAAATGGAAGTAACCTATGTACACAAGTGTATTTGCCATTTATAAAACAGTGGTAAGATAACAGTATGTGTTAAGTTAGAAATGAAAAGATAAAACATGAATCTAAAAAAAATTTTTTATTGAAGTATATTTGATTTATAATACTGTGTTAGTTTCAGGTGTACTACACCATGATTCAGAAAAACATGAAATTTTATAAAACAAAGAGTGAATATGCTAGGATGGTACATATAAAAAAAAGCATAAATACATTCTTTAATAATTTTAACATTGACAGAAATTTTAAAAAATTATTTATTCTACAAAAAAGGGGCATAATGTACTATGATTTTTTTAACATTAGTTAATTCGACCTTCTTCAATTATTTGACATGTCTACTTTGGTACCTACTTATTATTTAAGTAATACAGTGAAAAGCAGTCCATTGAGGGATGTGCTGAAAAACTAATTGCTTCCTTTACTTGTAAGGAATCTGCAGAAACACAGCAACATTACAGTAATATAAACACAGTATAATTTTTTCCTTCTGTGGTTCATATTATATTTATATCACAGCATTATAATTAAATAAGTGGTCTAGGGTCTTGAAGTTTAACCTCTGAGAGTCAGATAAGGTCAAGGGAAGATAGGTATCTAGAAGATTGCTCCCACTGGGCAATCTTCTTTCTGATATTCACTCTAGCCTTATTCCAGTTCAGCCTGAGCATCTGATCCATAATGACTCCTCCAACAGTAACAGCTAACATCTATTGAACAGCGACTGTAAATGCTCTCCTTAGCACTTTATAGAAATCATGATTATCATGTTTGAAATGACACAACTGAAGCTTGTAAAGGCCAAATAATGTGCTCAAGGTAACAGAGCTAGTATGTACTGGAGGCAGCACTAGAGCAAAGCAATTTAACTCTGAAGAGCCCAGGTACTTGCCACTTTGCCTTACCAAAAGTAGGGATGGCATCTTCCTCACCTTTGAATCTCAGGTTCCAGCATACCGTAAGTGCTTTTAGAATGCATAAACCACTCCTAATTCCTTTATCTGCTCAAATTCTATTTACAAGATGGATCTTATAATAGTGTTGCAGCTATTTCATTCGGTACCCAATTATTAAAAGCCTACCACTTGCAAAGAAAAGTACTTAAAGATAGTACTCTGACCAAATTAACTTTGAATCAGAAAAATTTACCTGTTAGGTAAGTGTTACCAGGATATCAAAATGTTACCAGGACATCTTCAGAATCTGAGGTAAGAATTTCCCAGTACGTAGAAAAATAAGTTCAGCAACACAGGAGCTCAAAGTATGGAAAAAAAGAGGATCTACGACAAACTAGAATGGATAAAGTCAAGTATCATATCACTTGAGGAGTCTGAAATACCTGGAAGAAAATAATCATGACCTTTCTCAACCTAAACTTAACTTCTAGGTTAGCCTCCTTAGTCTTCTGAATTTAATTATCTCTCAGAGTCTGGCAATTTATATATTTAGAACATGGTATAAGAAAACTTAAATTATAAAGTAATAGTCACACTATTAGTATGTAATCACCAGTGGGAAAAAGGAGTATAACCACAACTTCTTTCAATTGCTAACATTTTAACAACTTGCTATAAATGATAACTATAATGACTGAATTCCTGAAAGTATAAAATTTCCTTCCTAAAAAAAGTCGGTTTTACATTTCTATCATGGTAAGATCTAAATCTTTGGTAGTCTGACTGGTAGAACAAAAGTGAAAAGCCAATATCCTGTTAAGTAAAGTATAATGTGTGTATTTTTCCTTTCAATTCGGTACAGTTGATTTCTACTACTGCATATGTCACTGACAATAAGTCTTAAGTCGGAGAGTTGAAAGGAGGAGTCTGAATGCCCTCCAACAGTGAGATATAATTAAATACAGCTCAGTGAGATAAGCAACTATGTAATAAAACTAGAGAGTCAATGCTTTGAATGTATTAAAATAGTACATTGCTCAAGGATCCCAAAGCTATGACAGTCAGATCAATTTACTGGAATATGAAAAACTATGCAAGACTGACAATGGTAAACATGAGCCAATTCATACTACATTTGAGGGAAAAAAAGATTAAATGGTCAATACAAATTGGCTGAACATAAAGTATGACTCCAAATCCTCACTTTCCTTCTTCAGTGACAAAAAACCTTTGAGGTATAAATAAGTGGTAGATATTTTATACCATGAATTGTATTTATAAGGTCCCAATTCAGTCTCAAATGAAAGCCTTAACATTAAATAGGGTTTACATGAATAATGGTAAACAAATGACCTGACTAGAAAGCTACATTAAACAAAAAGATTCACACCCAGAATGAAGTAAAATTAATGAAAAAAGCCAGAAACATAAAAAAGGATTGATATAAATGTCTTGCAACAATGAATAAGAAGACATTCAATTGCTTGGAGTAGACAGTGTATTGTTAAGGAATGACAAAAAACAGATTTAGTAAACTCCCATCCTGCATAATCTTCTGCATCAAGGAATAATATTAGACTAGAGAGATGAATGTTAGTAAGAAAACACCGACAGTGACACCCACGATAGAAGCAGACAGTACAAACTGAAAGAAAAAAAAAAGACGATGATGATTAATCCATGAATGGTTTTTAGAAAAACTGATTATTAATGGGGAGGAGAAATCCTAACACGTTACCACGTAAGAAAAAAATTCCAAATGGATTCAGGAATTAAATATCAAAGAGAAATAGATTAAAGAATCTAGAAGAAATGTTCAGTGAATATTTACATGCCCTCTAGAAAGAAAATAGCTCACTATGCATTAAAACAATGAAAGTAAAGATGGCTACAATTCAAGAACATTTAGAAAACAAAAAGAGCTACTGAATTCAAACACATATTAGCACAACAAAAAAATTCAACAACAGTTGAAAGATAAAATTAAGGAAATTCTCCTCAAAAGTGGAGTAAAAATGTAGAGAGAAGAAAATAGGGGAACAAAAGACAAGAAAAATATAAGACCAGTACAGAATTCAAGGTCCAAGCAAGAGAAGTTATAGAAAGAAAGATCAAGGTCAGTAGAGGGAAAGAAATTAATGACAAAATAACAAAGAAAATTCCCCAGAATTCAAGGACCTGGATTTCCAGATTAAAAGAGCCACCAGTTATCCAGTACAACAGAGGAAAAAAGATTCACACTAATACACATCAGCATTGAAATTACAGAGTATGGGGCAAAGAGAAGATTCTGAAAGCTTCCAGAGAGGAAAAATAAAAACAAAAATTAGGTTCACATAAACATATACTCAGGATTTCAGGAATCAGAATAACTTTGGATTTCTCCACAGCAACACTGCAACCTATAGAAGCAGTGGAAGGAAACAAAAAAGATTTTGAATAAAAATGGGTCCCAATGCAGAATTCTACACCCAAACTAACCCAATCTCTGCCACACAGTAAACCACTCACTAACAGTCAGCTATGAAAAAGAAAACACACACACACACACACACACACACACACACACACACACACACACAAGATTTTCAACCAGTGATTTGATACTTGAAATAAAGAATGCAAAAATTCTTAAGATACATAAAGATTTCCCCCTCCAAAACGGACACAGCATATATATCTAAAACTCAAAGAGAAAAAGAAAAGGAGCGAATAAAAACTTTAAATCTCACTACTAATTTTTAAAACTGAAAATTATAACAAGATAATTTTCTCACATACTAAAGTTTAAAGTTCTAAAACAATGTAAACATACAGTGAAACAGATATTCTCACACAATTATGCGGGAGTAAAAGGTGATACAATGTTTCTAAACAGAAAAATTTCAAACTTCATTTAATAAGTTTAGCTCTAATCTGGGATTTGCTTCAAAATAACAGTTCTGAGTTGGCGACTGGAGAGTGGAGAGTACAAGAGATACAGGCCAGCTATGGAATGATAACCGTTGAGGCTAAGGGATGGATTCATCAGGTTTATTATACTATCTATCCACTTTTGAATATGTTTGAAATTTTTCATAATAAAACATTAAAAATCTTCTAATCTAGGAGTCTCATTACATAAATGTATTTTTTTTTAAAAATCAGAAATTCAATAAAATTTAGGAGACAAGATTCCCCCCAATATACATACAATATCATGTCAGAGTAAATCAGCTAAAAAAAAGCAAAACACAATAAAAACCTCCATATTATAAAACACCAATACAATGTGCAAAACATATGCCAGGAAAAAAAACATACTGTAAATAGAATTTGTTGTTATAACCACAAAGAAAAAAGGGCAAAGAGAAACAGAAAACTCTGTGTTCCTGTACTACAGAAGAATTGAAGACAGACAAGTTACCTGTGAATATTTAAAGGGTAACATATAAAGGACAAACTAGGTTTGTTTCATGTAATCCCAAGGCCCAAACTGAAGGGCATATTTGGGTTTAATATGGAAAAGAAGTTTTAAGAGAAATTTTTAGAGAATTGAATGGGATGCCTCAGGGGGCACTAAGTTTTCTGTAACCAGAGGTGCTCAATAAGAGAATGATAACCACCTACTGAGTAGACCCCTGACCCAGTATCTCAGGACCCATCTACTCAGGTATATATATATTTGATATACTCAAATATCAAAAAGGAGAATATGAGAAGAAAGTGTCAGGACCTACTACTTAAAAATATAAAACACAGCCCAAATTAATCAAGATTTAAGTAAATATTTGTGCAGAAACGAGTTAACATAGCAGGCTTGAGAATGGCATCCTTTAAAAGCCTGCTTGCAAAGTTAGCCTTTGGGTAGAGTCTCAGAAAATGGATTTTGGGAGGGTTCCTACCATTCTTTACTGATAGGAATATGCCTAAACTCTCTGTACACAGTATACAACACTGTGCCTAAACTGACCAGCCCCCAATAAAACCCTTGGGCACAGATCTCTAATGTGCTTCCATACTAGACAACACTCCACATGTGCTGTCACGATTCCATGCTGGCGGAATTAAGTGCATTTTGTGTGACTCCACTGGGAGAGGACTTTTGGAAACTTGTGCCCAGTTTCTTCTGGACTTCACCCAATGAACCTTTGCCCTTGCTGATTTTGCTTTTACTCTTTAGCTGTAATAAATCATAGTTGTGGTTGCAACTAAATACTGGGTCCTGTGAGTCCTTAAAGCAAATCAACAAACCTGGGCATAGTCTTGGAGACCCCTGACCCAGTATCTCATACTCTGCTTTAAAAGTAACTAGCAAGTAAGAAAGCAAAATGTTATGCAGGATTTTTTAAAAGAACAACTTCTAGAATATTTCTCAATCAATAGTAACAGTAAACTCTCCTATGAGTTATACACCTAACAATCAAAAATATTTGAGGAACAATTGCACACTGGGTTCTGTGTTAGGCTTTACGACACAACTGAGAAGACAGTCCCTGTTCTCAAGTAGTTTACAGTCTAGTCAAGGAACTCATAATTAAAATCTCCACCATTATTGACTGAAAAAGCCAAACTCAACTTTTTTTTTTTTTTTTCTCTGTGGTACGCGGTCCCCTCACCGCCGTGGCCCCCCCCACTGCGGAGCACAGGCTCCGGATGCGCAGGCCCAGCAGCCAGGGCCCACTGGCCCCGCCGCCCCACGGCACGTGGGATCCTCCCGGACCGGGGCACGAACCCGCGCCCCCTGCATCGGCAGGCGGACCCCCAACCACTGCGCCACCAGGGAAGCCCCCCAAACTCAACTTTGAAGGTTAAAAGCATAGAAAATAATTTCTATAGATAGAAATTAAGATATAAGAACAAGAAAACAATTCAATCTTTGATAACTGCAAATACTAAATAGTATAATAATGACTGCTTTTCATTTTTCAGAGGAAGGGAGTGATTCTAGGACTGGGCTGCCCAACACAGTAGCCACCACCCTCATACGGCTATTTACATTTGAAATTAAATTAATGAAAATTAAATAAAATTAAAACTCCAGTTCTTCAGTCACATTAGCCAAATTTCAAGGGCTCAAAAGTCACACGTGGTTAGCAGCTACCATTTTGGAAAACAGATTACAGAACATTTCCACCATTGCAGAAAGTTCTATTGAACAATGCTATCATAAAAGGTTGACGTGCCCAAGAATTCCTCAGTTGTCTGCTACCACATTATCTGTAATGGCAACAACAGTAACAAAAAGAAACACAGACACCTTAAATATCTATCAATATGGAAACAGTTACGTACATTAAACTGTTGATACACCATAGTACACCAGCATCCTTCAAAAACCATAAATTAGGGCTTCCCTGGTGGCGCAGTGGTTGAGATTCCACCTGCTGATGCAGGGGACACGGGTTCGTGCCCCGGTCCGGGAAGATCCTACATGCCGCGGAGCGGCTGGGCCCGTGAGCCATGGCCGCTGAGCCTGTGCGTCTGGAGCCTGTGCTTCGCAACAGGAGAGGCCACAACAGTGAGAGGCCCACATACCGCAAAAAAAAAAAAACAAAAAAACCATAAATTACACCTGTAACATGGAAAGATGGCTATAACGTATTAACGAGAGAAAAACACAAACTGCAAAGGAGCATATATTTAGTATAACATAATGGCTTTGTGTACATATGTGTGTATATATATTTGGGGTTCAGAGGGGAGAAGGTGCATTAAGACAAATATATTTGTCTACGAGTACTTGTACATACTACTATATTGTTTGGATACATACTACAATCACATATTACAAGAATATTACTTTAGTAAAATATTATTTTATTTATTTATATTAATAAATGTAATTAATATAGTAATGTTGTTTTACTGAAGTTATTTTCAGCAGTATTTCAGCATGTGATGGGACTGAACTGGCTATTAAATGACGAGAAGCTATAGGACTAGTAGGCAGGAGAGTAGGAAGTAAACAAGGCAGCATTAGGACTCAGTAAAGGCTCACTGGAGGAATGAGACAGACTGCAGGTATCCTGCCCAAAGAAGATGGTTCATGTCAGGGAACAAAGTCTGATCATGCTTCTCCCCTGCCTTCTTGCTCAGCTTAGTTTTCAAGGCAAATCTAGCCCTTCTTGCCTGCTGAACCTTGTGTGTGTCTCTCCTTTTTTAAACTGATGGTTCAACTATTCATGCACTAACCACAAAAAATAATGTTTTACAACCATGAAAAATGTTTAAGGATAAAAGAGTAATTGTTTGCCACTTTCTGGGCAAAGAATACCCTAAGTATTGTTTGTCGCTCTAGCTTTGTAAACACCTTTATTTCAGTATACTTTGGGTAACAGTTATTCATTCTCAAGAGTGCTGCCCACACTAGTCTGTGAACACCTCACAGGTAGCAACCCTGCTCCTATTCTTCTTTGAATTTGCCCAAGACCACACGTACAGCAAATACTCATGAACATGAGCTGAATTCAACTCGAGATTGACTAAAGGAGGAAGAAAAAGTTAACAAACTGTAAAGTATTGAGACTGACTACTTCCACTCAAAAAACATCTGCCTGACAGTCCATCGCCCTCTTAGTACCACCCTGAAAACCCCATTTTAAGAATTTGTTCTAATTATACCATAACTTTATAATGAATACAATGAAATATCCTTTCAACTGCTTTCTTTAATACTCTCCACCTGTTCTTTCCTTTTATCAATGCACCATCTAATTATGATCTTTGTAAACCTAGTAAATAAAGACTTTTTATGGTCAATTTAAAAAAAAAGAAATATTGTTCTTAACCATTTTAGGTTTCTATTTCACTGCAGAGACTGTGAGGCTATTTTAGCCAAGTAAAGCCAATGAGAAGAGTATTTCTAAATACTTGGTACATGTATATCAAATAAATGAGAATTGGGATTTTTTTTTTTTTTTTTTAACTGTACCTACCTGTGTACTATTCAACACAGTAGCCACTAACCACATGTGGCTAATCAGCCCTTAAAGGTGGTGAGTCTGAACTGAGATGTGCTGTAGGGTAAAATACACACCAGATATGGAAAGTTTTGTCCCAAAAATATATATGTATAAAATATTTCATTAATAATTTTATGTCAATTACATATTGAAATAATGTAGTTTTGGATATATTGAGGTAAACAAACATATTTTTTAATTAATTTTACCTATTTATTTTCACTGTTTAAAAAATACGGCTACAAGAAAATTTTAACCTATATATGTGGCTCATATTATATTCCTATTGAACAGCACTATTCTCTATCCCCTTTATGCATCTAAATGTAGTTTAAAACACATACACACGTGGGCTTCCCTGGTGGTGCAGTGGTTGAGAGTCCGCCTGCCAATGCAGGGGACAAGGGTTCATGCCCTGGTCCGGGAAGATCCCACATGCCACACAGCAGCTGGGCCCGTGAGCCATGGTTGCTGAGCGTTCGCATCCGGAGCCTGTGCTCCGCAACGGGACAGGCCACAACAGGGAGAGGCCCGCGTACCGCAAAAAAAAACACAAAACACATACACACGTGCGCACACAGGCACACTGAAAACAGTTAATGTCTCTCTTTTCAGGTACTGGGGATAAAGGATGACAATAAGCCTCAGATGGGCAAGGAGCATGTCTATCTTGCAAAATAGCATAGCACTGCTCCTAGAACATGAGGTAGCAGATAAATAATTGTGAAATAAATAAAAGAAGCTATAAAAATAAACTACAATTTTAGTAATATATAACTTTTATTGAGCACTGATTATAAACCAGGTATTATACTTCGGATTATCTCATTTAATCCACCTGAGGAATTTAATGAGGTGGATTCTTCTATTATTCTCATTTTAAAGCTGAGAGAACACAGGTATAGGCAGAATTATAACAAATCTCCAGTATATTTTGCAATATTACAAAAAACAATTCAATTTAGATATTCTATATAGGAGGTTCATAAAACTTTAAGTAATAAATATTTATTGAGTGCCTTCTATCACATGGTATTATACTAGGTGCTATGACATTAAGAGAAATCACAGGTTAATGCAATCAAAATATAAAGTTATAGGCTAGAAATCTCACAATTATCCCATATCCTACACCAAAATATTAATAAGCCTGAATAATAGTTAATTATCTAGTAACATAAAATTCTTGTGAATTCAGACAATTCCTTGAAATTCACTGTAAAAAAAAAAAACAGCATTTATATGGCACTTTACAAAGTTTTTTCATGCACAGGACCTTGTAATTCTTACAACACCTCTGAGAGGTAGGTATTATTAGAGATTGGATGGGATCTTACAAATATTGATAAAAATTCCAGATTCTTATCATCTTCAGAAATAATGGCCTTGGGCTGAGCAAGGCATGAAGACAGTGTAATTAAAAACTTTCTCTGAGGCTTACAAAAGGCCAATTCCAACAACTTATCACTTTTGGGGGGAAAAAATCATTCATATTTAAAATAAGCCTTCATATAGAATAATTTAATTAACATCAATCAAAATTAATTCATCCTTACTGAGCTCCTTTTTGAAAACATATTTATTAGGGCTTAAATCTTGATCTACCTTGAAAAAAATAAGCAATATTCAATACACACTAAATCGTCAAGTTAGTTTTTAATGGTTAAATGGCATGGCAAGAATGGTTCAGGTACTTGTAAATGCTAAATGTCTGGGTATGTCTTCACGGGCTTTTGAACAGTTTCAAAGAGCAGACATGAGGATTCATTAGCTCTTAGCACATATGAACCTGCTCCAAAGGCAGCCAAGAGAGTTGCCTAGCAACAGTGCATTTTGCATCTCTCATCATCCCCAAAGATGCTGCAGCAGCAGCAGCTAGGTCAAGCCTCTCATTAGCAACCTGACAAAGCGTTTCTATCTACAATTTTACAAAATTATTTTTATTTTCAAGTGAAGCTCATATATCTATGTATTATTCTTACTGACAATGTAGTCTCTTCCTTCTATTCCTTCTTACCAACCCCCATTTCAACAGATATGTTTTAATGAACCCATCAAAATACCTGTAACAAAAGCAGGCACTGAGAAATCCAACAGAATTTATATGCCTATTCACATCACTCTAACAGTTCCATATCTTTGGGGCAATAAAGTAAGGAAGCTTCAGAAGAAGAAAAACAGATGCTGGAATCCGATAACGGGAAGAGAAAAAGTCAGTTATTTGACTTCAAAATTAACAAAAAATCTATGCAAATTATTTTCAAAGCTATTGATAGCTAGTCTTATTTCTTTCTAATCCCCACAAAAACTAATCTCAACCATATAGCAAAAAAGCAGAAGGCTCCAGAGTGGTAATAAATAATAACAAATGGATTGACAGTTTATAATGAATGTAATCTATTGGAAAGGTACTCTGGTTCCCAAATTAATAACTATGTTATAAAGCTTCACCTCAGATCAATAGCTATTCATTCACTTCTTAAAGTGTTTCCTAAAACTACCGCTCAGCATGGTTGCCATGCAGAGCTACAATATATACTCACATAATCTGTCTTATATACATTCAAAGACCCTTAAAAGAAGATAAACATAATAAGCAGATAGACTTTTCATTTCATGTACTTTAAAGTGCTTAATCCAGATTTTGACATGAACCACATACATCCTGGTCTCTGAGCTTGCATGCTGTCATGAATTTCCCTATGGAAAAGATTACAGAATGTGCATGACATGTTACAAAAGATAAAGTATAGGACTAATAGACTTAGATTAAGAACGGTGTAATGAGGAACATTTAAAAGCAACTGTCATCACACCAAATCAAAATAAGTAAATTTTGAAAGTGATCTGAAAGGAACAATGTGATTTTTTTCCCTGAGACCTCTCCCCCTTTTTTTAAAACATACAAAAAGCAAAAAAAAAAAAAATAAAAAAAAAAAAAAAAAAAAAAAAAAAAAAAAAAAAAAAGAATCTTTAGGAGGATTTCCCAGAAGGGTGTCGTTTACCACTAAAATATTTCATTCCAGCAGTTGAAAGACCATAAAAGGGTGAATGTCCTCCAGAGTCTCTAATAACGGTAATAGATCTTGTGTTACTATTCACAAGTGACCTCTGAGTCAGGCGATTTAATTTTTTCCCCTGCAGCACGGTTGGTTTCACACACAGTGTAATAACAGTTTTTGCACAACAAGACAATTCATCCAATGAGAAAGACTGTATTAAGTCTTTCATGAACAGCATGTATCATTACAGCTTCAGCTAGGATTTGATTCAAGATGACCTAATATATGCATGCGTGATTCTTCATTTTTCTGTTGTTTTTTAAAAAAGATTCCTGACTTCCTTCAGCAATTTTGCAGACCATTGCCTGAACCCACCCTGGTTTCAAAAAATAACTAAGAACTCATCAAATGCTCCCTGAGCACTTTAAGTCAGGTACCAAGAATTCACCAGGCAACAGAAATGTGTATAATGCTCCTCGCTTCTAGTTTCTATGTGGGTTAAATGAAATTCCACTAATGTCTCAAAGGACAAAAAACATAAAAAGGGACAGAACGGGCATAACCGGTTATTGCAATTACTTTTATGCTTTGCAACATTTCAACAACGCACCATTAATTATAAAGACAATATGATATTACCGAGAAAATCTTTAGACAAAGTGAATTTTGAGACTTCCATTGTAAACTTCAGCAAAGCATGAAAGATTTAAAAACAGAAACCAAAGGAAAAGGTGTTAAATGAAAACCAACCATCTGGCAATCTCTGCTATCATGAGTGGTTCAGCATCGTTCAATGCCCACAGAAGCCTAAACCTAAGAATGTCTACACATTTCTTACTGCCTTGCTGATGAGATTAGGAAAGTTAAGCCCAGAATCTCTGCAGCAAAGGGCTGTAGTGACAGCTGCAGGAATTCTCAGGGGTTCCCTTCACCTTACTACCATAGGCTTCGCTTCCCCCTTCCATCTCTGAATCTGCGCAGGCCCCTCTGAGGAAGGGTATCGGCACTCCTTTGCTACAGGGCTAGGAGTGTCTTTACAGCTCTCCTGCCCCGAAGGGATTCTCCTACTGCTCCATTGCAAGCAGCCCAAACCTGTCAGATTAAGTTCTGTTTAGACTTTTGATGCAGGCGAGATGCTCTCTTCTGGTTTGATTGGTCAACACCCTCTAGGAATCCTGCTTCTTTCAGCAGAGGCCTGTATACTCCTTAAGCAAACCTCTAAAATGAGCTGAGACAATTCCACTCTAGTTCTCTTGCTCCTGCTGCCCACATTTTAACCAGAGGAAACACTAATATATCTTTTGCTTTGACAAATTCTAGACACACAAGTCAATCCCTACGTGGCTCTCTCTTTGTTTCCACTATCACAACAGCTAGCCAGTGTATCACTCTCTGTTAGATTTTTGGGGAACTCATCAACCCATGGCACATGCCTGCCCACCCCAACTGCAAGGGATTCACATCAAGCTGGATGAGGGTATGTGGGGTTCTGTTGTGATCTCTGTCACTAGGCTTGAGATAAGGGGCTGGCGCTTGTAGGACTCAGCACTCCAGCAACTTTCTCCAAGAATCCTCCCTCTTTGCTTCACCTAACTTTTCATTTCCTAACTTCTAGACCTTTGGATGTGAGTAACGGGTTAAAAACTGCAATAGTACTCAGACATCGAGGTTTAATCCTACTACTCTACAGGTTTTACTGGGTGTTCTGTCTCAAAACTCATTTTGGTATCTTAAGGTCCCCACCAAAACTTCTGACATCCTGTTATATAACTTTATCTCCTCTATGTCTCATTACCCCAATACTTTAGATAAATTCCTATCTCCTGACTGCAAGACTCTTTAGGATCTTCCTTCCAAATAATTGCTCAGTATCCACTCCAGGATCAATTCCCCTCACCCTACATATTCCGGTTTAATACAGTACTACTTGCTGTCTCGTTACCCCACTGTGACCTGCCACAGATTTGTGTCTTTGCATATGCTCCCTATCCTGCTAGAACGCCTTTCCTTTACCCTGCATCAGGGAAACTTGTGGGCCTCTTCCTGTATGTTCCAGAGACACTTATATATCTCCACAATGGCAATTACCACCTTGTACTGAAAAGTAATTTTTAATGCCTCTGGAAAAAGACTAGGATCTATGATTCCTGAAAACAAAGACCATGTCCTTTCACCTTAGTGTACCAGAACTTGCCATATAGAAGGTATATAATATATATATATGTTGAATGACTAAATCAATGGCTTGAAAATGCTTGATAAATAAAATGGGACCTAATAAAAACAAGGTATCTACAATATTTCAAGCTAAATGCTAATTCCATGATAAATCCACTTAATGCAGATCAAATTGCATCATTAAAACTTGAATACAATTTGACAACTAAATACACGTAAGTACCGTAAAATGCCACCAGTATAATTATCACTAATAACTCAGACTACTAGAAACAATGAAGGTAGACAAGACTGGATTAGAGAAAAATGTTAAAGAAATAAAATTCGATTACTGTCACATATATACTGTAACAAACTAATTAGCCAAGTGTTGCCAAGTACCAGTCCCTGCTGATATGTCTTAATGAATAGATAATTTGATCATTTTTAAATTGGCACATTCATTGTACTAATGCAAATGAACAAACTCAAACTGCCTAAAAACAACAGCATCAACATCAGCTTACGTTTGAACTCAGCTTATATAAAATCACCCTGAATCCTAAATTAATAGGATTTCATTTAATAAGATTTTAATATAATCTAACCCAACCTTAACCCTGTCCCTGGAATCCACACTGTTCCATCAATTAGTTTAGATAACACATGACAACATTGGAAAATAGTTTATTGGTTCTAGGATGGTGGGCACATACATCTAATATATTTATGTAGTAATTCAATCAGGCAACAAAACAAGTATCAAAGCCCAGCAAGTGGGCAAGGTTACTAGGAGGCAAAAACAAGTGAGACACAGTTTACCTTGAGGAATTCCTTTTATAAATTCCAAATCTAATTGTAACCCAACGAAAATTTTCTTTGAAGATAACTATAGGACATTTCAGAATGCTAATTTGTCCTTATTTGTCTTTAATGCTATTTGTGATATGATAAATTCAGGTTACATGTATTTATATGCTTGTTTTCTTTATAGAAAAGAAATATACAAATTGTCTTAAATACAGATGCGATCCGCTACCACAAAAATGTTAATAAGCAAGCATGACAAGACACAAGGTCTCCAAAAGTCCAATCAATTCACCAGAAACCTACATATAGAAATCATCCCACTTCTTAACTACTTGTCTGGCTCCACTGAATTTGTAACCATGTCTAACCCATTTGAAGTAAACTGACTTCAGAATGCCATATTTCATTATATCAACTATTCTAAAAACTTGTCAAAGTGTCCATTGTATTATCTATCATGAAAAGCTCAAAACTGTCACTGGTAGGGTAGAACTCCAATGGGCTGAAAAGACAAAGGAAGAGCATAAGTCTCAAGACTTCTGGTGAGGGAGCTCACATAGTTGTCCAACTTTAAGAATTCTAGAGTAAACCTTTCCCACTAAATCCACCAAATCATGGCCTGTCATCTCGATTACAGCCATCAGAGAGTAGCTATAATTGTGACAAAATGTCAGTGGCTTTCTTTTACTTCCCAACAAGAAAATGAAATATAAAAGTACTGCTAATGAGCCTATGGTACACAAAGTAAAAAACTACTCTAGTACCTCCAAAAATGTATGTACTCCACTGTTTGCCCAACAGTGGCACTCAAAAAGGATCATATAAATGTCATATATAAAAAGTAGTGCTTCATATGTAATAGAAACAGGCAATAAGACTCTTCCAGTTAATTTCAAAGATGTTTGTTTAACTTGTATTTGTCCAGCAATAGCTGATGAATCACCTACTCCAGGCAGACCTCCTATTATGACTTAGCCACCGTTTTCTGGGCTCATACCAAACCGTATGCTTCCCTGCATCATACCACTTATCACAGGGCATTCTAATTGTATATTGCCCATCTTCCCTATGCACTGTGAATTTGCCAATAACTATCTTTGAATCCCAAGTTCTAATTAAAATGTATGCCCCAAAGATGTTCTCCCTGACTGTTTACTAAATAACTGATTCTTCAATGCCCTTTCAAGCTCTTAAATGAACAGTACATCTTGTCAAACCTTTTAAATATTTCAAACCTAACAACCAACGTGTGATTTTCTCAACATTTTGTAAATGTTCTTTTTCAAAATAAAGGGAATACAACAACCTACTTTTTTGTTCACTAAAAAAAATTCTTGTCTTTAATTAGGTTTCAGAATTTCTCAGTTATGATCACTACAAACAAAAAAGTATAAAAGAATAATTTTTGACCATTAAGCAATAATCCCAACTGCAAGCATTCTTGTTGATGTTGATTCACTTAGAACATCTCAATCTCTTTTTGACACGTGCTTACATGAGTCATGACTCTGTACGTGTTCTATTTAGGTAGAAATATCTGGCTAAATGTGATTTGCCTATGTATAGAAGAGCCAATGGAAGCTAGCATAGAAGAGGAAAAAATAATCACACAAGATTGAAGATCTGGCCAGATTTCAAACACATTTTGAGGTTTCTTTCTTAACATCTAATTATCTCTACAACTGACTAGGCTAATCTAACAAACGTAAAGCTAGTGAACCTTGTTTACTCTTTCAAAAAATGTTTAAGAAATGGTTTAACTAAAAGTTGTAGAGAGGTAGTATAGCATGTTGGTAAGAGCACAGAGTCTGGATATGTGCTGAGTTCAAATTCTGACTTCGCCAATTACTGAATGGCTGTGTGAATCTGGAGAAGTTAATCAACATCTGTGCCTCTGTTCCTAAATAATAATGGTACCCAACCTCAAAGAGCTGTGAGTATTCAATGAGTTAGCTCATATATGCAAATCAAATGATTAGAATAGTGACTGGTATATAATAAGCATATGTAAATGTTGGCTATTTTTATTAACTGTTACTTTGTTCAAGAAGATGGTTCAGCTTCTAAATGAGTAGACTATATTTACACCTATTTAGCCCTAGAAATTAAGGATAATAAAAGAAACAATTCATTCCAAAGCATCAGGTTATCAAAAGGCCTGTAACTGACTTACTCAACAGAGCTCAGAATGTGATCAAGCTGGCAAACATGATAAACACTCCACTTTTGGACTTGGCGGCACTATACGTGCAACTGGTTAAGTGAATATCTTTCTGCAGTGAAGTTAAGGTAATGAATCAGAATCCGTGTAACAAAGGTGATTAATGCAAAAAACCAAAACTAAATGTCTTATAATCATAAGATCATTGAACCTCAAATCAATCAATAGTAAATATTTATAACATGAATTCTACATTTAAAGTATTGTACTAGAAGTCATTATATGTTTTAGTAACATTTTATAAATTACATCAAACAGTTTTTATAACATTTCTAGTATTTCAAGGTACAGTTCTTATGCTGTTTACAAATTATCTCTCTCCCATATACTGCCAATATGTTCTAATTTATTGTTTTTGTAAAGAAAATCAATCGGTTTTGTACACTGATCTGATATCTGGCCACCATATTGAACTCTCTTATCTAATCTAAAAGCAAAAGTTTTCAGTAAATTCTCTAGTATTTTCTAATTGTCTGTAAGTATTAGGAGCTCTGGGTTTTTATTTTATTACACGTATATAACTTTTATTTCTTTTTCATGAATTAACAATGGCCAGAACCTCCAGAAAAATAGTAAAATTGACATCAAACATACTTTTCCTAATTTCAATGGAACTGCTTCTAAATAAAATTGGACTTGAGATTCTACCATTTGTCAGTATAAAATACTCCTCTTCATCTTGTGTAAGGCTTTTTACCTTGGATTCTATATCATCTATCTTGGATGATAATATTACCACATCTTATGCTTTCTTAATGATCTACCTAGCTTTTCATTTTCACTCTTTCATTTTCAACTGTCACTTGTTTCAAGGTTTGTCTCTTAGAAAAAGTATAGAATTGTGTTTTTTTAATAATATGAGCCTTTATTTTTTTAACTGAAGTACAGTTGATTTACAATATTGTGTTAGTTTCAGGTGTAGAGCAGAGTAACTCAGTTATACATATGTATTTTTCAGATTATTTTCCAGTATAGGTTATTACAAGATATACAGTTCCCTGTGCTATACAGTAAATCCTTGTTACTTATCTATTTTATGTATAGTAGTTTGTTAATCCCATACCCCTAATTTATCTCTCCCCCTGCTCTCCCATTTGGTAACCATAAATTTATTTTCTATAGCTGTGAATCTGTTTCTGTTTTGTATATAGATTCCATTTGTTTTTTTTCTTTAGATTCCAAATATAAGTGATATCATATAGTATTTGTTTTCCTCTGACTTACTTCACTAAATATAATATTCTCTAGGTCCATCCACGTTGCTGTGAATGGCAATATTTCATTCTTTATTATGGCTTAGTAATAGTCCATTCTGTATATATACCTCATCTTCTTAAGCAAACCGTCTGTTGATAAGCACATGGGTTGCTTCCATGTCTTGGCCATCATAAATAGTGCTGCTATGAACACTGGGGTGCACGTATATTTTCAAATTAGTTTTCATCTTTTACAAATATATAACCAGGAGTGGGATTGCTGGATCATATGGTAGCTCTATTTTTATTTTCTTAAGGAACCTCCATACTGTTTTCCATAGTGGCTTCATCAATTTACATTTCCACCAACTGTGCAAGAGGGTTCCCTTTTCTCCACACCCTCTCCATCATTTGTTATTTGTAGACTTTTTAATAATAACCATTCTGACAGGTGTGAGGTGATACCTCCTTGAGGTTTTGATTTTCATTTCTAATAATTACGTGATGCTGAGCATCTTTTCATGTGCCTGTTGGCCATCTGTATGTCTCCTTTGGAGAAATGTCTATTTAGGTCTTCTGCCCATTTCCTGACTGGGTTGTTTGGTTTTTTTCAATATTGAGTTGTCTGTGCTGCTTATATATTTTGGATATTAACTCCTTATTGGTCACATCATTTGCAATTTTTTTCTCCCATTCTGTAGGCTTTTTCATTTTGTTGATGGTTTCATTTGCTGTTCAAAAGCTTTTAAATTTGATTAGGTCCCACTCATTTATTTTTGCTTTTATTTCTTTTGCCTTAGGAGACTGATCTAAGAAAATATTGCTATGATTTATGTCAGAAGATGTTTTGCCTATGTTTTCTCCTAGGAGTTTTATGGTGTCGCGTCTTATATTTAGGTCTTTATAAACTATTTTGAATGTATTTTTGTATCTTGTGTGAGGGAGTGTTCTAATTTCATGGAATTACAAGTAGCTGTCCAGCTTTCCCAACACCACTTTTTGAAGAGACTGTCTTTTCTCCATTGTATATTCCTGCCTTCTTTGTTGTTGATTAATTGACCATAGGTGTGTGGGTCTACTTCTGGGCTTTCTATTCTGTTCCATTGATCTATATTTCTGCTTTGTTTGTTTTCTATGGATGTTTCTGTGCCAGTATCATGTTGTTTTGATTACTGTAGCTTTATAGTATAGTCTGAAATCTGGAAGGGTTATGCCTCCAGCTTTGTTCTTTTTCTTCAGGATTGCTTTGGCAATTCTGGGTCTTTTGTGGTTCCATATAAATTTTAGGGTAATTTGGTCTAGTTCTGTAAAAAATGTCATGGATATTTTGTTTTTGTTTTTTTTTGTTTTTTGGGGTTTTTTTTTGCGATACGCAGGCCTCTCACTGTTGTGGCCTCTCCCATTGCGGAGCACAGGCTCCGGACGTGCAGGCTCAGCGGCCATGACTCACGGGCCCAGCCGCTCCACAGCACGTGGGATCTTCCTGGACCAGAGCACGAACCCATGTCCCCTGCATCGGCAGGCGGACTCTCAACCACTGTGCCACCAGGGAAGCCCTGTCATGGGTATTTTGATAGAAATTGCATTACATCTGTAGATCGCTTTGGATAGTATTATGAGCCTTTTTTTTTGATAAGGGAATTTAATTCATTCACAGTAATTATGGTAACTGGAATATTTGGAATTATTCCTACCATCTTATTTTATGTTAATATTTGCCATCATTTTTAGGTTTTTTAAAAAATTGTTTTCCTTTTGTTATATTATTTGGAAGTTATAAATCACCTTTAGTTACTAATAAAGGTTTAAATACATATTTAAACTTATTTTTCTACTAACATCAAAAAATACTCAGTTTAAAAACAAAATTCCACCCTTACTTAGCATGTTCTCACTCTTCGCACCACCACATTCCCACTACCTACTCCGACCACTTCCCATGTTTTAAAGCTTGGACTTTGTTCCAGGTAGTTATTTTTCATAGTTTACACAAACAATTATGGTTAATTTAAAGTAATATTTACTGGATATTTTGATCACCTTTTAACATCTCTTCTCTGTACTTTCTTGGATTCATTTTCAGTTTTGCTAGAACACATTCTTGAGGGGCTTTTCCCCCCATAAAATCAGTAACCAAGAAATGTTCTTGAATTATTGTCCATCAGAAAAAGCCTTTATTACCATCACTTGTAAAATGTAGAATGATGGAAAGGAATATTCCAGGTTCAAAGTGACTTTCCTCAAGAAATTGGAAGACAATATACCAATGTATTCCAGTACCCAGTGGGCTGCTATAAAAAATCTAAGGTCAATCCAATTTTAAATGACTTCATCTTTTCCAACTCTTCTCTAAAATCTCTTTTGATGTTCTCTTTATTCTTGAAGTTCTGGGCATGGATATAGGTATTGACCTATTCTCACTTGTGCTACGTGGCTTTCAGGGGGTCCTAACAATCTATATCTTTGTGTCTTTTTTGAGCTTAGGAAATAATTTTCTATCATATTTTAAGTTTTTCTCCTTTTCTCTTCAGTTTTCTCCAATTGAAATTCCTACAGAAACATGTTAGAACTCCAAGATTGACCTTCAATGTCGTAACTTGTTCAGTTTTCATATTTTTTCTATATTCTGAAATATTTAGTTGGCTAGTCTATAAATCACTAATCCAGCCTCTATTTACGTACTGTGGCAACCAAGTTTTTAATTTCTAAAATCTCTTGCTCTTGAATTTCTTCTTCATCACAGCAGTATCTTATATACAATACAAAAACATACAATATCTTGCCAACATCTCATAGGTACTGGATTGTTTTTATATTATCCTCTGCGCCCCAAGTTCTTCTTCTGAAAAGAGATGCTCTGGTTAGTCATGCTGTTAAATTTTCTTAAAAGTCTGATGAGCCTTGAGTATCCATTTTCTTGATGAATTAAGGCAAAACTCATTGGAGAGAGCTGACATGGGTTGCTTCTGTAGATGTAAAGAAATGTTTCCTTAATTAAGACTCCCCTCTGAATTGAAGGATTGACTATGGAAGGGCTGAAGAATAAATGGTAAGGGATGTCCACTGACAGCTCCACTTTGGGGTGTCTGGCCACGATACAAGTAGGCAGGGGACGAACACCCCTTTTTCCTTCCCTGTCCTCTGACCAAATAAGAAAAATTTTATTCTGGCAATGGTGGACTTTGTGTTTTTCCCCTTGAGAAGAATTCCTCATGCCTTTTACAAAATTCAAAGTTACCACAAAATTTGTTCCCCTCTGAGTCCTTCAGCAACACCAGAAGCCCATTTCAAGCAGGTTTTAATCTGAAGACAAAGCTACTGCTAACTGATATTCAACTGGGAGCAAACAGACTCCGCTGTTCTAAATGCACTTCTAGGCCCCATCCTCACCAAACCCACCCCCATCCTTTCTGTTACTCAGTGTTCAGTGACACAACAAGACGAATGGCTTCTGTTTCATTATATGAGTAAGCTAGTGAGTATCACAGTGATCTAGGGTTGAACTTTTTAAGCAATTTATACTCTGTTTACTTCTCAGAAGAAACTCAGCCCAATATTAGCCCTCAGGAACTCAAGAAAGGTAAAAAATTGACACAGGACTGCTTCCCTGAGTATAAACTCAAGGCTTCATGCAAAAAACTGAAAAAAATATAAAAAGGTTCAAATGCAAGTTAAAACCATTTTATTCTATAGATATCTATGTTGGGTTTATAAAGAAGAAATAAACATATTGCCACAGGATGGAATAGATACTTGACCCTGTATTTTTGTCCGTGTTCCTCTTTGTCTAATTGTTTCATGCTGACAGGCTCGTCCCAATTTTGCTCCAGGCATAATCAATGCTATGGCTGCAAGGGAATAGTAGTACAGCATTTCTTATCTGTAAAGCTCTTTATTAAAAGTACTGTACATTCTGGCTTCTTTTTGCTGGTACGAAGAACACAGGAAGCCGACTGACTTCAGGGGGTAGCAATTCATAGAACTCGGTGACAATAGAACAGAGTGCAAAGTGTCCAAGGACTCTTTGTGCAAGTTCCTTTATAGAATATATTTTCTCCTTTTCTCACAGCAGTAACTTACAGACCATTAAATTTCACACATTTCCTATTCATTTTCCATGTTAAAATATGGCTTATGACCCAGAGTAGAACTATCACAGGATTCTGCCCTGAAAGTCAACTTTTTACTATTTGATAATATATGACTTTTAAAAGACCAGCAAGTCATGGGCCATGAACCTATCTCCATAAGTGATTTAAATGGCTCAAACATGTGTACACCTTCACAAATGGAAAAAAAAAAAAAAAAAAAAAAAGCCCTGAAAACATTACAACGGATAAGATAAAATTATCAAAGACTGCAATTGTTCCCATTAAGTAAGACCTTTAGTGAGACTTAACAACCAAAAGGTAAAAGGGAAGTAAAAGTCCTCAGAGTTGTAAATGCAAGCAAAAACAAAATAAGACAAACAAAAAAACACAGCTCTATTCCAAACAAGAGAAAAGCAAGCAAGTACCAAGGATTTGAAAGAGGCATTGGGTTTCACAAAACTTAATTTGATAAGCTCCTCGGCGAGAGTAGATTTTAAGGAAGGAACTTGTGGTTCTCTAAAGTCAAAGTTTATAAACTTTTCCTCTTTGGCATATTCCATTTTATAAACTAGTCAAAAAGGAACTGTTATGCCTTACATGTAGCAGTTAGAGTTCTTCCACTGAAGGTGAAATACTAAGCTATTGTAAGATTTTACTTTAAACCATCTCAGCCTATCTAAAAATTACTCATCTTCGTGGTTAATGTTCAATTCAGATGCCTAAGTATTTAATCTTGCCGTAAACTCTTAACAATATAGGTAGAAACAGAAAGAAAACATATTTTCTTAGGTTTTAAAACCACTAACAAGCAGCCTGGATTTCCAAAAGAGAATATAATCTGTTGTCAGGTGTTCTCTCTACATCTATTTATATGACATACTATTAAGCATTTAATAACCTATAGTCTTCTGCAGAATCACTATCTATGTGAAAAGTAGCCTCCTCCTCCAACACCTCTATTATTCTCTAGGATATAATACTTCAGATGGAGAAATGTCAATTCCGATAGCTAGAGGGAAGCTATAGTTAATAATATAACTAATATAATAAGTGGTTATTATAACAATTATATATTTAATATATTAAATATTATGTAATAATTAGCCAATGATATAGCTAATATAATATAGCTAAGCCAATAGATATTAGATTAGAGAAGGTTTTAAGAGGTGAATAGTATCCCTTTCTTCTCAAGGGGCCAGAGGCCAGAGTAATAATGTCGGGAACTGGGGGGAAGGCAGGGGAGTCCCACGTAGACACAGAGAAAAGTTTACCTGAGGCTGCCAGAAGGAACATGGGTGGGATACTACTGGAAACCAAGGTCAGAGTTGGCAAAGAACTAAACATAAACTCCAAAAGGGAAATGAGAGTTAGGAAGAGAGGAAGAAAAAGTAAGGTTTCTGGCTGAGAGTCTTAGAAGCAAGATACAATCAGGTATATGGAATGGGTTGAGGAAAGTGGTACAGAACTGGTGCTATCACCAGTTAAGTTTCTATAGAGGCACACAGTGCAGGTCACAGAGCCAGACGTGGTTCTTAATTAGTGAGCTGTCGCTGTGCTGGGCTCACCTGAAAGGGGAGATAGGAAGTCAATCAACATGTGTTGATTAAGGGTTATTAACCTCTTCTTAAGGAGGTTGTATCAGTCTCAGACATTTCCAAACTGTCCACAATCATGTTTCATAGATTAGTCAATCATTTAATAAGGGTTCAAAATATGATTTGATATTGCCCTTTAAAAAACCATTCAATTAAAATTTAGAAAATGTCCTTATTTAAGCCTGGGGTTCACAATATCCCTTGATTAGAGCCTATGTTTATATTCACTACCACTGATTTCAAACTAGATGTGACCAGATCTGGACAAATCACAGTTAGGAAATAGCTCTCTGAAGAAGAAACAATAAGCCCAACAGGACATTACTGTTTATGAGCCATGAAGGCATGTGCTTCAACCATCATTCAGGCATCTCTGAAGGCAGCATGAATGATTTACATCAAACTGTGGGGAAAAAAACATTACTCACAGTATCAGAAAGGCAGGAACTGTTATATAAACATAACCAAAAAGCACATGAATCCATCATCTGCAATTTCCAGAAAAAAACACTAATTTAGGAATTAGATGGCGTTCCCATATATTATAAGCACAGACTATGATACGAAAATCTCTCTCTAAACTAAATCAATGTGTTTAAAAACTTTCACGACTTCCATGGGAATTCACACAGGATGCTCATTCTTGGATCTCTCCCCAGAACACTCTAAGACATTCCTTCCAAGAAAGAAAAGGCACTTAATTTTTACTGAGAGCTGCCTGACCTGAGCTTGTATCTTCTGCAAATTAAGTCTCATGATGTCTGGATAAGAAGACTATATGGATTATCAGTAACTGCTGACAGCATTTCTAGATATGGAAAAAAAAATTTCCTTACTATTTTTTTCAAGTGTCAATTTATTGCTGTGGCCTTGAGTAACTATCTAGTTATTTTAACACCATCATCTATCCAGTTAACTCTAAAATGGTACTCACAAGGCCAAGTTCCCTTCAGACTATCTAGCTCCATTAGACTTCCATGGCCCATGTATTAAACCCAACACAAAACGCATGCCACAGGGGAACACGGTGAGGGACTAAGGATGAAAACTCACTGGGGAAGGGGATCCATCAAAGTACCTGATAAGTAAGAAGAATAATTACATTTCTAAAGAAGTATATTTTCTTATCATTATTAACACTAAAAGTGTTAGTTGATATTGATAACTTGCATTACTATGAATAAGTACTATCAAAAATAATTTCTATTAATACCTTAGAATGAATAATCATAATCACACAATTCACATACGGCACATCTCTTTCAAACTTTTCAAATATTTTCTCTCACAAGGTCTTAGAGTAGAATGCTTACAATAAATTATGGTGTCACACAAACACAGTACTGCAGGCCAGTGAACTCTATATAAGAGGTTAAGTGACCACCAAAACAGAGTTAGAAGACAGCTTCTAAATTCCTATTCTTACATACCAATTTACTTAGTATCTGCTTATTAGTAGTCTAAGACTTTTCTCTAGTATTGACTCCCCCATGAATTTGAGCCAATGATTGCTTAAACATAATATACCTTTTTATAAGGTAAGAAAGGACAAACACACATGAAACAATACATTTCATGCAGTCATGTCAACTCAATGAAAGAAACAGAAAACACTCCTCCAATAATAGATCTCAACCCTAACTCATCTAATTGAATCTACACCAAGCAGTTACAATTAGAGAATTGCTTTTTCACAATATTCATTCCTCTTCTTCAGGCTGCTTTACCTTGTAGCTAAAAGCCAGAGAAATGATACGATATGGTCACTTCATAAGGAAAAGTGAAGAACACTACCTCCTACTTCTAGTCTTCTTTTATCCTTTTCAAAAGACTTAAATAACTCCACTTGTAAGTTCTTATTAATTATATTGCCTTTGCTTCTGCATGAGTTTGGGTAACTACATTTCAACATTTTACCCTACCATTCACCTTAACAAGCAAAATTACATGGGGTGTTTTTACTCACTTCTTTAAAAACTTCCTAGAAATTATCAACAGAAGTGTAACATATTGACTTTAATTTATAGCACTGCTTCTTAATAAACATTTATTGAATAAATAAATGAACCGGGATGGTCACCCCAGTGCTTCCCAATTTTTTCCATTTCATGGCACACATGAAAAGTGTTTACAAGGATCCTGGATCACCCTAGAATTTCAAAGACTAAATGCATTTCCTAAGTATCAATACATACATTGATATAACACATGTTCTACACCAGTGGCAAACATAGGTCAGGTAACCTACGGTATGACTTCCTCAGATAATCTCCAGGCATTACCTGTGCATTAACTATTCTAAAGAGATAATCCTACAAGGTGTCAACAGTGATAAAAAGCATTTGGTAGAATTAGGATTGTTACAGAAGCTGAAGGAAGAAATAAAGTAGGAAGCAAGCTGAAGTGCTTCACGTTATGTGAGACAAAGGTACTCTGAATACATTACGGATCCACTTGCAGAATCAGACAGAGAAATCTAGTCAGAGGGAAAACTTTTGTGAGATAGCAGTTGTTTACCTGACAAAACGGAATGAGCGTGACAAGTTGGGGACAAAAAGGAATTGCAAATACATTAACTTCATTATCTAGGAAAACATATTTATCCCACCTTCACCAAATTTTTCTCCTATAGGAACACTCCATAAAGAGATGGACTTTTTCTTCACCATGCTTCATAAAGAACACAAGCACAGACACTAAGATAGAGAAGATAATAAAAATGCCATACCTACTTGGTTAGGAAATCCTTCCCTTAACAGGAAATGCATTCTAGAGATTCTATCCAATAGAAAAAGAATTACAGATATCTATGCTAAATATATGGTTAGTTTAAAAGGCGGGGCGGAGGGAGTTTTATTAATAATGTCTGATGGTTATCTTATTATTATACTCCAAGAACTGTGCAGATAGGAAAAATGATTATTTATCTTTAGTAAGTTTAATATGTTTATTAAACAACATATCTTTAACATGTTGTTTTATACGGTACTGATCAGCATGTTAATCAGTACCGTATAAAACAATGACCCACTTTTTTTTTGTTTATTAAATGACTGAATAAAAATACGATCAAATTGCAAGAAGTTAAAAAGAGATTAATTCCTATTATACAGGCCCATTTATTCTGAATTAACTAATTTTTCCACCTTCAAAGATTGATATGAGAACTAAGGGATATGCATCTTGGAATAGGGTGCAAGAGTTAATGAAAGCATTACAAATTAGCAAATCCATCAATAACAAAAATAACAGATTAGCAACATGTGTAGATTCTCTTTCGAAGTGTCTTTCATTAAAGAAGCATGTGCATCATGAAGTAGACATCAACTCAGAGTAAGGAGAAAAAAGAAAAAAATTGGAAAATAAAGATAGCAAAAAAAAAAGCAACCTGTACTCTAAAACTCTGATAAAAATTATCCACAATGAAAGAATAATCTACAATTCCAATATTAAGCTTTACCCCCATTACTGCTCCATTACCTGAGAGGAATCAGCTTGGGCAAATTCTGTAGTGACCTTCAGTATCTGACGAAGATGTCGTCCTTTGTCTTCAACAAGGAGGTAAGCCAGCAGAAGAAAAACATGCGCAGGGATCGCTGTGGTAATAGGGAGCAATGACTCTACGGAAGCTAACCAGTCACTTATCGCAGACTCTTCTCTCATTACTTCAAGGATCCTCCAGGCTGTAAATATTGAACCATACATGCTGGTTATAGGGAACACAAGCTTGTAGGAGAGCTGAAAAGTAAACACAAAAAAAGGCATGAATAAATGAGATAAATCTATCCGTCAGGAATACATTTCTGACATTCATTTATTTTTTATATTTCATTGTAAGAAATCAATCCTTCCAACAAAATGAATACAAAATTTTCCATTCCTGCCCAAAACCTCTCTGCATGTATTTAAGCTAATGGGATTACACAAAAAGAAAATAGCTGTCAGGTGGAACTCTAGAATAATTTATTACCAATTTTCCTCATGTTTACCATTCGCTCCAATTTAAGGCAGAAAAAAAAAAAGAGTCAATATACAAAACCCAGAAGCAACAGAGTTTGGGAAAAGCCATTACCACTTACGAAGTATTCACCAGTGAGAGGGAAGATAGAAAAAAAACACTGTATTTGCCCAGCTCCAGGGCCCAGTAAGAGGCAACTCGGGGCAGATGGCAGACTTGGACTAAGGACAATTCATTTTTTTTTTTTTTTTTTTTTTTTTTTTTTTTTTTTTTTTTTTTTTTTTTTTGACAATTCATTTTTGTAACAGTCAGTCTGTTGACAGGAACAGAGTTGGTTCAGCTGGAGCCTGGAAATTCATTAATAACTGTGAATAACTCCTGCAAGAAGAAATAGCCTGACAGCTCTAAATTGAAATGATACCCGAAGAAGATGTTACACTTAAGTCAATCTGAGGAATGACTCCTCATGGAAGTCAAGTGGTGCAGTCAGGGTCAGAGACTGGATAGAACTCTGCCAATGTGAGCTGTGTGTCCGAATGGCCCGGGAGAAGCCACAGACATTAATGAGGAATTAGATATTGCCTGCTCAAAAAATAATTCAATTCATTTAGAGTACAATGAGACAAATTGGAAATTTCTAGATTATAACTATCCTGTTATTGGAGACTGACTTACATGGATAAGAATAACAGTTGAAAGGATGAGAAGTTAAGCCTTATAAAACTTTTTAATAACAACTTTATTGAGATATAATTCACATCATAAAATCCAGCCTTTTAAAGTTTATAACTCAGTGAATTTTAGTAATTCATAGAATTGTGTAACCATCATCACCAGCTAACTTTAGAACATTTTTCGCTACCTCAAAAGGAAACCCCGTGCCCATTAACAGTCCCTCTTTATTCCTTCTGGCCCCCAGCCCCGGGCAACCATTAATCTACTTTCTGTTTCTATTCTGACCATTTCAGATAGTAGGAGCCACACAATATGTGGTTTTTTGTGGCTGGCTTCTTTTACTAAGGAACTAATGCCTGCCTTCCTGCCAAAATTATTGAAGTTGATAATGAGATAGCATCCACAAAGCACTAGCACAGTGCCTAAAGTTGCAGAGGAAAGAAAAATATTATCCTTGTCATCTTTAGGAGAGAAAAATAAAATTGCTGGATATGAGTATAAGAGAAAATAATTGGAAATCACCATGAACCATAACTCGAGTCAAAAGCAGCAACATTACAGAGTAAACACAGTGAAACAGAAAAGTAATCCTACTTTGCTTAAAGTATTAGTCCAGGTTTAGGCTCTGTTTTTTGTTTGCTTGTTTTCCTAAGGTAGAACAATGAGGAGAGGAGAAAGGCACAACGTTAAATAAGAGACCACAGAACGGCCTCTCTGTCCCATTGAGTGACAGCTGCCACTGGCACAGTCCCAGGGCAAAGGTGCCACCAAGGGTTTTCTCTCAGCACCAGCTACCAAATCCTAGCCCCACCGCCTGGGGGAGGACCTGTGAAAGTGCTGGTAGGCCCTGTGTTTTAGAGGAGAAAGTAGGTGTTTAAAAATAAAAGAGAGGCTCATGTCAGGTGAATTATATCTCAATAAAAAAATAAGAGAGAAGAAAACACAGAAAAATAACATTTAACTGAATATTAAATGGTTGCAAATCATCTTCAGACGTGAAATAGTTGCGAACCTTTACTTTTTAAAAAACTAATATGAAAAGACCACCTTATTATAAAGCAGAAACTAACACATCATTGTAAAGCAATTATACTCCAATAAATATGTTTTTAAAAACTAATAAAAATTTTCAGGTACACTAAATATTAACAATAAGACATCTGCTAGTACTTCTTTGTCTAAAGAGGACTGACAAAGAAATCGTGAATGCAGGTGAACAATATAGATTTTCATTAACTTAAAAGAACAACAGTTATCTATAATGTTGACTAAAACAGGCTTAACAAAAATGGGGCCAGGATTTGATGTGGAGAGGGAGTGTGGAAACAAACCCAGAGACACTTAAAAGTAGGACCAGTTTTTGCTAGAAGGAATTTATCACTCACCAGACCAGAAGCAGAAGACTAGAAAAGATAAAGCCTTAAAGAGAGTCCTTCAACTCTACACCTCTATGAAGAATCTAGTCAAGAGTTGAGAGGCTTGGTAGTGGTTAATTATCACCAGAAGACAATGAACACCATCCCCGGTATCCATGTTATTAAGAAGACAATGATAACCATTTTGACTGGCGTGAGGTGGTATTTCATTGGAGAGGTTGTGGAGAGAAGGGGACCCTCCCCTACACTGTTGGTGGGAAGGTAAATTGGTGCAGCCACTATGGAGAGCAGTATGGAGCTTCCTTAAAAAACTAAAAATAGGGCTTCCCTGGTGGCACAGTGGTTGAGAGTCCACCTGCCGATGCAGGGGACACGGGTTCATGCCCCGGTCCGGGAAGATCCCACGTGCTGCGGAGCGGCTGGGCCCGTAAGCCATGGCCACTGAGCCTGTGCGTCCGGAGTCTGTGCTCCGCAAAGGGAGAGGCCACAACAGTGAGAGGCCCGCGTACCACAAAAAAAAAAAACCAAAACAAAACAAAAAAAAACTAAAAATAGCGCTACCATATGACACTTCAATCCCACTCCTGGGCACATATCCAGAGAAAAACATGGTCCGAAGGGATCCATGCAACCCAATGTTCATTGCACCACTGCTTACAGTAGCCAAGACATGGATGCAACCTAAATGTCCATCAACAGAGAAATGGATTAAGATGTGACACATATATACAGTGGAATATTACTCAGCCATTATAAAGAATGAAATAATGCCATTTGCAGTAACATGGACAGACCTAGAGATTGTCAAACTGAGTGAAGTAATTCAGGCAGAGAAAGAGAAATATCGTATGATATTGCTTACGTGTGGAATCTAAAAAGAAATGATACAAATGAACTTATACAAAACAGAAACAGACTCACAGACTTAGAGAACGAATTTATGGTTACTAGCAGGGAAAGGTGAAGGGAAGGGATAGTTAGGGAGTTTGGGATTGACATGTACACCTGCTATATTTAAAATGGATAACCAACAAGGACCTACTTGTATAGCACAAGAAACTCTGCTCAATATTATGTAATAACCTAAATGGGAAAAGAATTTGAAAAAATAATAGATATATATTTATGTATAACTGAATCACTTTGCTGTACACCTGAAACTATCACATTGTTAATCGACTATACTCCAATATAAAATAAAAAGTTAAAAAAAGACAATGATAGAAGCACAAGATCTAATTCCTTTTAACTTCCAACCAAAAGCTTTTACGAAACCAGTTTACTTCAACTTACTATTGATTTACTGTTTCCCTGTAAATCCGAAATGCTGTTATTAACTCCCAAGTTCAGCACAAAGATGATAAATCACTGTTCAGCTAAAAAAAAACTCAAAAAAACAAAGTGGAGGCAATAGAGTATAGGCAAATCTAAACTCTATTTGTCGAACAGACAAAATCTGAATCTCAATCCTACCATCCACTACCTGTTTAATGAGGGGAAGTTAATTAACCTCCCTAATTTCAATTTCTTCACTTGTAAAATGAGTATTATAAGATTATCATCAAGGAAATGCAAATCAAAACCACAACAAAATAGCACTTCACACCCACTAGCATGGTTATAATATGGCAATAACAAGTGTTGGCAAGGATGTAGAGAAACTGGCACCTTCATACACTGCTAGTGGTAATGTAAAACGGTGCAGTTGCTTTGGAAAAGTCTGGCAGCTCCTCAAATGATCAAACATGGAGTTACCATATGGCCTAGCAATTCCACTCCTAGGTATCTACCCAAGAAAAATGAAAACCTACGTCCACACAAAAACTTGTATAGGAGTGTTCATAACAGCATTATTCACAATAGCCAAAAAATTAAAATAACCCAAATGTTCAACAGATGAATGAAAAACTAAAACGTGGTATCTCCATACAATGGAATATTATTTGGGAGTAGTTTCTTTTTGGAGTAATACAAGGGTTCTAAAATTGATTGTGTTGTTGTATACACAACTCTGCAAATATACTAAAAGCCATTGAGTTGTGTACTTTAAATGAGTAAAGTGTATGTACGAGAATTTTATCTCAATAAATCTATTTTTAAAAATAACCAGGGCTTCCCTGGTGGCGCAGTGGTTGAGAGTCTGCCTGCCGATGCGGGGGACGCGGGTTCGTGCCCCGGTCTGGGAAGATCCCAAGTGCCGCGGAGCAGCTGGGCCCGTGAGCTATGGCCACTGGGCCTGCGCGTCCGGAGCCTGTGCTCCACAACGGGAGAGGCCACAGCAGTGAGAGGCCCGCGTACAGAAAAAAAATTTTTAAAATAACCAGCCTCCCACTGCATTACCCTTGGCAAGTTACCTATCTTCTCTACGCCTCAGTTAACTCTTGGATAAAATTAGACCAATAATATTAGCTACCTCAAAGAGTTTGAGATAAAATCAAATGACTTAATATATGGCAAAGCACTTAAAATGGAGCCTGAACGTAAGACATGCTTAATAAACAGCACCATGAAGCAGGGGCTTTGTTGCCCATCTGGCCAAGGGCCGGAGAGCTTCAACCATTAGTCCAAGGCCACACAGCTGGAAATGGCAAAACAAAACTATTTCAAAGTTACTGTGAGAAATGAGTTGACCCATATAACTTCTTACACAGAGCATGTGCTCAATAAATGTTAACTTTAGCTATAAATAGGACAACAATCTATTACAAATTTTGATTTTTTTAAAGAGACAAATATTCAAAATGCTTTCTGCTTACTATATACTACTTCAAAGCAACTGTGAATGAAACCTACTAGGCACTGCTTTATTCCAAGGTAATAAAGTTCACAGTACTTTATTTAAGTTTGAATAAAGTACATTATCAAAAAGTACCAATGAATAAATGTATGACAAATCCTAGCTCAGTCACACTGTCTCTAAATCTTTCTGTTGACTAAAACATTTCTCCAGAGCTGAACCTTGCCCTACTATATAATTGCAGGAATTTAGCTTTTAAGTCTCTTTCCCACTTTATTTCACCCAACCATGGCTCCCAGGAGCACGCAAGAGACCACAGCAGTTGGCTTCCTGTGTCCCAGCTCTGGCCTGTGGCACTCCCAGCACACTTCACCAGCTAGCAGGCCATAACTACAATCTTTCCAACAAGCTGTGATATCAGCCTTGAGCGGGGAGATCCATTTAGTTCCATACTTGCGTACTGTCCCTCAGCCCTAGAAGTAGTAACTGCTCCCTACATTGGTTATTGAGATATTCCTTAGAGCCTCATTTACAGCTTTCAATAATTAAACACCTTTTACTAGTTAACGATTTTTCGTATTAAGTTTTTCTTTGTTCAAATTATCAGTGTGGTTTCTCTCTCCTAACTAGACCCTGACTCATACACTGGTGCTTTCTCCAACCTCCCCGCAACATTCTTTGGGGTAGGGGGCAGCAAGATTTTAAGGACTTTAGAGTTTACAACCAGTGTTTGATTTTTTCACCTAGGAGAACACAAATAGGTGGTTTTAAATATCACATTTAAGCTACAAAGGGATCCTGTTTTTCATACACCATAAATAAAAGCTTATTAGATTATGTTAATCTTTTATTTTAAAGAGATGAATGGCTGGTTTGATATCTTTTTTAATTCTTAGAAATTGGGACAAGTTAAAATATGTTTTATTTCATGGTTATCAACATTTCAGAAATGGATAGGTAATAGAGAACTACATGGTACAGTATATTTACCCTTGGTTTCATTTATCAGAAAAACTGTACTTCTGAAGAAACGCTTTATTTCTAAACCAAACACTCTTAAGTCGGAGTCACCAATTTAAAAATAAATAATAAAAATATAAACAACAAAAATCTGTGATTTTAAAACAAAGTCTTTCTGTAATAAATCAAGACAGTAAAATGATCTTTTGTATTCGTATCAGAAGCACACATTCCTCACTGAACAGAAATTTCTTGAACATCTACTATGCGGCCAACAACAGGTCAAGTGTGGAGGATGCAAAGACAAATAAGCTAGGGTGTTAGCTATTTCTTTAAGTATGTGGAAGATAGAGTACTCAGTTTAACAACTGGTAACGTATTTTTAATTTTCCCATCTATAATCAGCTGAAAAAGATAATGCAGAAACACCTAGGGTGGAAGAAATACCAAAAGTTCAACAATTGTTGCAATTTAAATATTAACATGCTTAGAAAATAAAGACAAAGTGTGAAAAGGGCCAAGATTCCTTCCCTCAGTGAGCTCACAGCATAGTCGAATGTACAAATACGTACCCCCTAAATTAAGACACAACACAACTGAGTAATGCTAAAAGTACTTGGATGCAAAGGAAAGACAGTAATGAATTCTGACTCAGGGAGGCTGAGAACACTTGGCTGGGTCTTGAAGAATGAGTAGATCAGGCAAAGGAGATTAAAGATCATCCTGTGCAAAAGCAAAGATTCAGGAAGAGACTCGGAGGGTTTGGGGCAAGTTAAATTTACAGGTATGTTTGGAATCTAGAGTCTGGACGGTTGCAGAAGAAAAGCCAACAGTAAACTGTGGCTTAAATTATTTTAAAGGGTGATCATACATCCACTCAAAGGCTCAAGAAAGCAGCATACTAGCATCAGGAGGCATTTATACCCTAATAGCATTCCTTCCTCCTCCCTCTTCACCAGCTGCTAAAGAGAAAAATCCAGCTATTAGTGCTGATGAATAAGATTCACTCACACCTGAACAAATAGTAAGCTGAGTACTTACACATTCGAGTTAGGGTGATCCTCAGTACGTATCACTCATGATTTAAAGGAACAGAACTCTCAGACATAGTGCCCTGTCCCTACCCCCATTCAGAATCCAAGTATTGTTCTCTACGGGCAAACCAAGAGGGAAGGTAAAAGGCTATTAGAAACTTTTGGCCACAGTGCGTAGTCCTGTCAGAGCAGATGCAAGAACTTCCTTCTCTTAATGCAAATCAATTACCTATTTCAAGTTTTAAAGTTTTAGTCAAACAATTAGGATTGAGGAAACTGTAGCATACATTCAATTTGCCTGTAGGCTACTTTCTGCTGTATGATCAAACAAGGAACAGGACCAGCAATCCCTAACAATGGCAGGATTTTTGCTGCCAGAACATTTAATCATACATTATTAGAGGAATCTCTGCTTTTGCAGACAGAACAACTGAGGCACTAGCTTGCATTTATGTAATGCCTCTCTCTCTGGCGACTTAAGATGCTTCACCAGTTTTACCTTCTTTAATCCTCATTCAATCCCCATAAAAGTCATAGCTGGGAATAATACTACATTTTACCGAAGGCAAAACTCAAGTACCAAAAAAAGAAAAAGTCTGAGGAATATAGGCCTAGAACCCAGCCACTAACCAGACACTGACAATACTTCTACATTATTCTAACAGGAGCAGTGAGACTGACAAAGCAGAGTGGGGTAAGAAGCCCTCAGGCAGGGATAGGAATGGAGTGTGACAGCAGAGTAGGGCCACATACAGGAGGCATCAAAAGCCTCTTAGTTCTTACAGATCCCAGAACTTCCAGGCAATTGAGATTCTCCACCATGGATTGTGGCAGGTCTAGCAATACGCCGCACTGACAGTGATGACAAAAAAGGGCTCCATGCTCAGAAATGTTGGAGAAGCACTAGGTTAAATAGAACTAGCTCCTTTTCTGCAGGACTCCTCAGGACCTTTAACTACTAATGTACACTGGCAACTCAACAAGCAACAAAGATTACACAGCATTTCCAAAACTTATTTCACAGCCGACTACCGCCCCCTCACAGTCCAGAAGAATATACTAACATCTACACCAGTGCCTGACAGAACGGTAAAGTTCAATGACAGAATTTAAACCCAGACAGATACATCATTAGGAGGTGAGATTATCGGCAGTGACTTAAACCCCACATTACCAATTAACCTTTATGTAAGAGAAACAAGGACGAACTCATTACCTTTTGGTGGTCGTCTCTGTAGCGCTCCTGCTGTACCATTTCTAAAAGGTTTAGAGCCAACTGCTGCCTCGATGGTCCTTCTTCGTCTGGGGATATACAGTCTTTCAAGGCAGTAGAAGATAATATCTGCAGAACTGGCATCACTAGCAGCAAGGAGGACTTTGGGATTTTCTGACCCTCAGCAGAAGAGAGAAGCTTCAGAGCTAGTTATCAAAACAACAATTTACAGTTTTTAACATTAACACTACAGTCAGGGCTTCCCTGGTGGCGCAGTGGTTGAGAGTCCGCCTGCCAATGCAGGGGACACCGGTTCGTGCTCCGGTCCGGGAGGATCCCACAGGACGCGGAGCGTTTGGGCCCGTGAGCCATGGCGGCTGAGCCTGCGCGTCTGGAGCCTGTGCTCCACAACGGGAGAAGCCACAACAGTGAGAGGCCCGCATACCGCAAAAAAAAAAAAAAAAAAATTAATACTACAGTCAAATAAAATGCTATTTTGTTTAAGAGTAATATGCAAAAAGTTTTCTTGCCCCTTTACAACTGGGTCAGACACATAACTAAGATGATAAACCTTATCCTTTTAGAAATAAAAAGAATGAAACAATTAACTCTTAGCTAAAATAAGCTGTTAATGTATATAACTGAAAACTTGATGATACTTTTAGAGATAATGCATATCATATGTCAAAAAGTAAAATCAACTCTTTTTTAGGTCAATGTGAATTCCTTTAAAATTCAACTTTTGCCTTTATGTCCTGTCAGATCCTCTGCCCTCCACAGAACCAAGAGACCGCAGAGTTCCTGATCTATGGATAACAAGATCAAAATGTGTGCTCCTCTTACAAACCCAGCTGAGAATTGTATCAAGAGATGCAGAAGTAAACAAGGTGAAGCAGGGCTGTCCTTCAGCTGTAACTGCTAAGAAGCAAATCAGCAAAGTCTCAAAGTCCATAACCAGCATAACAATCCAGCGCATTATTATAGTATTGTTTTTAACATGGAAACTCAACTTACACATCAGAAACATACACACATGTACAATCACTTACTTACATGTATAGTCTCCCCTAGACTACAAACAGAATGAATTAAAGAATAAATATACTTTCTTTTCAGTTATTGAATGAACGCTGATTTACTGAAAGATGTTATTTGTAGGCTGCAGAGCGAGATTATTAAAGTAATCAACTAACTTCCCCACTACACTAAAAAAATTCAAATTCAAAAAAAAATTAAATTCAAAAACTTTTTAAAAATTTAAAAAATTTTGATTTTTATTTTTTGCCAGTGCCATGCAGCATACGGGATCTTAGTTCCCTGACCAGGGGTGGAAACTGCACTCCCTGCAGTAGAAGCATGAAGTCTTAACCACTGGACCACCAGGGAAGTCCAATATTATATTTTAAATCTCTTGGAAGTCAAACCTGAACATGGCATGAAATACAAACCCCTGCTGCTCTGACACAACTAATTTACATTTTTTGCCTAAATGTTAGTCTTAATCCATAATTGTCAGTTATTATGAAAATCCATTATCTTTAACAAAACATGAAATTCATATAATACAAACATTTCTATATTCTTTACTATGGATCTTCCAGGCATTTTTATAAATTGCTATTTACAATCAAGGCCAGTGTTAATAATTAAGAAGCATAACATTGTATCAGTGCTGTGCATTTTTTAAATTTGAAATAACAAATATTCTCTTGGTTATTGTATTTCTTTGAACACTCTTTCCCAATCTACTAAACAATAGTTTTTCATTACTTTTCAACATGACATACTGGCTCAATAGTTTTCAATATGGTTTATTCAATCTATCTAAAGTAACTTCAAATCAGAGACACTGGTTCACAAAAGAAAAAGTCTTCTACCCAACAAATAATAAAAGTATTGGAGTGTTTGATCCTGTATCAGCCTATCATACATGAGCCACAAAAAAGGACTATAGCTTCAGAATTAGGAATGTGGTTTCTCTGTGGCTTTGATTTTTTTTTTTTTTTTTTTGGTCAAAAAACAAAATCCATTTAAATGAAATATCCAAAAGAGACATATTTAGAGACAGAAAGCACATTAGTGTTTTGGGGGGCTGAGGGTGGGAATGAGGATTAACTGTAAATGGGCACAAGAAATTTGGAGGAGGGGGGTTGATGCAAATGTTCTAAAACTAGACTGTGGTGCTGATTGCACAACTCTAAATTTACTTTAAAAAGCACGTTATTGTACACTTAAAAATGGTGAAATATGGGCTTCCCTGGTGGCGCAGTGGTTGCGAGTCCGCCTGCCAATGCAGGGGACACGGGTTCGTGCCCCGGTCCGGGAGGATCCCACATGCCACGGAGCGGCTGGGTCCGTGAGCCATGGTCGCTGAGCCTGAGCGTCCGGAGCCTGTGCTCCACAACGGGAGAAGCCACCACAGTGAGGCCCACGTACCGCAAAAAAAAATAATAATAATAACAAAACTATGGCTGTCAGAAGTAACTGGACTGGAAAATTATACCTATAGGAGGATGTCAAGCGTACTGCTGTAAGGGAAAAAAAGGCAAAAGCAGTTCAGAAAGGGCCTAGGGAGGAGGGTACAAAGAGCATAGGGCCAATAAGCAAAAGCAGGGTAGGAATCAAAGCCTTAAAACAGCCAAGGGTCCCCTCCATGTGCTAAAGCCATTTCCAAGACAGACTGTAAATGGAAGAGCAATTCACCCTCAAAATCATGATGAATTAAAATGCCCAGAAGAATGAGCTACACAATCGGTATCTACCTCAAGCACCTTTTAAAAATGAAAGTGGCAGTGTATCAATATATCATGGCATCATAACATATACATCATAATTTAGACAAGATCCTACATTACTACATGGATTATGGTGGCCCAACTAAAGCAAGGCAAAGGCAACATTAATGTAAAAGCCGCATTTGAAAAATGTGACTTGTTTGCCAATCTGCCAGACCTGGCACCTTGATTCTTTACCACATTATTCGTAAACAGAACTTCTTTTGCCTCCCTTTAGCCCCATTCCTCACTTTTCTTTAAGTCAGTACTGGATAGTCAGAAGAATGTTATCTTTCATTTGTTCTATGCAGGTTAATAGAATAATCATACATTAAGTCTCGTTCAATGTGGCACCAGTTTTGAATAGTACATGTATATAGAGTTTTCAAAACAAATGCAAATGCTAAACACTTATTTTCCTTCAAGGGTTTTATGCTATTGATTCTGTTTGCTATACAAGTGTGAATAAGCTGGCATGCCCTTCAAAATATTTACCAATGTCACTGCTATATGATTTAGATCATAATCTCCTAACGAACAGCTGAGATACTCGGTAAATTATGGTATATGGAACCTTGCACAAAACACCCTTTTGGATAAGAAAAAGCAAGTTCTATTTGATAATGACTAAACAGAAAAATTCCAGAATGGACACTCAAAGTATACAGGACTTTTTTTCTACAGCACAGCAAGAAATGTAGTTCAAGTGACTCCTGCCAATACTTGTGTTTTACTTACATTTTACTCTTGTGAGTGTATTTTTATTTACCTAGACTTAAGATTGGCTTCTGCTGACTTGCCGGAGTCTGTAGTAGTAGTAAAGCTATTCCAATTATGACTGGTTCAACAGGAAAATCCTAAAAAAAAGTAAAGAGTTGAAGAAGTTTCCAGAGCCAAGGCTTTATAACATGTATTCAGGAAGAGTAAATTTAACATGAAATATTATAAACCTATCATACAAAATTATTTACAGTAAGCCTGCTGTATTAAAGGAAGAACTGTTGAAGGCCACAGCAGTCACATATAAATTCAAAATGTTATATCTGGCCAAAAAGCAATAAACTATAAACCAAATTAATTCAGAGGAAAAACCTGTAGTCTTCAAAACAGTCAATCTTTGCAAACCACTGAACACTACCTGAAATACTTAAGAATATTTCATTTCTGGAAAGTAGCTCAATTGTCTGCTTACCTAATACAGACATGATTCATCTGTACAACTTACATAATAAATTATACTTAACAAATTTTAATAAATCTTGTTATTATAATAAAAGAAACAGTACCAGAGAAGCAGAGATTATTTTTAAATTACAGTAATTTATTAAGTATATTTAAATATAGCAAAGTAATAACGATAGAAACTTAAAGTCATTAATTTTACCAAGTAAAATGAAATGAAAAAGAAAAAAAGGATATGTACATTAAGTTCTTATAAATAAAATGCAAGTGACATAAGATAGTACTTGAAGTTTCTAAATAAAGAAAATTATAACATATTACGGAACTAAAGAAGAAAAGCCCAGCACACTTTGCTAAAATTATTTCATTCTGAAATTTACAGAAGTGCCTGCAGAGCAGAAATACCTATGAATCATGAGGACCGGCAAAAAATAAAAATTTTTTAAAAAACCAAAAATTAAAAAAAGAAAATGTGAGGTAGACTCGTGTTAAACACTAGAGAGAAAATAACTTAGTCTGACACACAGAAGTTACAATTTTGGAAATGCTATCAACTCTGGGACAAATTAATAAATGCATATCTACATCTTAGTTATACCATCTGAAAGTGAAATTAAACTGCAAAATCTTCTAATGTGCTCGTTTATGGACTTTTAACAACTAGCAAAAGAAGAAAATGTATGGATTTTTTTAATGGAATATATTCCAATTTGTGTCTTGGGGCCTATATGTGTTCACTGTTTTGAAATATAGTTGAGAATAATGAAGCAACAGTTATCTATTTGAGGACAACAAATGCATTTTGAAACCAATATATTTCCAGTATACACCATCACACCATTCTTTCCCATTTTGCTCAATTGCATTTAAACTCTGCACGCTCATTTTAAAAAAAAAAAAAACAACCAAATAAGCAAAACTGAGCAAGGTCATTTACATTTCAAATTTACTAGCTACCAAGAGGATCAGAGACAAATCAAAGTATTACTTGTACTAATGCTATCACTGGAAAGCCTTTTTCACACAGGCTATCACTGGAAGGGCCACAAAGTAGCTTCTCAGGGTTCTGAAATGCACTAGAAGCATTTTAAAGGAATGCAACTTAAAGGTATGAAGGCATAAATGAAAATGACATCCTCCAGGAAGAGTGAGACTGGCCTGTCCAGAACAGAGGGTGAAAGGAAACGAACTAAGGATCAAGACACCAAAAATAAGGAAAAGTAATGGTAAATGATTAAACTAGATGATCTTAAATTGCTTACAATTCTGAGAGGTTACAAGTTTTTTGTGTGATTGACTGATTTTTAATGAACACCTGAGAATGGTATCATTTAATGAGCTCTTTTAATAAAAGCCTGTGCTGGACATCTCGTGTGCTACTTCAAATACTACAGCTATTGCTGTAGTGACTCTTGCTTCCTGTCCCAGGCCACTGAGAGATCCAGAAGTACAGGGAAGTTAAAGCCCCATAGGCTTGACAAATTGGCAATAGAAGCCCAGGGACAAATGCTTCCCCCTTTATTCTGGATCCTTCTGGCAGGTTCTGAGACATATTCCATAATACTTCTCAGCATATTCTGTGATATCGAGCAACTGATTGCTTATAGCAGTGGCCAACTTGATAATACATGCATTGTCTCTCTCATATTTCACTCTTTGTGTCTCTCTCCCACCTGCTTCCTGAGATCACACCTGCAAATGAACTCCTATTGCATAAGCCTTTGCATTTGTGGAAACCCAGGTTCTGCTTTTGCCTTTAGGGAAACTTAAGGTCTATTTCTGGGGGAACCAAGGCTAACTTAGAGCCTATCTGAAGAAGTAAAGAAATGCCTTTATACTGGACCACAGATGTCACAGGAGTCTTAATGACAGCAAGCCCTTGGAGTCCACACTACATCAGAGGTACATCAGAGGTATGTGAAGCAGACACAACAAAGATGGCAGCCCAGCTCACACAATTGCATGTCATGGTTTTTCTACCTACACTGTCCTCTGCTCAGAGTTGACTGATCCAAGCTGGGCCAATCAGATCATTTTTCCTAGGAATCCGACAACGTAAACTGAGATACACAGTGAAGGAAGGTGGGTGTGATTGAATCATCTGATAGCAATGTGTTAGGGAACAGGGGTCCCCAGCCTTACTAAAGCTGGGATGTATAGCGCTCTTCACTTTGAGAGCTACCTAGTCTCCTTACAATCAGTATCATTTTCTGTTAAGAGTACATATTTTTCGGGACTTCCCTGGTGGCACAGTGGTTAAGAATCCACCTGCCAGTGCAAGGGACACGGGTTCCATCCCTAATCCGGAAAGATCCCACATGCTGTGGAGCAACTAAACCTGTGCGCCACAACTATTGAGCCCACATGCCACGACTACTGAAGCCCGCACGCCTAGAGCCCATGCTCTGCAACAAGAGAAGCCACTGCGATGAGAAGCCAGTGCACTGCAACGAAGTGTAGCCCCCGCTCACTGCAACTAGAGAAAGCCCACATGCAGCAACAAAGACCTAATGTAGCCAAAAAATAAAAAGTAAATAAATAAATAAATTTACAGAAAAAAATAGTACATATATTTTGCTTGAAATGGAAAGCACCTTAAGTTATCCTTTAAATAAGGCTAAAAATAGTTCAACTAAGACCAAATACACTGACACTAAAGTAGCCTAAGAAATACATCCATTTTCAGTGTACAATGAAATAAATCCAATATAAAAGTAGAAAAAGAACAAAGGGGAAAAGAAAAGTTAATGTAATATTTGAATTGAATATCTAGCTGATAAACTCAGTGATACAGGAATACAGGTATAGCCTCTAAATAAGATTGATTTATTCTACTTCATTTTGTTTCAAATTAAAGGGTATATAGACCTAAAGGATATATGTTTGCAAATTAATTTTCCTAGGCTTTTTTATTACAACTCAGAAACTCTGGGACAGAGTTGGGGGACAGGAAATTTCATAACACAAGTATTTTAACTGTTCTACATATTTTTTACTTCTAAAATTGTTAAAATATTGGGCAGAAGGAAGACACAATATAAATATGAACTTCTCCCACAGATACCATTTCATTGCTCAAAATAAAAGTATTCTGTAATTCTACATTAAAATCAATAATATTTTTGGGACTTCCCTGGTGGTGCAGTGGTTAAGAATCCGCCTGCCAATGCAGGGGGCATGGGTTCAATCCCTGGTCCAGGAAGATCTCACATGCTGCAGAGGAACTAAGCTCATGCGCCACAACTACTGAGCCTGAGCTCTAGAGCCAGCGCACCGCAACTATTGAAGTCTACGCACCTAGAGCCCGTGCTCCCCAGCAAGAGAAGCCACCGCAATGAGAAGGCCTCACACCGCAACGAAGAGCAGCCCCCGCTCACCACAACTAGAGAAAGCCTTCACACAGCGACAAAGACCCAACACAGCCAAAAATAAAAATAAATAATATTTTTAAAGTTGGACTCAAGAGCCAATTTAAAAAGATTCCTACTGGCCAAAAACAGGACAATTTGAATTTTAATGCGGATATTATCTGTAAGAAATTGAATTGCATCAAATATGTTTAAATCTATAAGTTCACAATACTTTTAGAAATTAGTAAGTAAAGGGAAAGAGTCAAGCATTTATCCTAACTTTTCTATATAAACTCTACCACTGGATAACGAAATAGAAGATAGAACCAAATACTTTTTTAATAGAAGTATTCCAGCTAATAAATGAAGAAGAATAGATAGAATTAGAACATCATTTCTTTAACGCCTAATGAATTAATGGAGCTACGCACTGAGCATAACAGCAACCAACATCATAAAAAGAAGAGCAACATATATTATGTGCTTCTTGATGAAAGAACACACCATTCCCTGTAGTCTTAGAAATGAAAAACAAAACAGAACAAAAACCTGAACCTGATCAAGCCTCTATAGCCAACTACCTATTAACTGGGAAATATGTCCAAGTGAGCCACAAGGTTCAATCAGCAGATTTCAAGATGTACAAAACTCCATAGCTCACATAAGCCAGGTTTTTCCATATGTAAACAAACTGCCAGTAAGAAAAGAGGTAGGGAAAGGAATGGAAGGAGACCATCTTTAGTGTAAAAGATACCTAAAAGATAGATCACACATGCGCACACCAAAACTGTATTATGATATGAACAGATACACACATAGGCAGTAAAACTATAGAGAAACGTAAAGAAGCCACTACTATAGAAGTCAGGATAGTCCGGGCAGAAAGGAGGTTGTGATTAGGACCGGGCTCCTGGAAAATTTCTGGGGTGGCCAGAAAAGTTCTGTTTCTTGCTCTGTTTGATGCTTACAAGGATGTTTGCCGTCCATGCAAAAAAATAAATAAATAAAAATTATGAAAATTATTTGAGGGTACTAGTTTAAAATGCAGATGCTTGGGCCCCACACAGCCCTGCTAATTCAATACTTCTAGGGGTAGGCCCTAGGCATTTGCTTTTTTTTTTTAGAATCAATTTTATTTATCTATTTAGGTTTTGTTGGGTCTTCATTGCTGCGCACGGACTTTCTAGTTGCAGCAAGCAGGGCCTACTCTTCATTGCAGTGAGCAGACTTCTCATTGCAGTGGTTTCTCTTGTTGCAGAGCACGGGCTCTAGCCACGCGGGCCTCAGTAGTTATGGTGCACGGGCTTAATTACTCCGCGGCATATGGGATCTTCCCGGACCAGGACTCAAACCAGTGTTCCCTGCACTGGCAGGAGGATTCTAAACCACTGCGCCACCAGGGAAGTCCTGCATTTTTAATTAAATCTGCCTAGTGATTTTTATGCACTCTAGTCTGAACAATTTGGAATATAAACGTCACAGATCTCGTCTGTTTCACCTAACTGCTATAGCAAAGTGTTTGCCGTAAAAAACTGTCTACTACTCACATAAATCTACACAAACACAAAGGAACGTTATGGGACTTACCTGTTAAGTACATTACATTTATGGTTAAGACAGGCAATTCCAAGTAATTTAACTAATATTTTCTATATATTATTTATCTATAAATATTATATATCCATATTTTCTATATATTTTTGTATTATTAGTATAATAATATATATCAATATATTATCTATTAGAGCTATATCTAATAGGTATAACTATATATAATTGATATAAATAAACATCTGAATAGGAATGACATTATTTTATTATATTAATTATATAATTTATAACATATATTACCATATATTACATGTTACTATATATTACTATTATATCTAATAGATAATATGTATATTTTTAATATTACTATATATATTACTATTATACTAGATAATATATACAATATTAATATAACACAAATATATCATTATATAATATTATATATAAAGTCCCAGCATCCATGAAACCATGCTAGTCACAAAACTGACAAAAGATTACTTGAGCCTTCCTCGGCTCCCACCTCTTACCAAAATCTACACTCACCTTCTCTGTTTCCTCAGTTACCATTCACTCCCTTATTCCAATCTGGTTCCTATCACCAACACTCTGCTGAACCTGCTTCCTTTAACATGAACAATAAATTTCTACTTGCTGGATCCTAAGGGGACTTTCTATCCCATACTTAAATCCTCTCCCCAGGACACTGTTGACCATTCCCCTTTTTGAGATATTCCTTCCCTTGATTTTCATGTCTGAGACAGATGACATGGGACAGAGTATCTCAAAAGGGGGAATGGTCATCTGTCTCTTCTGCTTGTTATACAATCCTTCTAGCTGTACTTTCTCAGACTTCTCTTTATCAGTACACTCCAAATATTTACAGCCCCTGGAATTGTATCCCAAGCCCTGTCATGAAGTCCACGGTTAAAACTTCCACCCCAAAGTAGAAATCTATTTACAAGTCTATACCTTTAGCCTAGGCTTCTATCCTGAATTCTAAAACCATATATCCATCTATGACCCATGCATACCTCAAACCAAGCATATCTAAAACTAAATTTACCATCTTCCCTTCAGCATCGGCTACCATTTCTCAAGTGAACGGCACCATCCAGTTGCCCAAAATAGAAAGCTGAGACTCTACCAAGGACCTTCTCCTTGACCATGTAATCAAGCACAAAGCCCTAATGATTTAATGTCCTATATTTCTCTTTTCCTGCTCTAATTTCCCTAATTAGCCCCTGCCATGGACTGAGATCCCTCCCTACCAAAATATATACGTTGAAGCCCTTAGTGCCAACTGACTGTACTTGGGGTAAGGAAGTAATTAGTTAAATGAGATCATAAGGGTGCGGCCTTAAAACAAAAGGATTAGTGTTCTTATAAGAAGAAACAATAGAGACCTCATCCTTGCTCTCTCTCTGCTTTGTGATGACACAGTGAGAGAGCAGCCTTTTTCAAGCCAGGAAGAGCAAGAGCCCTTACTAGGAATCAAATTGGCCAGCACCCTCATCTTGGACTTCCTAGTCTTCAGAATTGTGAGAAATAAATTTCTGTTGTTTAAGCCACTCAGTCTCTGATATTTTGTTAAGGCAGCCCTAGCAATCTAAGACATCCCTCCTCACTTCCTGCCCTATTAGTGTCGCTCTGCTCTAAACCCTCCTCCACTCTCCCGCCAGAATGATCTTCCACACACAAAAATATGAGGGCACCTCTTTGCTGAAAGGTCTTCCATAGCATGCCACTGCCTAGAAGATAAGATGTAAGCTCATTTGTGTGGTATGGAAGACCCTTCATGATAGGCCCAGCCTTATCTCTTACACCTTAATCCTTTGGCAACACTCAACACTTTTTTTCTGAACAAGCCTGCCTACTCGCTCATGTTTCTGTGCCGGGGCACATGCTGCTCCAGCAGCTGGAATGCCTTCCCAGCCTCTGGTTTGTACCAAGCAAACTCCTACTCAGACTTCCTCAAATCTGAACTCATGCCCTACCTCCCTTAAATTGTGCTCCCATTGTACTTTAAATATACCCCCATACAAGCAATTTACCTTATTGTACTACTATTATTTATTTGCATGTTTGTAAGCTCCTTGAGGTCACAGAATGGCCTTTTCATCTAAGTACAAGTGGCCCTTGAATAACACATGGGTTTGAACTGCACAGGTCCACTTGTACATGGATTTTTGTCGACAGATATGTACTACAGTACTACACAATCAGCGGTTGGTTGAATCAACAGATGCAGAACTCCAGATAGGGAGAGCCAACTGTAAAGTTACATGTGTATTTTCCGCTGAGTGGAGGATTGGCACCCCTAATTCCTAAGTTGTTCAAGGGTCAACTGAATTCTTCTATAGGGTGTGGCATATAAGTGTTCAATACTTGTCTTCTACATGAATAAATGAAAAAAATACCACAGTGGTAGACCCTTAACTGATGCTCCAAAGAGTATTTAATGACTCATTTTTATAATGAATGATAGTAGTACTATTGATGCATTACTAGTAAGATCTAATAGTATTAGATCAAAACACCTTTAATATGCAAGAAAGAGAGCACACCCACCCTGCTACTAAAAGACTTACTTAAGTGATAACTGACATTAAAACTTCTTACTATCCTTACCTCCTTCAGAAGTTCAACACTGTGCTCTAAAAGGTGAATTAAAGATGAGCATTCCCCAGTTATGTTTAAGCTGACTTCACAGACACACAGCAGCTGAAGGGTCATCTGGATAAGCTGAATTTTCCAGAAAACAGGATGACGCAAAAGGCTTAAATATACTTCTTCGATAAACAGCATCACTTCTGTTGTCTGTATCAAATCTCTCATCTGTTTGAGAAACAATCTTGTGATATTAAAATAATACACAAACCAAAGGATAATTTTAGCTTATATAAGAAGCTTTACCAATAAAATTTTTTTCCTCTAAACCTATAAAGACTTAAAAGGGATAAAGAAATTTATGTAACTCAGAGAGAGTTAAACCATACAACTCTGCTTTCTCCTTTTGTCACTAACCAAAACACAATTTGCTACTGTTTTTGTTACTGCTGGCTGGCACAAATCCTTTTCATTTATTTTTCTAACTACTCTGAGTGCAGACTTTTAAAGACAAATTACATGACAATACCAACATGTTGAAGGAAATTAATTAAAGTTGGTTCTGAGTTCTCCAAATGGACTCTCCTTTCTATAATTTCAACATAGCTACCTGGAAGGAAAGGGTTGGCATGTTATTCTAATGCACTGCTAAGCCCTTCATCTGAACGAAATTTGCTCAGACAACCTTAACTGAGAGCATCATTTCCACACTTGGCAGATGCAGTGAAAGACGACATTCAAATGGTAGTGTCTTCTCAGCTGGCTAATGTATTAGATAGGAAGGACTTGGGTGCTCTTGAAAATCCCAATTCAATTCAAACCCAGCTGTTCTGATCAAAATTCTGGAGTTAGTATTAAGGATATGGTCCTGCTCACAGACACACTGGCATTTCCCAGAGATTACAAACAATGAACCATCTGCTTCAATCAGGAGCCTTGTGTCTGTTAAATTCATCAAGAGGAAAGCCTACAGTTAACCAGCTGTACCTTTCACCAGTCGTTACCACCATAATAACCCAAAATGACTATAAGTTATACACAGAGAGAGAAGTTAATTCCGAACAAACAAGAAGAAAAAGAACTATTAAAAGATCAAGGGGAGGAGACAGCAGAGAATACTTAAGTTATAAAAAAATAAATGTGAACAGTTCAGTAGCTAAATTATTTCATTCTTTTGCAAATATACAATGGCAAAGGCAAAAGGCCACCAAGAAAGGAATTTTTTTTTTCAAGAAAGGAATTTACAACAAAGTAAAGACCCATGTTTATTTGACAATATATTTCCTTGAGTGCATTTTTTTGTACATACTTGAAATTTTCCGTAATAAAAAAATTTTTTGAAAGACAACCTCAGCAACTTAGCATTAAAGGCTCTCTAATCTTTAACATTACCAAAATTCTTAACAAGAATACTTTGTAAGTAATGGTTTCTCTTTATGTAGAAATAGAACATGTGCAATGAATAATATGTGAGATGACAAAAGTCACAATTAAAAAGAACTACTGGAACCAAAGTCAACAGTGAAGTTCAAAGCAGGTTAAATCCAAAAAAAGACAATTCCATAAATACAAAATGGAAGAACAATTGGAGTGAGAAGAAAAAGAAACAGGAGTTTCACTGACCATCATCTCATTGACCTATGGGTCAATAGGGTTGACAGCTACTTCTCAGGAAAAAAATTTTTAATTAACATGATGGTATTGAAATGCTCAGTATGGATCAGACCACATCTATACTACCATATTCAGCTCTAAGAAGAACATTTCATAGTGACACATCCTCAACACCAATAAACTAGAGAATTCCTTGCAAATAACAGTGAAAAGTCAAAACCATTTCATGTGGAGAAGTAAAGAAACTGATGAAGAAAAGAAAGGAGGGAGGGGAGGGAGTAAAGGATGAAAGGGAAGAAAAGGAAGGAAGAGAGAAACAACACAAGATAGGATGCAGATGGGCTTTTTAAAAAGCTTATTTTGCTTTGTTCTGAGAAGAAGGGGGACTGATGGGTAATCTTAGGAAAATGCAGGTCAATTTAGAAGTACTTGCTAAAAAAAAAAATAATAAATGGTTGCCTTGCAAAATAGCATGCTTCCTATCACTAAAATATTTAATTAGTCGTGGGATGGTTGTCTCTCGGAGAAGAAAAGAAGTGCCTATAACCCGTGGGAAAATGGATGACATTGCCACTAAGACCCCTCCCAACTCTCAAATTCTTCATTCCAATAAAGCTGATTTGTTAAGTTATTAAATGTATTTATGTCACTAGTCCCATTAGTTCCAAATGACGGATCTCTTTTTTCCTCACCTATCTTGACTATATTAACAAGCCACAGATTTCCAGAAATATTGCACAGAACACACTTATAGAAGTATTCAGGCTTGTCAATATAGGTTGATGACGATGAAGGCAAACACCTACCAAAGAGCACAGAACAGGGTAATGCAAGCATCGTATGGAAAAACTGTACACTAGTTCAAAACATCCGCCTATACATTGCTTTGTTGCCCACACAAAACAAAAGCTTTGGAAAAGCCACAGGAGAATTCACTTGAATTAACTTTTCTCTGCCTTGATTATAGGAAAGCCTATTTATGAGCCATAAAAGAGTCACTCTAGTGACTCCTTGCTAACACAAACTTAAAACAGGTCATCTGTGACCTCAAGTGATCACCTTGAAAAATAATCACAGATTCCCTCCATCAGCTAAGCAGCATGGTGTTCAGATTCTAGGCAAACAACAAATCTAGATGGTGGGATGGGATAAATGAATCACTACACCCAAATCACAACAAGCTGGCAACTGGAATTTTTTTTAAATCTGTAGTTATAGAGACATTAGCTCAAATCTACCTCTCCCCTGAATTCCCTAAGCATTTTATCCATACCTCTGTATGGATAAAATACTTCATCCATCTACTCTGAATTATACAAATATATATACTTGTTTTAGCTCTCTTACTAGACTGTGGTCTTCCCAAGAGCAGGATCCATCAGGGTCACCACATATACTGTAAGGGGACTTGTGAAAACTGGAATCTAGCCAGCACTCAGCTGGTCAAGCCCTGCGTCCCTAGGGCTGCATCTGCCCAGAGAGATGCCTTTTTTCCAAACTTACACAAAAAGGACATTTTTTTTCCTTATAACCCTCTCAGTCTCCAGCACAAGGAAAAACTTCATGCAAAATTATTTTCCCTGAGAAGTCTTTCTTATAGATTTCATTCCTACTATTCCTAAAATGGACTATGTTGATTTATATTTCTGTGAATTTAGTTAACATTGTATATATTAAAGTGAAATCTAGATTTGTTATCATCTCCAAAACCCTGCAAGCATTTCTAGAGCTGTTTGCCAGATCACATGGGCTCTATTTTAGGTACAAAAATAACAATCACCACTTACTAATGCTGGTGCTATATTAGTGAAGGAGGAGGAAAGGCCTTACCTGCAAACATGGAACCATGTCGCAACACAGTTGTAGCATCTGTTGTTCCAATATTGATGGTTGTTCTTTGTCATAAAGAACCCGAGGGTGAAGTAAGACTTTGAGCAGAGCTAGTCGGAGTTTAGCATATTCTTGTAACTGGGATGGTTCACAATACAGATACCATAGAAACGGTGCCATTATTTGGATACATGAAACTTCTGACCTGCAAGTAAGCCATGGAATGCATAAGCCAGTAACTGAGTTAAACAGAGTACCAAGCAAGTAAGTGTCAAACATCAACTTAGAGCTCATGACATATCATAAACTATGATACCATTGAGTGTATCTTTTTTTCATGACTCTTCTATTCCACCATGACCCACCTAAACCCATGCCAAACAGTTCTTTGTACACTGGGGAGAATGACTCAACACCTGGAGCCCACAAGCCTGATGCCCAGGACTAAGACCGCCTCTACTTGCACACTAGAATAGCATCTACATCTCCAGGACCAGTCTTTGGTGAACATCAGAATCATCTGAGAACCTTTCTAGAATTGTAGATTAGGATCCATTTTTCCAGGAGTATGCATGCATTTTTGGAAAAACTCGACAGGTAAGGTCCTATGTAAAACAAAGACATACAGACATCCCAAGAAGATGATGGTAACAGTTAACATTTACTTGTCAACTTGTCAGCACTCAGAGTGTGCAAGTTACTGCACTTTATGCCTTTAAACTCAGTCAATCCTCACCACAACCCTATGAAATAAAAATATTATTATCCCATTATGCAGATACAGAAACTGAGGCAGAGAGGGGTAATTTGTCAAGTCCCTCCTCTTAAGTTCTTCCCACTCAGAGGAGGAAGACTTTACATATGTTTCGGATCTATTTAGATTACAATAACTCCAAGTCCAAAGACACTAACATGCCAGAATGACCTTTCAGATATAAAAATTTGATCATATCATTAATCAGCTTGAAAAAACTTATGCTTAAGATAAAGGACTTAGCCCAATTCACAAACCCTTCATAATTTGGCCTCTTTCCAGTCTCATTTCTTGCTTTTCTCCACTCTCCACTGAACTACACTAAACTTCTTTCAGATCTCTAATCAAGCCATCTGGGCTTTCTTCTCACCTGCTGTTCCATCTACCTATAATACTCTCCCCTTTCTCCCTAATTTCTCTCATCTTTCAGTTCTCCCTTTAAAATGACTTCCTGAGGGCCTTCCCTGATACCTAGCCTTGGTCAGATCCCCATTATGTGCTTGCACAGGATAATGACTTTATTGTCATTATTTATTTAATATCTCCATCCCCTGACAGACTATAAGCCAATGAGGGCATGAACCATGGATTTCTGTTTAATGCTGTATCCCAAATAACTGTACACACTAGGCCCTCAAAGAGATGCTCAATCATTAAATGAATCGATTCATTTACACTAAGTTATAGAGTGGATTTACAATTAGCATGCATCGATTAAGTATCACAATTTTAATATTTTTCATATTGATTATACACAAGTTATTACTAGATAAGATATAAAGATGAACCAGGCATTATCTATCCTTAAGAAGCATATAGTCTAACAGGGACAATCAGCTCTGTTTCTGGACTAGAGAATAGAAAGTGAAAACTGTTAAAAGAAAGGTATAAAGTGTAATACTTATTGGAGGAAATGGCATTTGGGTTATGCCTGACAACATAATTTTATAATACTATACATCCCATAGCAATGTGATTTCAAAACACCATTAACATTAATAAAAATTAAAAAGTTACCAAATTGATAAGATTTAATCTATTCATTTATTTGCTTGACAAAATTTCTGAGTTCCTACAGTATACCATTCACTCTTCTATGTGCTAGAAACCAAGCAAGAAACAAAAACAGATGAAATCCATGCTCTGATGAAATCCATGCTCACAATCTGGAGGGATTTTTTTTTTTTCATGAGCACAAACACACAATCCATAAAAAACAAAAAGACTTGTGAGTTCATAATTATGAAACATATGGCTTCATCACACTACCCGCTTTAGGAAACTAAAAAAAGTTTCATAGATTAAGCAAGTAGACAATGTATGTATGGGTTAGAATATGGAGCCGAAAAGAGATTTAAGAAACATTGTTCCTCCATCTCTCGCTAATAATGTACTCCCCAAAGAATAAATACCAGCCAGGTGTCAAAAACATCCATGAATAGCTTATCAGTTTTCTCCTACTTTGAAATGCTGAAGGTGAAATGCAAGGTTCATACAAAGAAATATATTTCCAAGTTGCTGTTAATATTTGACATCAGGAGCATAATGTTGAGCTTTCCTAGAACAATATACTTTTTAAAAATCTCTGTGGCTTAATCTGTCCTGATTTTAGATTTTGCATTTCCTATGTGGTATCTGATGATCTACTATCACTGCAGTGGGGTATGCAATTAACAGGGCTTAAGGAGAAAAGGGAAATAATAAAACAGATAACCTGAAATCCCAAAGTGATTAAGAATGTTTAAAAATGCAACCAATTGTGCATGTATCTACACACAAGGCTTTCATATATGTTCACCAAGGATGGAGAAGCAGTGGGAAAAGACTTGTAATGAAAATCAAAACACTGAGCCTTTGGGACCAACTCTGCCACTAGCCATGTGACCTTGAACAAGTCATTTAATGTTGCTCCCCTTAGTTCCCTCATCTGAAAAACTATGTGTTAGACTAGATAATCTTGAAGTATCCAGTCCTAAAGACCTTGACATCATTGTCAATTTACCCAATTCTCGGTTCTATAATGGTGAAGTCTTAAGACCACAGGCCTTCTACAAATCAGTGCAGAATTTAACTGGAGAATCATGCCCCCAAAAATGTAGCACGAAGATACACTGCTATTTCAAGACATCTGTTGATACATTCTATTAAAAGTGAACCCATATATTTAGGCTAGCACCCTTCTACTCTACCACCTCCAGCGAGGTTTCTTCCCACATTTGTAATACAGTTTGTAATACAGCTATATTCTTTGTGTGACTTGATAGCTCATTCCTTTTTTCATTCCTGGGATCTTTCATTCCATTTCTGGGATATATATATATATACATACATACACATACACACACACACACACACATATATTTGCATACATTAAAGTTCACTTTTTGTGCTGTAAAATTCTATGGGTATTGATAAATGCGTAGTGTCATGTATCCACCATTACAATGTCATATGAAATACTTTTACTGCCTTAAAAATCCTCTATACTTCACCTTTTTAACCCTACCTCCCTCCCCCCAACAAACCCCTGGAAAGTACTAATCTGTTTGTCACTCTACAGTTTTACATTTTCCAGAATGTTATATAAATGAAATTATACAGCATGTAGACTTTTCAAAAAAAAAAAAAGTGAACCCAGCTACTCTAATCAACAATTCCTAACACAGAAGGAGCTAGAATACAAGCTATTGTCACATTTTGCCTCCTTCCTATAGTTGTGAATCACTATTTATATTCTTATTAAATTACCAAACTTCCTTCATTACCTTCTAAATGACAATGTAAAAACTACTAAGTTAACTTACTCTAAAATTAAATCTCAAGAAACTAACAATCTGCTGAAAATGCAAGCACAGTGATCAATTTCATCCTGCAAAGAACAGTCTCATAGTGCAAAAGTAGAAATGAGACAACTGTAATTATTCTTTGCAAATAAATATAAAATAATTTGAAACTTCTATAAAGCTCTAGATAGTATACTCTAACACTCCAGAATTCAAATGAAAGGAATAAGTCAATGAAAGCTTATCCATAAGTAAACCAAACTCAATTAATAATCTCTTCTCCTTATGACTATCTGGACATATATCATTAGAAGAACTACTTTCAAATTCCAATATAATAATCCTTTGAAATGAAACAACCAAAAAGTAAGTTAATTATTTGCTGACTAACTAAACCATTGGAAAAGAGAGATATTTGTAAGGATTACCCTAAAAACAAGCTAACAACAAATATGGCACATCAGCAGCAACATGTTTTTTTTGCTGCGGAGCACAGGCTCCGGATGCGCAGGCTCAGCAGCCATGGCGCACGGGCCCAGCCGCTCTGCAGCACGTGGGATCCTCCCAGACCGGGGCACGAACCCGTGTCCCCTACATCGGCAGGCGGACTCCCAACCACTGTGCCACCAGGGAAGCCCAGCAACATCTTTTATAAAGTATCCCAATCTATTTAACAAGAGAAACTTCATTAAACAAATGTTTATAAATTTGTTATTTTTGCTTTCTGACATGGATGAACAAAGACTTTTTTAGTAAATATTAATATCTTACCTTCGAAAATGCAGTCCTAGGTGAGGAAAGAGAGGATGATAATAATGTTTATTTTAAGGTATTCATTCAATTGTTACATGGACTTTTATCACTGGCAAATGATTACAAGTTTCCCTATATCTCTTTAAAGCTTCCTGTAGCAGTATATCCTGCCTGGAAATTCCATCTAAAACTGAAGTTATAGACTCAGAAATAATGTTCTAATACATTGTATGTATAGGACACTCTAAGACCTTCAAGAGCAAGAACACATGAACGTGGCTAGTGTGGTAAACTCAGGCACTGGATTACATGGGACAATGGTACCATCCCATCATGACCTTGTGTGACATACTAAGTATGCAGTGATATAATATTTTAGGAGGCACTCTACAACCCACTGCCTAGGCCCCACCAATCTGTGGGCCTCATGTGTATACATATATAAATTCAACATTTATAAAGCACCCAAAAATGTGCCAGGCATTATTAATATGAAGAATATTGAGACACAGTCCCTGCCCTCAAGAAAGTAAGAAAGTTTCACAGTTAATGGAGGAGAATAATTATAAGACCATACAGTAAGTATAATGATGTTAGAAATCACAACTGAAGTTACTAAGGGAGCATGTAAAAGAGACACCTAATTCAGCCTGTGGTAAGTACACACTTCCTAGGAGAGACAATACCTAAACAGAGATTTTTTTGATTTTTTTTTTTTAGTTTTTTGGCCACACCACACAGCATGTGGGATCTTAATTCCCCGACCAGGAATCAAACCCGTGCCCCTTGCAGTGGAAGCGTGGAGTCTTAACCTCTGGACCACCAGGCAAGTCCCTAAACAGAGATTTAAAATACAGAAATTAATCAAGAAAGGGCTAGGGTATTAGTCAGAAAAAGCACAGAGGCGAGAAAACAGCACTGTTTCCTGTGTGGAACCAAAGCAAGTCGGTGTATTGCTGAAATACATAATTCATAAATTATGAGATAAAGATAGGAGAAAATAAAATTGGTGAAACAGATCATACACAGAGCCTAGCATGACATAATAGATTTCGTCCTGTAGCCCAGGGATTTTCCAACTATTTCAGAGACCAAACTATTGTTTTCCAATAGAAAGCTTCCATAAGATATCAACACGTAAAAAAACAGTCTATAAGAAAAAGAGCTGAAGGGGTGTGAGGGTGTTTCCATGCTTAGCCTATACATTGCAAGTGCAGTTTGAAAATCACAGCTGCAGTGACTTAAGAAAGGGAGTGATGCAATAAGATCTGCTCTCTTGATGCGTCACCCTGATGGATGCTTAGAGAATGGCCTTGAACAGGACGAGATCGGAGGCAGAGATGCCAGTTAGGAATAGGTGGCAATAGCCACAGTAAGAGATGACCGCCTGAGCCAGTGCCATAGTAACAAGGACGTGAGAAAGCTTTGAGGAGCATCAGAAGGCAGAAGGCCTTGGTGAAGCTAAACTAACTGCACATATGGCAGCTATCTGGTCCCATTTGGCAGGACTGCTTAATCCCAACTGGCACTGGTTTCTAATGGAGAGATTAACTCACTAATCAATTTCCAGAGGGAAGAACCTGTCTTCCATACGTACCATGTAGTAGTTTACCAAATATTTCCAATCAACTTTCCCAACTAACCAATGCTTAGTTTATTTAATAATAGCTTTTCTCAGAGTCAATATTTCAACAATCAGTAAATCTGGTAGGATTTTTTTCTCTTACTCTTAAAAAGAAAATAGAAAACTATATCCTGCTCTAAGACATTTCCTTACTTCAGGAGAAAACATTACAATCAAAGCAGCTTAAAAGAAAAACTCTAAAATTAGCATATACTATACATCTCCCTCATTTATTTTATTTTACATTACCTTTCAGGGCATTGCTGGAAAAAAGTTGTCAGCTGTTGCAAAAGTACTGGCCAGCAATCAGGTCTGTGTTCAAGCACAGTGATCAAAGGCTGAGGATGGTTTCTGAAAAACAGAAAGTCACATTGGAAGCTGTCATTTCAGGACTACACCTTCTTAATATCCAAATATAGCTACAAAAAAGCCACTACCATCTAGATTCAAAATTGTCACAAAAATATCATTTGCTGCATTTGTTGCAGAGTTGGCTCATTAGAACTATGTTTTTCCTATATCTAATTCTTTTCCAGAAAAGAGAATAAACCCGGGTCTTAGAGACCCAAATTTGACAGCAGACTCTGCCATTTAATAGCTCTATGACTTTGACCAAGCTTCTCAATCCAGTAGCTCTTTCATATCCATCCCCTTGATTCCTGCATTCTTGGAAATCACTGGCCACCTCCTCCTCTTGCTGATCTCTTTCCAAACCTGGAAGGTTCCATTTCCTCTAACACTGCCCCAACCTATAAGCGCTATCTCTCCGTCTCTGTTCCCACTTACCCCCATTTTTCTCAGTATATGGTTCTGTGTTTCCCCAGTATACTTAAGGTGAGAAAAAAGAAAATATTTCTTCCATATCAAATAAACTCTGCAAATTATAAATTCTTGAAATTTCTGTTGAACAAGGACAAATCTTTTATCTGGGCTACATCGATTAAGGTACCTAAAAGACTATATAAAATAAAAGATCTGAAATGTGGAGGATCCTCATATAATGGGGTTTAAAAAAAAAGGAAAAAAGCACAAACAAATTATTTTAAATAGTTCAAAAAGTCTACTAGAAATTGTAAATTCATTAGCTTTTTAAACTATGAAGTACTAAACAAAGTTTTGATGTGGCTTTTTTTATTGCTAGTTTCAGGTGTACAGCAAACTGATTCGGTTATACATATATACATATGTATATATCTATATTCTTTTTTCGATTTTTTTCCATTTTAGGTTATTACAAGAAATTGAATATAGTTTCCTGTGCTATACAGTAAATCCTTGTTGTTTACCTATTTTATATATAGTAGTGTGCATCTATTAATCCCATACTCCCAATTTATCTCTCCCCTCTCCCTCCCCCTTTGATAACCGTAAGTTTGTTTTCTATGTCTGTGAGTCTGTTTCTGTTTTGTAAATAAGTTCATTTGTACTACTTTTTTTAAGATTTTTTTTTTTTTTTGCGGTACGCGAGCCTCTCACTGTTGTGGCCTCTCCCGTTGCGGAGCACAGGCTCCAGACGCGCAGGCTCAGCGCCCATAGCTCACGGGCCCAGCCGCTCCGCGGCATGTGGGATCTTCCCGGACTGGGGCACGAACCCGTGTCCCCTGCATCAGCAGGGGGACTCTCAACCACTGCACCACCAGGGAAGCCCTAAGATGTTTTTTGATGTGGACTATTTTTAAAGTCTTTATTGAATTTTTTACAGTTTTGCTTCTGCTTTATGATTTGGATTTTTGGCTGTGAGGCATGTGGGATCCTAGCTCCCCAACCAGGGATCAAACCCACACCTCTTGCTTTGGAAGGCGAAGTCTTAACCACTGGACCGATGGGAAGTCCCTGTACTGTTTTTTTAGATTCCACATATAAGTGATGTCATAGAGTATTTGTCTTTCTCTGTCTGACTTACTTCACTTACATGATCATCTCTAGGTCCATCCATGTTGCTGCAAATGGTATTATTTCATTCTTCTTTTATTTTTTTTAACTTTTAATTTTATTTTGTAGTCGATTATCAATGTTGTGTTAATTCAGGTGTACAGCAAAGTGATTCAGTTATACATATACGTGTATCTATTATTTTTCAAACTTTTTTAAAAATTAAAAATGTTATTTGAAAAAAATTCAAAGCATATAGATGCATCTATCTTTTTTACATAAAAAGAATCATATGCATAATACTTTTCTTTAATCTTAATTTTTTTTTTTTTTTTTTTTTTTTTCGGTACGCAGGCCTCTCACTGTTGTGGCCTCTCTCGTTGCAGAGCACAGGGTCCGGACACGCAGGCTCAGCGGCCATGGCTCACAGACCCAGCCGCTCTGCAGCATGTGGGATCTTCCCGGACCGGGGCACGAACCCGTGTCCCCTGCATCAGCAGGCGGACGCTCAACCACTGCACCACCAGGGAAGCCCTCTTTAATCTCAATTTTTAACCCAATAATATAGTACTAGCAATGTTTAAAAAAAGAAAAAGATCAGTTACACCCAAATGATTTTTTACAACAGCCTTCTTGGTGGTTCTCAAAATGGGATCGCCTTACCAGCAATATCAGCATCACCTGGGAACTTGTTAGAAATGAAAATAAATTCTCAGGCCTCAGCCAGACCTAACAAATAGCTCTCCAGACAATTCTGATGCACTGCTATAAAGCAGTGGTGCTCAACCCTGGCTGCATGTTTGATTTAGCTGTGGAGCTCTTTTTAAAATACCAATGCCCAGGCTTCAATTATACTGGGGTTGCTAGGAGTGGAGCCCATGCATTAGTAATTTTTAAAAACTCTTCCAGCAATTCCAATGTGTTGCCAGGTTGAAAACCGGTACAAGTGAAAAACCACAGAAGAGGGAGGTTAGGAGTTGGGAAGTTTTCTGATTTATCTCTCTCTTAAACAGAAAAGTATGGCATATCCATCACACTGAAACCCTCATGTTAAACACCTCTCTGACACTACTACAAAGTTTCTGGTTATTATAACACCATCTCTCTACTTTCTCCTCAACCTCACCTAATCTATTAGACACTAACTTCACATGCTGGCAGCCTCCTGTTTGTTAAAGCACAGGCTATTTCTGACTGATCAGATTACTGCCACTGCTAAGGGATCGCTCCAAGCAACTTTTTATGCCAAAATTCAAAGATCCTATCAAAATCACATTTCCAAATTCCAAACTCTTTGGCAGTTAAACCTATCTAGAATTTGCTTCTGCTCTAGTTGCTACAGATATGAAGACACAAATGTTACAAATCCTTAAAGCCTCTCAGGTATGTCACATCAGCCAAACTTCTTAGATTATGAATTCAGTAGGTCATGTTCAAGTAAACATGAATAAAAAGGAAAGAATAGCAACTGCAATTATTTTAGCTATGGGTTTTCCTTCTGACAAGCACCATATTGAAATGAGGAGCATCAGATATGACCATCTATTAATCCTCCAGCTAATGGTGGCATTCATGACTATTTAAGAGGAAAATCCAACAAGTTTCCACATAGTTTTTGTGTGTTCATAAAGCACTTTAGTGCTTTGCAATACTCTTCCCTTATAAGTCACCCCCTAACTCCTCCCACCCCTCAATTCCCACCCCCAAAAACTATCAAGAATCTATCTCCTGTTTAAAAACTGTTAAGAATCTATCTCCTTTCAAAAACAGTCTTGTCCAGATTAAATCACATCAACAGAGGTAAGAGATAGTAATTTTAAAGTAGGATTGGGAATGATGCATATATGGCAAACAACTCTGTTATAATTTAGCTTCTACCTCACTGGAATTGTGGGACCCACTCTGCTTTGTTGCATGAAGTTGAAGGCCTGCTTTGCTAGCACTGGGGTTCAGCAAATTCTTTTTAGTATCTCAGACTTAAAACTCTAAAGATGAGATTAAGAAGAATATAAAATAAGAATTTATCCAGATTAATTACTGACTTAGACATCTGGATAATTAACTTTTCCAGAGAATTGATTATGTCAGATCCAAGTGGAAATACTGTAGGAATAATATACAATATTGATTCCAAGAAGTTAAAAACCTCGAGGGAGAAAGGAAGTCCAAATTAAAAACGTTGAATATTACTACTGATTAACATTGATTACCAATATTATACTATTTCAACTGAGTACAACTAACTTAAAATCAATTATAATTGCCAAAATTTTGTTTTAATACTTTGAGCAAAGAATGAATTTGAAGCAAAGAGCTAAATTCTCCCTTGTGAATCATCAAACTGGTATGTGAATGCACATATAAAATAATATGTAAAGCCTTATGCTTTATAGAATGGACACAGTTTTTAATTCAATATACTTTATCGTGCAACTGCCATACATGAGGGGTTCTCAATCTCGGCACTATCGACATTTGGAATCAGATAATTCTTTGTTGTTGGCATTGTTCAATGCACTATAGGATGTTTAAGAGCATTCCTGACCTCTACCCACTAGACGCTAATAGCATTCAACCTAGGCATACGACAATCGAAAATGTCTCCAGACATTACCAAGTGTCCCCTGGGGCCACAGTTGTCCCTGGTTAAGAACCACTGCACTAGGTAAAACGGCAAGCACTATGAGGCACAAAACTCACAAAAACACGGTACTAGCCCTGAGTTATTCAAAAAGACTATTATCCCACCTTCATCCTTCTTTATACTGAATCAAAAGCAATCAATCGATCATGCTCAAAATTTGAAGATTCTTATGGAAATATAATCATCAAATATTAACATTAGATGCACAAGAGTAACGGTAGAGTAGAAACTAGAAGACTTAAAATGGAAAACAAATGTAAAATTATTCCTTTGCAAAACATAGAAGCATGTTCCAAAATAAACAAACGGCATTAAATATTATGCATGCTAATTTGGTATGATAGAAAATAGAGTTATTTTCCATTTAAAATATTATAACTAGAGCATTTAAAATGTCATAAGGAAAGCAATTATACTCCAATAAAGATGTTAAAAAAAAAGTCATAAGGCTAAGTATAGTTCACTCCTGAACTATTCAAGGATTGATTCTTAAATTAATGGATTATTCAAGATTTTTCTTTTCTTTCTTCTCACTCAATGCTTGTTAGCCACTTCTTTCAAGTACCTCACTTCTTTCAAGTACCTCCAACTGAGAAAGGTCAAGGTAAATGGAAGAATCCACAATTTAAAGTAAATTTTGCTCTTCATTAGAAGGACTGTTGATCAAAAAAAGAAATAACGTGGTACAAAAGAACACCAAAACAAAACCTGGGTTATGCCTTAAAATGTCAATTATATCCAAACCTGGTATTCAAGGCATAAAGAGTGAGTTGCCTAAAACACTTTATTCAAAGTGATAGATGGGTTGAACATACAATCAACCTGATCACTTGTAAAGCAAACAGTGACAGGCAATAAGCTCTACAATTATGAAAAACAAACACAAATGTGGGACACTGAAATCATTATTATTATTTATATAAGCAGGGCCTACATAGCATCATCCAAAGCATTTACTGTTATGCTGCCACAACCATGTCTCAGAAGAAAGACTAGAAGTGGAGAGGTGATGTGAAATAGTGGAGGAAAAACACTGAACTAAAAGAGTCAAGAGTTCCAAATTCACATTCTGTCTCTGCAACAAACTGTGTAATCTCAAGCAAGAGAATAACCTCTCTTGGGCAAAGTTTCTTCATCTGTAAAATGAGGAAATCAGACTAAGTACCTTCCAGTGCTAAAGTTATAGAACCCAGGTCACCCATTAAAGCCCTAATCTTGGTCCTGCTCGGGACCAGAGGTGGAACCAAATCCTGTAAAGGCAGAAACCAATAAAGATGGCTCTCAACTATTAATAATTCTATGCCAAGCTTAAACGGCTTTAAGGCCAACGTCTAATAAAATCTAGGGCCTCAAAACAGAGGTCTCCTATTTTTATCTTAAAGAAATAAAGCATCTTATATTTTTTACTTCAGAGAGAAATGCAGTGCTATATCCAGAATAAGCCCACAGAAAATTTTAAATCAAGATTTCCTAACTCTTGAGACATCCAGTAGATTCTGTTTTCTTCTTAAAAGAGAATAACATTGTTTCTAAAATTGAAATCAACAAAAACCAGACAATCAGGTCACCCTTCATTGGCCTCTAGTGCCTGTAATTTCTCCTTCACTGTGTGGTTATTATTATTGTTGCTGTTGTTGTTGTTATTTTTCTGCCATAGATGAGCCAATTTGTTGTGTGTTCTTTGGCACTTCCCCATTTCATGATTTGTAAATGTTTTAACTGCCATTTTAAGTAAAGCATTTAATACAGTAACTAGCACACAGACTATTCCATAAATGGGGTACTATTATGATTATCATGCAGGTAAATTTTTACCTTAAACTAGAGCATAAGCAGCTTGAAAGCTGGGTGTCTATCTTCTTACTCTTATGTTTCCCTTTCAGTGCCAAATGCACATCTAAAATAAATGTAACAAACACACACTTTCCCCAAAGCACCTTTTTAAACTCTTTGAATGGATCATGAAAAACCAACATCCCAACCCCTCTAAGTACATTGTTTCAAAGTCCACATTGTTCGGAGGAAAAAAGCACAGAGGAAGCATGCAGAGTTGGTACCTAATACTTCAGGGCTCCCTGCCCTTTAATAACATTGTCAACAACACAGAGCAGTAAATGCATCTTAGCAGAATGGAGTGGGGGAGGGAGTAAATGATAAATTTGTGGTTCCACTAGACTAGCGCAGAGACAACAATAAAATAAGGTATGTAACTAGATTCACCTTTCCAAGTATAAATACATCAATCTTAATAGAAAAGAGGGAGCAAAAAAAAAAATTAGTCTTGTAGTAGGCAAAAAGCAAAAGTTACTTGTAACCTTTGGGTCACCTCAACCTTTCTGCTACATCTCTGAATGTAGGAAAGCTATGATTTGATTTACATCTTAAATTCAGCAATAGACACAGATTGCCTTTTCTGTGTGAGGAAACAATGCCTACAGTCACCATGCATTTTCATGTATGCAGCTGTGACCCTGGCGCTTTCAGAAGCATAGCATAGCACTTACTACATCAAATATGCATTTTAAAAGCATTTCTCTACCTGCTCTGAATTTTGATTTGAAAGAGCTGGTTAGAAGCCAAAGTGGGATTAAAAAAAAAAAAAAAGCTCTGCAGACTTTAAGATTAAAAATGCATAATAGGGACTCCCCTGGTGGCTCAGTGGTTAAGAATCCACCTGCCAATGCAGGGGACAAGGGTTCGATCCCTGGTCCGGGAAAATCCCACATGCCTCGGAGCAACTAAGCCCATGCGCCACAACTACTGAGCCTGCGCTCTAGAGCCCATGAGCCACAACTACTGGGCCTGTGCACTGCAGCTGCTGAAGCCTGCGCCCCTAGAGCCTGTGCTCCACAACAGGAGAGGCCACCGCAGTGAGAGGCCCGCTCACTGCAGCGAGGAGTGGCCCTCACTCACCACAATTGGAGAAAGCCTGTGCGCAGCAACGAAGACCGAACTCAGCCAAAAAAAAAAAAAAAAAAGCATAATAAAAATTGTTAAGATTCCACAATGAATATTACTATAAAAAAGAAAAATTAAACAATAATTGTGAATCATTACCTATCCTATAGAGTCTTAAGACAATGCATTTCATCCTTTCCAGAAAAAGATGACTTGGAGCAAAAATTATTTCAATTTTGACATTTTTGACTAATTTTCTTTTTTCTTTAGGTCTATAACGCAGATAGGGAAAAGATAAGATGTCTTTGAAAAGAGACTTCATATCACAATGGTTCTGCCCTCACAATGAACCTTTCCCAGGATCCCTATTTTGAGAGGCAGGGTTTTAATGCAAAGGTGTCTGCCAATGTCAGAAGTCTGGAACTATTTTAGGTACAAGGTGATGGCTGGGGGGAAACACACAGATATGGAGGGGTCCAAAACGTCTATTACTAAGTTACATCCTTGATTGGGGGGGCGGGGGCGGCGGGAAACTAGAGATAAGATAAATAGGCTAAGGCAAAAATTACAACATTTTATGCTCTTCAAGACATTTATCAGCAAATTACCATATCAATTTTCAAATTAAGCATGCACACTTAGAAGAACTTATAAAATATTTTCTAGTGGCAATTGCTAACTGGAAGATTGTATAATATGTATAGATTATTATTTAGGTCTGATTTTAAATCCCAAGTGTAAACTCCAGGTGATTGGAACCATAAACTGTGAACAAAGACTTCCCTGGGTGGGAAAGAGGAGAGAAAAGAGGAAATGAAAACAAGCAAAACATGCAGTGCCACAGAAAGAATCAAACTGCAAAAACATAGATGGGGGACTTCCCTGGCAGTCCAGTGGTTAAGACTCTGCACTTCTACTTCTGGGGGCTAGGGTTCAATCCCTGGTTGGGGAACTAAGGTCCCACATGCTGAAAAATAAAAAAGACAGATGGCCCTTGGAACGTATTATTGGCTATACTTTCCCGATTACTGCCCTAGCTTCTTTCTTATCCTCAACTCTACTGAGCTTTCTCAGGGACAGATCTGACACTGATACCCCTTTCTTTCCCACCTTCTTTTTCCTAATTTCTGTAAAAAATTTCATTTATCCATTAATGCAAGAATTCACAAGCCCTCTGAAATTATATGCAAAATTTTGAGTACATGTACATGTGTACATTTTCTAGGGGAAGGTACAAAACTTTTATGAGATTCTCAAAGAAGGTCCTGAACTCCCCTCCAAAAAAGGGTAAGTGCTAGTAAATTAAAGCTAAGTATACCTAAGGTAATTATTGCAATTCAACCTTGTTAAACTCCTGCTTCCAAAAAAAACTATAAAGTACGCTTCTGTTTCCCCAAAAAAGTGACATATTATGTGCCTAGAAATGGTGGCTCCCCAACTACTGAAGTTTTTGTAACTTCAGCAAAATAAAACATTATGAATGCATTCTAATGGTTCCAAACCCTATGGCAGCTTGACTGTAAAGTACAGAAAATTTAATAATGGTGTCATGCTTCCTTTATGCTAAATAAAACCAAACATCTACACCTCAGGAGATCCCTTTAGATCATATATTCAACTGTTGAAATAATCAGCTCCCCAAAAAGCAAAATGCTTATTTTGACAACAGAAACATACGACAATTGCTGATGGTCAAAAAAAATCAAAAAGACACTTGATTTTTTTTTCAAGTGTTACGGGATTCTAAGCAACCTCGTTAAGAAACAATAAATGCGATAAGGAAATTTGCATAGAAATGAGAAACAATAACAACTACTCTTAATTATAGAATAGGAGGTTTATTTTCAGGAACTTAGGAAAAGTAGCTTACCTCCAGAAATAAATGTAAAAGGGAATAACACTGAAAATTCATTGGACTTGGTAAGTATACAAAAATATTACAGAATAATAAAATGTGATATATCCATGCAGTGAAATATTATTCAGCCATAAAAGGAATGAAGTACTAAATCATGCTACAGTGTAGATGAACCTTAAAAACATTATGCTATGTGGAAGAAGCCAGACATAAAAGGCCACATATTGTATGATTTTATTTATATGAAATGTCTAGAAGAGGCAAATCCAGAGATAGAAAAGTAAGCAGTGTTTTATATCTATAGTAGGAGGTATTAGAGAAAGACTGCTAATAGGTATGGGGCTTCTTTTGGGGGTGATAAAAATGTTCTGGAATTAGATAGTGGTATAGTTGAACAACTTTGTGAGTATAATAAAAACCACTGACTTGTACATTTTAAAAGGGTGAATTTTATGGTATACAAATTATATCTCAATCAAAAAGGCATTAAAAATATTCCAAACTTAACTCAGTCATATACTATTTTAAAGTTAATTAACCTCTTTTGATTTTATAAAAATTCATATGTATCATGTGAAGCATACTGCCAATATAAATAATCATAATAACTTGGATTTCCCTTACAAAGAAAATAAGTCCAAATCAGAATCTCATTTATTACCTCAATATCCACGGTTGATATCTTAATTGTGCCCATTTTAAAGATGCAGATGTAGGAGGAAAGAAAGTTAACTGTCTTTGTCTAATGTCACTATGAAATAATATAACATTGTTGAGTGTTTTAACCATTTGTCCAGTGATTTCCAAACCTATTTCCACATCAGAATCTCTTGAGACTTTTTAAAAATACATGGATTCTACGTACCCACACTGGCTCCCACCCAAGCTTTCTAAATCAGAATCTATAGAGGTGGGGCTTCAGAATCTATAGATTAAGTGAATTCCCAGGGATTCCTACTATGTCCACATCTAAAGCATATCTATATCTCGACTGCCACTAGTAAATCTGAAGGGAGTGGCAGAGTTGGGAAATCACCATTTTGAAATTATCACAGTGAAAATTAATGGGGGTGGGGCAGCTGTGAGTTTAACAAGGAACAGGATATTTTCATGGTCTCGTAGCATCTTCCCCATAGACTGCTTATTAGTTACAAGAAGATGATAACTATACAGTAGAGAAACCAGACATCACCTTGATGGAGTAATCAAAATTAAAATCACCAGTGAGTGGCAAGATGGACATCAGTGTCTCCAGATATGATATCCTGAGAAAGATATAGCATCACTTTTACAGTACTCAAAAATGTCAATGTTATAAAAGATAAAGGATGAGAAATCTTCCAAATAGTTCCAAATTTTAAAAGACTAAACAGATATGACAATTAAATGTAATATATGATCCTAAACTAGAGTCCATACACTAAAAATAAAAAGGATAACGGTATGAAAGGACATTATTCAAACAAATGGCAAAACTGGAATATGGACCATAGATAAAAGTATTATATCAATGTTAAATTTTCTTGATTTGATAACTGTACTCCGGTTATATATGAGAATATCCTTGCTCTTAGAAAGCATACCCTACTGAATATAGGTAATCTACTCTCAAATATTTTTTTAATTATATAGAGAGACGGATAGGATAACGCAAATGTGGCAAAGGGTAAAAAAATTGATGAATCTGGGTAAATGGCATATGGAAACTTTTTGTACTATTTTTGCACCTTTTCTGGAACTTTAAAATTCTTTCAGAATAAGTTTAAAAATAAAACCTTCAATGACTTCCCACTACTCTTTTTTTTAAATAAATTTATTTATTTATTTTTGGCTGCGTGGGGTCTTCGTTGCTGCGCGCAGGTTTTCCCTAGCTGCGTCGAGCAGGGACTACTCTTCATTGCGGTGCACAGGCTTCTCATTGCAGTGGCTTCTCTTGTTGCAGAGCATGGGCTATAGGCACGCGGGCTTCAGTAGTTGTGGCGCAAAGGCTCAGTAGCTGTGGTGCACAGGCTTAGGGGCTCCAAGGCATGTGGAATCTTCCCAGACCAGGGATCGAACCTGTGTTCCCTGCATTGGCAGGCAGGTTCTCAACCACTGCGCCACCAGGGAAGTCCCCCCACTACTCTTTAAAGAAAGCCCAAAGCCTTTGCCATGGTCTTGCATCTTCTAAGCCATGCCCACCGCCCCTGGGCCTCTGTCTTGGCCTCTCCCTCCCTTGAACACTAAGCTCCAGGCACCCAGCCTCCTGTTAGATCTCCTGGAGCACCAGGCTCTCTCACACAGCAGCAGCTAGGCACATGCTTTTCCCTAGATCTAGAAATGCTCTTCCTGCACTCTTCGCATGGGTGACTCCATCTCACACACCAAAATGGGTATAAGAGAAAATGCAAAAAGGGCTTAATGCTGAGAAGAAGCTAGTTATCAAAATTAAAACTGGAGCTACATTTTGACATCCACAACTATAAACTGGTCTTAGTGCACTTTGTGTCAGTATTTATCTTGGGACTTTCTCTTGTTTCTGTTTGATGACCCTAAGGAATGAATGTATTTGCCTTAAGAGATAAGTGAGAAAAAAACGGTATGAATCACAAAGTACCTCAGTCTTTTGGACACACATCTTTAAGTTCTTAAAACTAACTCTCCATCTAAATAAACTCATAACACTGCACAAAGAGATGCACAAATACACATAGAGTACATAATTTTCATCTACTTAGGGTATCACCGTCCATCACTATTGGCCTTATCACCCATTTCAGAGCACACCATCTGCCAAAAACATTTAATATTCCCTTATTTCAGAAAGTACAGCTTGATGTTGATCAGACCAACCCTTTCCACAAATAAGATTCTCAACATTTGATATTTGTACATGTCAGCCACTGTCTGGCACATCAGAATGATGCACAAATTCTGGAACAAGCAGTTACTGCTCATGAATTCACAGCTATTTCCTCACTTCAGCTGAGGCAAGAGAGATCTTAAAAAGATTGCCATAATATGAATACGCAGAGGAAAACTTAAAAGCAAAAGTACATGATAAAATTTTAAGGGAAAAAATGGCATATTACAGAGAAAATGAACCTCTAATAATTTATGAATCATAAAAATTTAGTTTCGTCATTCTTGTTTGCAACCAAAATACCAGGCAAATGTTGGTTCTCTGCTGCACTTCCCATATGGTCAATGTTAGAGAAGGTTGAAATAACTTAAACATAGTGTGTTATTAAAAAGTGGAGTTCAGGGGCTTCCCTGGTGGCGCAGTGGTTGACAGTCCGCCTGCTGATGCAGGGGACACGGGTTCGTGTCCCGGTCTGGGAGGATCCCACATGCCGCAGAGCGGCTGGGCCCGTGAGCCATGGCCGCTGAGCCTGTGCGTCCGGAGCCTGTGCGTCCAGAGCCTGCACTCCGCAACTGGAGAGGCCACAACAGTGAGAAGCCCGCATACCACAAAAAAAAAAAAAAAAAAAAAAAGGGGTCAAAAAAGAGATAATAAAAGGTAGACGGAGATGAAAAAAGCAGTCTTCTGGAAGTGGAGGGAGGAGAAAAGTGAAGCCACTCTATTTCAAAAAAAAAAAAAAAAAAAAAAAGAGGTTCATGAACAAGGAGCTCCCCTTCAAACTAACCAAAAGAAAATTCAGACCAAACAAAAAGGGCAGGGGAAAAATAAGCCTGAAGTAAAGGATATCTTACTAGTCGCTTTTTTTTTTTTAACTGATTAGTATAAAAATTGTTCACAGGGTGGGAATGTAAATTGGTACAGCCACTATGGAGCAGTATGGAGGTTCCTTAAAAAATGAAAAATAGAACTACCATACGACCCAGCAATCCCACTACTGGACATATACCCTGAGAAAACCATAATTCAAAGAGTCATATACCACAGTGTTCATTGCAGCTCTATCTACAATAGCCAGGACATGGAAGCAACCTAAGTGTCCACTGACAGATGAATGGATAAAGATGTGGCACGTATATATTACTCAGCCATAAAAACAAACAAAATTGAGTTATTTGTAGTGAGGTGAATGGACCTAGAGTCTGTCATACAGAGTGAAGTAAGTCAGAAAGAGAAAAACAAATACTGTGTGCTAACACATATATATGGAATCTAAAAAAAAAAGGTTCT
>NW_020174348.1:0-5990 GCF_003031525.2 Neophocaena asiaeorientalis asiaeorientalis | reverse complement strand
GGACTTGAGGACATGGGGAGGGGAAACGGTAAGCTGGGACGAAGTGAGAGAGTGGCGTGGACTTATATACACTACCAAATGTAAAATAAATAGCTAGTGCGAAGCAGCCTCATAGCACAGGGAGATCAGCTTGGTGCTTTGTGACCACCTAGAGGGGTGGGATAGAGAGGGTGGGAGGGAGATGCAAGAGGGAGGAGATATGGGGATATACGTATATGTATAGCTGATTCAGTTTGTTATAAAGCAGAAACTAACACACCATTGTAAAGCAATTATACTCCAATAAAAATGTTTAAAAAAATTGTTCACAGGTAAAAAGGGGCTTTTAAAGTTTTTGAAAACAGTTAAATGCCTAAACCAGAGGTCACAAACTGTTGCCCTTGGATTGCATCCTGTGAGCAAACGTGTTCGGTCTGCCTAACCCGTATTTTCAAAACTTGGAATTGCTTTCCAACATTTATTAGTGAGGATATTTCATATAAAATGTTATTAATATTGAAAGATCTGAAGGTCTGGCAACAATGAAGCCCCACTGCCTCACTGCAACAATTGGCCAGTAGTTCTCAGTTGAACCAGCACACTGGAAACCATCTAGGAAGCTTTGAAAAATTACCAATGCTTGAGGCTGACCCCTACTCATTCTAGGGAGAGCCCAGGGAACTAATACATTTAAAAGTTCCTCAGTGGGCTCTAACGGTGCAACCAGAATTGAGACTCCTGGGCCTAGAGTTTTACACTTGACATATGCTCTTCGTTTAATCACAGCGGTCAAATGTGCTTCACTGTTCTTCCAGTTTATCCCCATCCTAAAAGGCACTGGGAATTGAAACTCCATTTAAATATCCCCATTTAATCTTGTTTAAGCCACTGAACTATAGAAGGGTCCAGTGACACAAAATGAACTTTATTGGCTACACACACTCTAATCTGATGTATCTCAAAGCATGGTGGGTAGATCACTTCTGTATCCAAATCTCTTGTTAAAGTGCATGTTCCAGACACATATATGAAAAACTCTGAGCAAGAGCTCCTTATGCACTGTAAACACTAAATACCATCCTTGGTTTGTAGAAAGGTGCTGAGGGCTCTCTTCCCCTCCTGTTCCTACCAGCGTCTACTGTCTGACCATGCAGAACACTAACTTGTTGGGGTCATGGAATTACTCATTGAACAGAGAGCAGTGAGGTTTAAATCTCACTTGCATCCACACTTGGCTTGCTCTCACTGGATTGCTTTTCCATTAGAATTGCTGTTTGGTTCTGCTCTTGGACTCTCTAATGTCCATGGTAGACGCAATAAGATGAACTTGGTGCCTCAGTGCCTAAGTTAGGAGCAAACAAACCTTTTGCCTTCCTAATAGGAACAGAGGCCAGGAGACACAATTAACCGCTCAAGACCCCTCCCAGTCTACCCCAAGGGGCTCCCTGCAGCTAAGTACTACTAAGTTCATATATGGTACCACTAAGTTCCCAGAGGCTCAAGCAATATTGCTCAAGCATGATCCACAAATGACCTATATCCATCACCCAGCCACTGTATTCCTGAGTCTCATTGCAAAACCTACTGAATGAATGAGAATCTCTGGCAAGTGGGCTTGAGAAGCTGTACTCATAACAAGCTCCCCAGGCAGTTCTTAGGCACAGGAAGTTTGAGAGCCACTGAGCTCTGGGTTCAACAAAGAGAAGACCCACTCTAAAGCTCCTTCAGGAAAGTCACAGGAACCAAGGGAAGCCACTGGCTAACATTCTGGGTCCTCACAGCTCCCTCTCTCTTCACTCCCTAACTGGAACGACTTAAGCAATTCAGGGCAGACCCATTTAAAATGACAACATAAATACCCAGAAAAGAAACAGCTGGATCATGTGGCAGTTCTATTCTTAATTTTTTGAGGAATCTCCAAACTGTTTTCCATAGTGGCTGCACCAATTTACCTTCCCACCAACAATATATAAAGGTTCCCTTTTCTCCATATCCTCTCCAACACTTATTTCTTGCCTTTTTAATAATAGCCATTCAAATGGGCATGATGTGATATCTCACTGTGGTTTTGATTTGCATTTCCCTAATAAATACAGTGATGTTGAACATCATTTCCTGTGCCTGTTGGCCATCTGTAGGTCTCCTTTGGAAAAATGTCTACCCAGATCCTCTGCCCATTTTTTAATCAGGTTATTTTGTTTTTTGCTGTTGAGTTGTACAAGTTCTTTACATATTTTAGATATTAACCCCTTATTGGATATATGATTTGCAAATGCCTTCTTCTGGGTATTTATCAGAAGAATATGAAAACACTAATTCAAAAAGATATATGCACCACAATGTTCATCACAGCATTATTTACAACAGCCAAGATATGGAAGCAACCTAAGTTACCCATTGATGGATGTATGGATAAAGAAGATGTGGTACATATGTGCTATTAAATACTACTTAGCCATAAAAAAAGATGAAATCTTGCCATTTGCAACCCCTGGATGGACATTGAGGGTAGTATGCTAAGTGAAATGAGTCCAACGGAGAAAGACAAATACCATATGATTTCACTCACATGTGGAATATTAAAAATAAATAAACAAACAAAATAAACCACACAAAAGCAAACAAACAGATACCGAGAACAGATTAGTGATTACCAGAGGGGAAAGGAAGTAGGGGGAGGGAGAAACAGATAAATGGGATCAACTATACGGTGACAGATGGAAACTAAACTTTTCGTGGTGAACATGCTGTAGTGTATATAGGTCAAAATATAATGTACACATGAAATAGTAATATAAACCGCTGTTACCTCAATTTTTAAAAAAATTTTAATAAAAAATAAGATGACCACATATTCTGTTTTACTATAATTCAAATTAGTCAGCTATCAGGACAAAAAGAAGTGAGAAACACTTAAAATCCAACTGTATGGTAGCAGAGTCCTTAATACCATAAAAACACAGATGAGTTTCATGCCCAGAAAGCTTATAATTATTTGTCATCCTACTTCCATTTTAAATCAATCCTACGGCATAACCAGGGAACACCTTTCAGTGGAGTTCTAAGCTTCTCATATCCTTTTTATGCTTTCATACAGAGCTCATCAGCCTTCCTCTCCAAGGCTGGATGATATTGCTAACCAACATGTGGCAAAGAAGATTCTAAAACAGCATGACAATTTTATGCTTGACTCAGGCAATCATAGCTCTCTTGAGGGAAATCTGCTCTCCAGGCTCACCTCTCCTGTGCTTCTGCCCACAATCCCCCCTGGAGGAACTTAAGACTCTTATACACTCGATTACACTCTACTGATTTATAGTGCCAAACAGCCATTCACATAAGGGCCCTCCATAAACATTACTGGATTATGCCAACTCAGGTGATTGATTCTGGTCCTCTTAATGTGCCACCACTCTACAGACAAACCTTATATATCCAGTATGATTTCAGCTCCTCAAACTAGGCTCCCTATCCACACCTTTAAAAAAAAAAAAAAAAAAAAAGAGGTTCATGAACAAGGAGCTCCCCTTCAAACTAACCAAAAGAAAATTCAGACCAAACAAAAAGGGCAGGGGAAAAATAAGCCTGAAGTAAAGGATATCTTACTAGTCGCTTTTTTTTTTTTAACTGATTAGTATAAAAATTGTTCACAGGGTGGGAATGTAAATTGGTACAGCCACTATGGAGCAGTATGGAGGTTCCTTAAAAAATGAAAAATAGAACTACCATACGACCCAGCAATCCCACTACTGGACATATACCCTGAGAAAACCATAATTCAAAGAGTCATATACCACAGTGTTCATTGCAGCTCTATCTACAATAGCCAGGACATGGAAGCAACCTAAGTGTCCACTGACAGATGAATGGATAAAGATGTGGCACGTATATATTACTCAGCCATAAAAACAAACAAAATTGAGTTATTTGTAGTGAGGTGAATGGACCTAGAGTCTGTCATACAGAGTGAAGTAAGTCAGAAAGAGAAAAACAAATACTGTGTGCTAACACATATATATGGAATCTAAAAAAAAAGGTTCTAAAGAACCTAGGGGCAGGACAGGAATAAAGATGCAGACATAGAGAACGGACTTGAGGACATGGGGAGGGGAAACGGTAAGCTGGGACGAAGTGAGAGAGTGGCGTGGACTTATATACACTACCAAATGTAAAATAAATAGCTAGTGCGAAGCAGCCTCATAGCACAGGGAGATCAGCTTGGTGCTTTGTGACCACCTAGAGGGGTGGGATAGAGAGGGTGGGAGGGAGATGCAAGAGGGAGGAGATATGGGGATATACGTATATGTATAGCTGATTCAGTTTGTTATAAAGCAGAAACTAACACACCATTGTAAAGCAATTATACTCCAATAAAAATGTTTAAAAAAATTGTTCACAGGTAAAAAGGGGCTTTTAAAGTTTTTGAAAACAGTTAAATGCCTAAACCAGAGGTCACAAACTGTTGCCCTTGGATTGCATCCTGTGAGCAAACGTGTTCGGTCTGCCTAACCCGTATTTTCAAAACTTGGAATTGCTTTCCAACATTTATTAGTGAGGATATTTCATATAAAATGTTATTAATATTGAAAGATCTGAAGGTCTGGCAACAATGAAGCCCCACTGCCTCACTGCAACAATTGGCCAGTAGTTCTCAGTTGAACCAGCACACTGGAAACCATCTAGGAAGCTTTGAAAAATTACCAATGCTTGAGGCTGACCCCTACTCATTCTAGGGAGAGCCCAGGGAACTAATACATTTAAAAGTTCCTCAGTGGGCTCTAACGGTGCAACCAGAATTGAGACTCCTGGGCCTAGAGTTTTACACTTGACATATGCTCTTCGTTTAATCACAGCGGTCAAATGTGCTTCACTGTTCTTCCAGTTTATCCCCATCCTAAAAGGCACTGGGAATTGAAACTCCATTTAAATATCCCCATTTAATCTTGTTTAAGCCACTGAACTATAGAAGGGTCCAGTGACACAAAATGAACTTTATTGGCTACACACACTCTAATCTGATGTATCTCAAAGCATGGTGGGTAGATCACTTCTGTATCCAAATCTCTTGTTAAAGTGCATGTTCCAGACACATATATGAAAAACTCTGAGCAAGAGCTCCTTATGCACTGTAAACACTAAATACCATCCTTGGTTTGTAGAAAGGTGCTGAGGGCTCTCTTCCCCTCCTGTTCCTACCAGCGTCTACTGTCTGACCATGCAGAACACTAACTTGTTGGGGTCATGGAATTACTCATTGAACAGAGAGCAGTGAGGTTTAAATCTCACTTGCATCCACACTTGGCTTGCTCTCACTGGATTGCTTTTCCATTAGAATTGCTGTTTGGTTCTGCTCTTGGACTCTCTAATGTCCATGGTAGACGCAATAAGATGAACTTGGTGCCTCAGTGCCTAAGTTAGGAGCAAACAAACCTTTTGCCTTCCTAATAGGAACAGAGGCCAGGAGACACAATTAACCGCTCAAGACCCCTCCCAGTCTACCCCAAGGGGCTCCCTGCAGCTAAGTACTACTAAGTTCATATATGGTACCACTAAGTTCCCAGAGGCTCAAGCAATATTGCTCAAGCATGATCCACAAATGACCTATATCCATCACCCAGCCACTGTATTCCTGAGTCTCATTGCAAAACCTACTGAATGAATGAGAATCTCTGGCAAGTGGGCTTGAGAAGCTGTACTCATAACAAGCTCCCCAGGCAGTTCTTAGGCACAGGAAGTTTGAGAGCCACTGAGCTCTGGGTTCAACAAAGAGAAGACCCACTCTAAAGCTCCTTCAGGAAAGTCACAGGAACCAAGGGAAGCCACTGGCTAACATTCTGGGTCCTCACAGCTCCCTCTCTCTTCACTCCCTAACTGGAACGACTTAAGCAATTCAGGGCAGACCCATTTAAAATGACAACATAAATACCCAGAAAAGAAACAGCTGGATCATGTGGCAGTTCTATTCTTAATTTTTTGAGGAATCTCCAAACTGTTTTCCATAGTGGCTGCAC
>NW_020174347.1:0-554 GCF_003031525.2 Neophocaena asiaeorientalis asiaeorientalis | reverse complement strand
CTTGTCTAGAAAAGCATATGATAGCACTCCCTGTGGGACATCCCTTTACTGATACTACCTTTGACCCAATTCCGTCCTCCCTTGGGTTTCCAGTAAAATCTTCTGAAACTGTAATTTTCAAAAAGTGAAAAACATGACTCTCATCCAAATATCAAATGAACATGTGTCAAAGATGTTATCTAACTTGTTAATTAATGAGGGAAACGTTAAGATGGTAAAGCTCCTTCAAAGAGCATTTTCAGGATCTAGATTTTTATAAGCATGTGGAACAACATTAGAACAAGATCATGATGTTAAATACAAAACTGGCTAATGACCTAGAGAGCAATAAGCCATAACCTTTGGGGTTATCTATTATACTGAACAGAAATTATTTGCCAAATCTACATGTTAACAAGTGACTTCACTGAGTCTGGAAATTTTAATGAAAAATAATGGTTGGGATGAACAAACCGTATTCTCTTGCCTAAATACCCCTCGGATGGAGCTGCTAAACTATGCCCCTAGATGATATTAAAAGGACATATTACCTATCTTTCTGTCTTACTTCCAAG
>NW_020174346.1:305-840 GCF_003031525.2 Neophocaena asiaeorientalis asiaeorientalis | reverse complement strand
ACATCATCTCTTTCATTTCTGATTTATTTGGGCCCTCTCTTCATTTGAAAAAAAATACTACTGTTGTCTTTTATTCTTTACAGAAATTTAATAAGTGTTTGATCTACTACACTTACTCTATGTATACTTTTTGCCGTGAGATTTTTACTTTTGTTTGTTTTCTTGTTACTGTCAGTAATTAGTGAGACTTCTTTTAAGCTACATTCAACATTGCTTATAAAACTGCTAATTAGTGATGACAGAGCTTTAATGGAAGTCGTGTTCTAGTTGTAAATTAGAATGCAATGTGCCAGCAAAAAGCCCCTTAAGTTTATGTCTCATTACTTCTTGTTCTTTTTTTTCCTTTTCTTCTCTCTTTTTTCTTGTTCTTTTTTAATTTTTATTTTTTATCAGAGCAAATTTGATTAAAATGTTTTGTTTGTTCTAGGTGTGTAAGATGTAGTTCTTTTACACATATACATGTATCTATACTTCTTCAGATCGTTTTCTCATGTAGGTTATGACACAATGTTGAGTAGTCTTCTCTTGGTATTCC
>NW_020174346.1:0-235 GCF_003031525.2 Neophocaena asiaeorientalis asiaeorientalis | reverse complement strand
TGTTGCAAATGGCATTGTTTCATTTTTTTCCCTAGCTAATATTCCATCTGTACATGTACCAGTTCTTCTTTGACCACTCACCTCTTGATGGACTTTTTGGTTGCCTCCATGTCTTGGCTATTGTAATACTGCTGCACTGCACATTTGCCTGCCTGTGTCTTTCCAATTCTATCTTCTTATGTTATAGGCCCAGAAGTGGGCCTCCTGTATCATATGGTATCTCAGGGTTTACCGT
>NW_020174345.1:0-859 GCF_003031525.2 Neophocaena asiaeorientalis asiaeorientalis | reverse complement strand
CCTCCATACTGTTTTCCATAGTGGCTGCACCAATTGACATTTTTACCAGCAGTGCATGAGGGTTCCCTTTTCTTCACATCCTCTCCAGCATTTGTTATTTGTAGACTTTTTGATGATAGCCATTCTGACAGGTGTGAGGTAATACTTAATTGTGGTTTTGATTTGCATTTTTTCTAATAATTAGTGATGTTGCGCATCTTTTCATGTGCCTGTTAGCCATCTGTATGTCTTTGGAAAACTGTCTCTTCAGGTCTTCTGCCCATTTATTGGGTTGTTTGTTTTTTTGATGATGAATTGTATGAGCTGTTCATAATATTTGGGGTAGTAATCCCTTATGGGTCACATCAGTTGTAAATATTTGCTCCCATTGTATAAGTTTAATTATGTCCCATTTGTTTAGTTTTGCTTTTACTTCTTTTGCCTTAGGAGAGAGAGCCAAAAAAAATATTGCTACAATTATGTCAGAGTGTTCTGCCTATATTCTCTTCTAGGAGTTTTATGGTTTTAGGTCTTATATTTAGGTCTCCTAATCCATTTTGAGTTCATTTTTGTATATGGTGTGAGGGAATGTTCTAATCTCATTATTTTACATGTAGCTGTCCAATTTTCCCAGCACCATTTATCAAAGAGACTGTCTTTTCTTCATTATATATTCCTGCCTCTTTTTTCATAGATTAGTTGACCATAGCCTATTTCTGGGCTCTCTATTCTGTTCCATTAGTCTGTGTGTCTGTTTTCGAGCCAGTACCATGCTGTTTTGATTGCTGTAGCTTTGTAGTATAGTCTGAAGTCTGGGAGCATTATACCTCTGGCTTTGCTCTTTTTCCTCAAGATTGCTTTGGCAATTCAGGATCTTTTG
>NW_020174344.1:0-471 GCF_003031525.2 Neophocaena asiaeorientalis asiaeorientalis | reverse complement strand
TAAGAGTTTGAGAGTTTCTGGCCTTACATTTAGGTCTTTAAGCCATTTTGAACTTATTTTTGTCTATGGTGTTAGGGAGTGATATAACCTCATACTTTTACATGTACCTGTCCAGTTTTCCCAGCACCACTTATTGAAGAGGCTGTCTTCTCTCCACTGTATATCCTTGCCTCCTTTATCAAAGATAAGATGACACATGTACATGTGTTTATCTCTGGGCTTTCTGTCTGCTCCACTGATCTATCTTTCTCTTTTTGTGCCAGTACCATACAGTCTTGATTACTGTAGCTTTGTAGAATAGTCTGAAGTCAGGGAGCCTGATTCCTCCAGCTCCGTTTTTTCTTCTCAAGTTTGCATTGGCTATTCAGGGTCTTTTGTGTTTCTGTACAAATTGTGAAATTTTTTTTACTACTTCTGTGAAAACTGACAGTGGTAGTTTGATCGGGATTGCAATGAATCTGTAGATTGCTT
>NW_020174343.1:2908-3471 GCF_003031525.2 Neophocaena asiaeorientalis asiaeorientalis | reverse complement strand
AGGAACAACTAACAATTATTTGGAAACAGGACACTATTTGAAGGATCCTAGAACATGGAGGTGAGACTGAAGCACGCCCGTGCACCACAGAGACCAAGACACACTTCATTAGAAGGGTGAGAGAAGGAGCTACACATTGACCGCATTGCCCCTCCCCCAGGCCAGTGGAGCACCATGGGTGAGGTCTCCCCTGAACCTCTGGTTCCTCCAGTAGGAGAAGAGAACTGGGGGACAGCAAGCACTACCACTAGCATTGGGGTTGCTTTGTGGGCACCACTGCTCTAATCTGCTCCACTGGGATTGCAGGGAAATCTGCAGGGTTTGACCACTAAAAGTTGGACTGTGATGAAGGGGGAAGGGGCATGCAACAGCCAGCACATGGATTGTGACAGATGGAATTCATACCTGCAGTGCCCAAGTAGTGATCACAACTGGCATCTTTTCTTATCTACAGAGCCAGGTTGGCGGGGCACTACAACCAGGGAACTCAACAGGGTACAGATCCACCTGATACGTATCTGGCCCTTGAGCCTGGTTTGCCCATACCCAGGGAAAGAACAGAG